>NW_006160143.1:135598-158029 GCF_000334495.1 Tupaia belangeri chinensis
TACCACACACTCAAAATGTATGAGGGAGCTATGTAATTCTTTTATAGTAATATATCGGGGAGTCAGAGGGGGGTCACTTCCCAGCAAGGCTATCACAGTCCCGGAGCGAATAGCAGTCGGCCTTGCCAACATGCTAAGTGACCCAAGCTTGTTCCAAGGTCAGGGGGCGTACAGTCGCGGCCTTGCCAACTCACTGAACCGACCGGAAGCGATGCTCAAAGGTCAAAAGGCTCAGACGGGTCCTGGAGCCCCACTGGGTTGGACTCCTCCAGAAGAGGCACCTATTAGCACAATAAAGGGGCTTGAGAGCCCAAAGACTACTTTACCTTTTAAAAAAATTAAAAAATTAAAAGACTCAGGGAGATACAGAGAAACAGAGAAATGGAGAGAAAGAGACAGGTAACTCTACCCAGAGATGCACCATTTTTTACCATTGTGTCTTTAATTCCTGGTGCATTAATGGTGCGCCCTGCAGGATTAACTGGTCTGACTTAATCCTGAGGCTGCAGAGTAAGCAGAGTATGCATTAGGGTTTGATATAAACTCATCTGCTAGCAGGCCTAAGCTTCTTTTCAAACATGTAATGATTCTGTATCCTTCCTTCTTCATGCCCCACTAACTTCAAATTTCTCTGAGTCCCTTCTCCTGTCCCCCAAGACTAAGTTTTTATCCGATACAATCTCTTTCAATCTCATCTTTTCAGGTTTTTTCCAAACTAAGCACACAGACAATGTTTCTTTTCACAGTTCTCCTGCTACAAGCTCTGTTTACATCGAGCCATGTAGTTACCCAAAAAAACTTGTAAGTAGATTCATGATAAAGGGAATATTGGGCAAGGCTGTTATTTGCAATGTCAGGGAGAAGTCAGAAAGTATAGATTAGGTCCAAAAATAGTAACCTTTATAACTTTATAACCTCTATAGCTTCTGTATTATTTGTTTGTTCTTATTCCTACTTATTTGTTGGCAAGTTGTAGCTAAATATGAAATAAAACAGAAGATAGCTTTAGTGTCAATTGGAACGCCATGGGAAGGGGCTACATGGAAAAGATTATTGCATAGGAGGGGAGAACAGGAGGTGATGCAATGGTAATACAACTGGATCCACATGGCAAAGGTCCTTGGTTTGTGTTCTCAGGCCTCCCTATACACACCAGGTATACATGTTCCCATAATCCAGGTCAGCTAAAGCTAGGGCAGATGACTACATGAAGACCACGTTGAGACAGATGATCATCTCTCTGTTTTTCTTTCTCTCGTGGAATAAATAAATAAACCTTTTAAGGAAATAATTGAATTTGGCAAATTCAGTGTACATAAAGATTCATTTAACCAAGTTAGGTACAGGCTCTATAGTAGGCAATATGAAGGAACACAGTTGAATATAATACAGTATCTGTCCTCAAAGAGCAAGACTGATTCATATACAGCAGATTAGGATAAAAGAAGGGACCAGCCGATGGCGTAATGTTTATGTCAATGGGCTCCCATATAATTAACCACAGTTTCAGTCCCAGACCCGGCAGTTTAAAACTCTCACTGGGCGTGCGTGCGTGCGTGTGTGTGTGTGTGTGTGTGTGTGGTGTGCCCACAATCCTAAAAGAAGAATGAAGGATAAGGGATTGTGGTGTGGCCATTTCACTGGGGGGGGGTGATTTCTTACTTTCTGTCTCTCTCTGTCTCTCCGGTGAGCATATGCACTCTATAGCAAAAATCTCTGTCTCTCAAAAAATAATTAAAAGGAAAGTTGAAACACAAATAAAAACTGTTCAAGGGGAACAAAGATGAAATTAAGTCTAACTCGGGGATTGTCTTGATGGATAAGTGGAGTAACAATGGCGAACACAGGGCAGGTTATTTCATACTGAGGGCGGAACTTCACCAATATCACATAAAGACAGAAGCCTAAGGATATTTAGGGAATGAGGAGGTGAGCCATGTTTCTCAGGTGAAGGGTTTATAAAGGGATGTGACTGGGAAGGAGTCTGGAGAGACAAAGAAAGGTCAGGTCACAAGCACCATGATTCCTTGGGTAAGGAGTTTGGCCACTGATTTGTCACTGACTGGGAATGATAGAAAGGCTTAAAGAGGGAAATATATGAATAAAGTTAGAAGTTAACTGGGTAGCTGTGAGGAATGGGCTAAGGAGAGAAATATCCTTAGGGAATTTTATAATAGTCTAGAGAGAAACAATGAGGGCTTGAAGTGGGAAGCAATAGAGAGAATCAGAGGATCAACTAGTGATTTCAATAGCGCAAAATATAGCAAAATCGCTCCCTCCAATAAAATAAGATCTAAGATCCAATGTGGGGGCTTTATTCACAGGTTGAAAGAATGAACAAATGTCAGATTAGGAAAGGATCTTTTCTGTTTGTTTGTCTAAGGTTTTTGTCATAGGGCACATGTACTCACTGGAGAAAGAGAGACAGAGAGAAAGTGAAAAATCACCCCCCAGGAGGGATGGCCATGCCACAATCGGTTCTCCGTCATTCTCCTCATGGGATTTTCGGGGCACACACATGCATACACACCAGGCATAATTTTCAAACTGCCAAATCTGGAAATTAAACCAAGGTCAGCCATGTGGGAGTCCAACACCTTAATCACTATGCCACTTGCTGGACCAGGAAGGGATCTTTGACTTTACATAGTTTTGATGGGTGGGAAAATCTGAGAAGTCAAAAGGGTTCTACTGACTACAAGTCAAGTATGATCTTTTAGCATAAAGCCACGGCCCTTAGAAGCCAAGTAGCCTGGGACCTACACTTCATGCGTTTTTAGGTTAAATGTGTTTCAATGTCAGTGTGTTTTGGTTTCCTTTTTTTTTTAGATTTGGGGCAGAGAAGAGCTTCTGGAGCAAAGAATTGAACTGAATTTTGCTTGTTTAATATGCCAGTTACATTATTTGTGAAATTACTAAAAATTTTTAGAGAAGAAAGGAGGCCTGAGTGAGGGAAAGTCCCCCAATGAGGAGAGTGGGAGTATTGTTAGCTTGCTGGGGCTGATGTTAGCAAAATACAACAAACTGTGTGAATTAACCAACTAAATTTATTGTCTCATGTTTCTGAAGATTGGAAGTCCAAAATCACGGTGTTGTCAGGGCCATGCTCGCTTATCCTTTACCTCTTCCTCCATTTGGTGGTTCCAGGAATTTCTTGGCTCGTAGATGCCTCCCTTCCAACTCCGCCTCCATCGTCACATGTCATGCTTTCTGAACTCTTTTATGTCATTTCCCTATTTATTATAATAATAATTCTTATTGAATTAAGGTTCACTTTAATAAACTCCTCTTAACTTTAGTATTCTGTAAAGACTCTACTTGCTAATTAAGTCACATTCACAGTACTGCAGGTCAGGACTTGAGGGGGTGGCATTACCATTCGGTGGGGCTCTGGAGACAAAATTGTCTGACTGAAAACATTTTATTTTTTCCAGATTGGACCTAGCAGTAAGGACCCTGCACATCACTTACGCATAGAATAAAAAGTATGAGCCTGAGGCCAGCGAGTGGCATGGAAGGTAAGGCAGCTAGATTTCACGTGGCCAGCTCCATAGTTCGAGTTCTGGATACAGCAGCTTGAAGATCATGCCAGGCATGTATGCATACATGCTCAAAATCCCAAGAGAAATATGAAAGAGAAGGGATTGTAGTGTAGTCATGCCCCCCAGGAGGTGATTTCTCACTTTCTCTCTTTATTTCCCTCTGGTGAGCACATAGCCCTATAGCAAAAAAATGAAACAAAAAGAAAAAGAAAAACAAATAAAAAAATAATGTGCCTGATTCATTCTCAGAAGATTCACTGTCTTTTCCATGCCCACAGATGTCTAATCTGAAAGTGTGGTTTTGGTAAGAGCAAGTAAGCAATGAAGCTGTCTTCTCTATTGGGTACCAAAAATAACAATAAGATTTACATTGTCTTGCAATTAAACAAAGCAACTGACTGCTAGAGAAATCTTGGGGGAAATTTCTGCCAATGAAGCTAAACATTTTCTTTCTATCAGGGCATGGTGATTTGAATTCTAAGTGTAAGGGAAATAGTGCTTGTATTTTCATGGTGGCTGGTAGCAGTAGGCCAGCTCTTTTGCCTCTGTTGTAAAATGCTTTGTGCTGCCTGGGCTGGGGTGATTCAACAAGTAATGTAGACTTTGGACCTGACAAAGTCCTGTCCCACCTTGGCAGATCTAGCAACATCATCTAGAGTTGCCAATGCTCATTTAAAACTTGAGCCTCTCTCACATTGAGGCACAGCAATGTAAACACATCCAGGGGAGGTTTCAGCCGTGGAGGATCAGAGCCAGAATACTATCCCCATGGGCTGACTGGAATTCCACCCACTCCAGGAGACTTCTTTCTTCTGGATTTCTGTCTCTGCTGTGGTGCTAAATCTTGAAGAGCTCTAATTTGATCAATAAACGTCTGTCGCAGTGAAACAAACAGTAACCAAAATAGCTAATATTTTCCTAGCTTTTACCACATGCTAGATGCTGGTCTAAGAGCTCTGTATGAATTATTCCATTTAAATTTCACAATATCCCCATGGTGAAGGTACATTTTTACTGTGACTTAAGCAAATTCATTGAAATGACTCTCAGATCATAACTAGACAGGAGAATTTCAGCCTTTAAACCAGTCCACAAGGAAATCCACCACATTTTAGAATATTGGAACAGGAAGAAAACTTAGAAATCAACTGGTCCAGGAGCATTATGCCTCCATGTGAAGACTTGAGTTCAGCCCTGAACAAAAGGAAATGCTATGGATATTTAGCTAGTGAGGATGGTGTTGAAAGAGGAAAGAAGGAAAGACGAGGAGAGATTTTTTGAAGCAGAGTCCTCACCATAGTTCATTCATGAGTATCCTTCAGTCCTTTGAAGGGAACTAGATGGTGGCTTCCAGCCTGTGAATTACTCATGAAGGATTCTTGGTCGAATCATCTTCTTTCTCTTCAAATGGAAACTGAGAGAAAAGATGACTTTGCGGGGGTCACCCAGCAGGATAGTGGAAGTGTTGCCCCTGGAATCCTGGAACTTGATTTTCTAGCACATTGTGATACCTCTCACCCCCATCCTATTACACACACAGAAAGTAATTGGCCTGCTCTGCTATTCATTAACTGCCCAACATCATAACCAGATTCTAATGTGAAGGGGAATGAGCACTGGATCAGGGAGTATCAGTGTAGTGACCACCAATATCCACTTGTGATTGTCTTCCTTATATTACTGTTTTGCTTTTACACTGCTTCCTCTAGAAACATTACATCAAGTGTGAGCAGCTATGTATTGGCATACTACTTTACTATGTTCCCTTGGACAATTTAGATAATTTCTTTGGACCCTAGTTTTCTTATTTGAAAATTCACAAATAATATAACTGGTATATTGAACAAGCAAAATTCAAGTAGCTTCTCTCTGCTAAGCTTTGCTTATTTCTTTATACCAGTCATATTTCTCACATGGGTAACCTACACATGGTTTATGGAACATAATTTAAGGCATTATTATTCTAACAACTTCTAGGAGAACAAGGCCCACAGAAGATAACTCTCTTGATAGCGTCACTCAATTTCTACTCATGACTGAAGAAAAAAAATCTAACCAAAAAAATCTTTTAATAAACTAGAAATAAAAGAAATTTCCTCAAGCTGATAAAAGATAATGATTTTTTAAAAGCCTATAGTTAATATACTAAGATTAGAAAAGAATTGAAGAATGTATTCTATATTGTATCATCTGTCTTAGCTGCACAATATTACAACATAAAAATTATGGGAGGCATAAAACTTGGAAAAATAAAGAAAAAAAACGAGTTTTACTTGAAATCAAGATGATTCTGTTCATTAAGAAAACTCTATGAAATCTATTTTTAAAACTCTATTTGAACTAATAATTTAGCAAGACTGGAGGACTCAAGGTCAAAATGCAAAGTAAATTGCCTAATATGTTGGGAAAAATAGAAAATAATATTTCAAAACAAAAGTATCAAAATACATCAAATATCTAGGAAATTTTCTAATAAATATATACAAAATGTCTTCATAGAAAGCTAAAATACATTACTGAAAGAAATTAAAGACCTAAATAAATGAAGAACTATACTATATTCATGGATTGCCATACTCAACAATATTAAGGTGCTTGTTCTTCCCAGATCCATAAATTCAATTCAATACCTATTGAAATTCAGAAATCCTTTTTTGAATATATTAAATAGGTTGGTTCTAAAATTTACAAAAATACAAAGGTTTAGAATATCCAAAACAAATTTGAGAAAAGGAGAAAATATGGAAAGTCTTTAACTCTCTAATTTTAAGAATTACTACAGTAATAAAGACAGTGTAGTATTGGCATAAGGATTTTCAGGTAGATGACTAGAACAAAACAGAGAATTCAGAAATAAATCCACATATATGTAGTCTCTAGAATTTTTTTTAAAAACAAGACACCAATTCAATGTAATAAGGAAAAGAAATGTTTTCTAACATACAGTGTCAGGTCAGCTGCATATCTGAGTGGAGGAAATTAACCTTGATTTAGTTCTCACTTACATAATGTTAAATAAATAAATGAGATGGATCAGATCACAGACCTAATCCAATAAGATTATAGAAGAAAACGTTAAGAGCGTGTCTTTGTGGAGGCCAACAGGTGGTGTGGTGATTAAGGCACTGGACTCCCACATGACTGATTGCAGTTTGAGTTTTGGACCTGGAAACTTGAAAATCATGCTGGGTGAATGTGTGTGCAGGTCCAAACTCCAAAAGAATGGAGATGAAGATATTGCAGCATGGCCATCACCTCTAGGGACTGATTTCTCACTTTCCCTCTCACTCTCTCTCCTTGTCTCTCTCTGGTGAATGCACACACCCTATGGCAGGGAAAAAAAAATCTTAAAACAAATGAAAATGTGTTCATCACCTAAGTGTAAGCAGATGTATACCTAGTATAGACAGGAAACAAAAATTCTATTGACTTAAAACAGTTTGATAAATTGGACTTTGTCAAAATTATTTTTTTGTAAAAAAGACACAATTTTGAAAAACAAAAGGAGATAATCCAGAGTAGAGATATTTGTTGCTAGCCTGTACAAAAATTTTCTACAGAACAGGGATAAAAGATGAACAATCACAGACACTTCACATTTCACAAAAGAAGATATATAAATGGTCATTAGGCACATGATAAGGTGCTTATCATTACTCATTACAGAAATAGGAATTAGTCACAGTGTAATATACATCATACCCACCAGAATGACTTTAAATAAAAAGACTGACAACACTAAATGCTGGTGACTTCTATGATCTGCATGGCAGAACGTGTACCTTAGTGGAAGGACGATGGCTTGAAAGAAAAATAAATAAATGAATAAATAAAACACAGACACACAAGTAGAGAAAAGCAGGCATTGAATGGTCCGGGCACCTCTGATGAAAGCAGCTGTGACCCTGAGCCATTCCCAGGTTTATTGTTTTATGGGGCCAAAGGGGGAAGGAGAAGTGAAATGCAGAGCCAGTTGTCTTTTGATGTCATCAGCTGAAGACGTGGACCATCTAGCATCTTGCAGTTCTATATAAGCCTCCTCTTAATCTTCCTGGGCCTTCTCTAGTTCACACAGTTTCCTCTAATTTACACCGCCTTTCAGTGTAAAGCTCAAGATAGTGAAATTTTGCCTAGCTTCTGCAGGACCTTGTCTCTTGTCTCTGCTTAGCTAAAAGTCACCATTGTCAGCTCAGACCCAGTGACTCCCTACAGGTGATAATGTGGAGCAATTGAAACTCTTGTACATTCCTAATGATAGCATAAAATGATATAACCACTTTGAAGGACTTTTTCAACATTTCTAAAGTTAAGCCTGCATCTACCTCATGGTCTAGCAATTTCCTTCCTAAGTATTTATCCCAGATAAATAAAAATATATTGTCCTCAAAAAGACTTGTAAAAGATTGGTTATAATTGGGGCTGGCAAGTGGCATGGTGGTTAAGGGTGCTGGACTCCCACATGGCCAATGGTGGTTTGAGTCCTGGACCTGGTGGCTTGCTTTCTCACTTTCTCTCTCTTTCTCTCTATATTCCTCTCTGGTCAAATTAAAATAAATAAATAAAGTTAAATAAAATTTCTTTAAAAAAAAAAAAAAGAATGGATAAGGAAAAGAAATGTTTTCTAACATACAGTGTCAGGTCAGCTGCATATCTGAGTGGAGGAAATTAACCTTGATTTAGTTCTCACTTACATAATGTTAAATAAATAAATGAGATGGATCAGATCACAGACCTAATCCAATAAGATTATAGAAGAAAACGTTAAGAGCGTGTCTTTGTGGAGGCCAACAGGTGGTGTGGTGATTAAGGCACTGGACTCCCACATGACTGATTGCAGTTTGAGTTTTGGACCTGGAAACTTGAAAATCATGCTGGGTGAATGTGTGTGCAGGTCCAAACTCCAAAAGAATGGAGATGAAGATATTGCAGCATGGCCATCACCTCTAGGGACTGATTTCTCACTTTCCCTCTCACTCTCTCTCCTTGTCTCTCTCTGGTGAATGCACACACCCTATGGCAGGGAAAAAAAAATCTTAAAACAAATGAAAATGTGTTCATCACCTAAGTGTAAGCAGATGTATACCTAGTATAGACAGGAAACAAAAATTCTATTGACTTAAAACAGTTTGATAAATTGGACTTTGTCAAAATTATTTTTTTGTAAAAAAGACACAATTTTGAAAAACAAAAGGAGATAATCCAGAGTAGAGATATTTGTTGCTAGCCTGTACAAAAATTTTCTACAGAACAGGGATAAAAGATGAACAATCACAGACACTTCACATTTCACAAAAGAAGATATATAAATGGTCATTAGGCACATGATAAGGTGCTTATCATTACTCATTACAGAAATAGGAATTAGTCACAGTGTAATATACATCATACCCACCAGAATGACTTTAAATAAAAAGACTGACAACACTAAATGCTGGTGACTTCTATGATCTGCATGGCAGAACGTGTACCTTAGTGGAAGGACGATGGCTTGAAAGAAAAATAAATAAATGAATAAATAAAACACAGACACACAAGTAGAGAAAAGCAGGCATTGAATGGTCCGGGCACCTCTGATGAAAGCAGCTGTGACCCTGAGCCATTCCCAGGTTTATTGTTTTATGGGGCCAAAGGGGGAAGGAGAAGTGAAATGCAGAGCCAGTTGTCTTTTGATGTCATCAGCTGAAGACGTGGACCATCTAGCATCTTGCAGTTCTATATAAGCCTCCTCTTAATCTTCCTGGGCCTTCTCTAGTTCACACAGTTTCCTCTAATTTACACCGCCTTTCAGTGTAAAGCTCAAGATAGTGAAATTTTGCCTAGCTTCTGCAGGACCTTGTCTCTTGTCTCTGCTTAGCTAAAAGTCACCATTGTCAGCTCAGACCCAGTGACTCCCTACAGGTGATAATGTGGAGCAATTGAAACTCTTGTACATTCCTAATGATAGCATAAAATGATATAACCACTTTGAAGGACTTTTTCAACATTTCTAAAGTTAAGCCTGCATCTACCTCATGGTCTAGCAATTTCCTTCCTAAGTATTTATCCCAGATAAATAAAAATATATTGTCCTCAAAAAGACTTGTAAAAGATTGGTTATAATTGGGGCTGGCAAGTGGCATGGTGGTTAAGGGTGCTGGACTCCCACATGGCCAATGGTGGTTTGAGTCCTGGACCTGGTGGCTTGCTTTCTCACTTTCTCTCTCTTTCTCTCTATATTCCTCTCTGGTCAAATTAAAATAAATAAATAAAGTTAAATAAAATTTCTTTAAAAAAAAAAAAAAGAATGGTTATAATGGCCTTACTCAGAATAGCCCAAGACTAGAAACAACCAAAATGTTCATCAACAGATTAAATAAATAACCTGTAATATGTTCATATAGTAATGAAAATTCAGCAATTTAAAAAACACAAAGTACTGATATATGAAAAAACATAAGTGGTTAACATTACATTAAATGGAATAAATCAGAAAAAAGAGGATATATCATATTATTTAAATGATACATATAAATGAATCATTTGTCTCCGTATGTCTTTATATAGGTGAAACTAATTTATAGTAATATGAATCATAAAGAGGTCTGTCCAGACTGAGGACTGTATATTGGACTGAAAGAGGTATACGAGAACTTCTGGGTGTGACGTATATGTTCTATACGAAAATTTGAGTAGGTACAGAAGGAGATATAACTAGTCAAAAGAAACAGATAAATACAGATTTATATAGATACAAATATGATTTATGTCTAAAATTATAGATTAAATTTACAAATATTTATTGATCATCTACTAAGTACTATATATTGCTATTAATACTGAGGATACACTGTAAAAGCCTTTCCCTAATGGAGTTCACATACTGGTCAGCATATAATCAAATTCCTTCACCACATTATTGTCTGAAATAAGTAATAATTAGAAATAACTTTTATTTCCATCAACAGAGGGAAAGTTAAGTAAATTATGTTATTTATATCCATGTAATGAAATAATGTTCAGTTACAAAACAAAGCGAGAATTTTGTACGACTTATTAGAATAATCTGTAATAGATCTATTGTTTAATCAAGATAACAAGATATAGTACATGTATAATGTGTTACCATTTATATAAAAAATGAAAGGAAAGCAAACATGTATGCTTAGCTGTACATAAAAGTCATCTGAAATATTATATTCTGGACCAGCAGTTGGTGTGGGGGTTAAGGCACTGGTTCTCACCTGGCTGACCCTGAGGTTCAAATCACAAACCTGCCGGCTCAAAAATCACATTAGGCATTTCTGCATGTGTGCCCAAAATCCTGAGAGGAGAATGGAAGAGAAGGGATTATGGCATAGCCATTCTCCCTGGGGGGGAGGTGATTTCTCTCTCTCTCTCTCTCTCTCTCTCTCTCTCTCTCTCTATGTGCCTCTGGTGAAGCACATGTGTCCTACAGCAAAAACTAAAACACATAAATAAATAAATAAATAAATAAATAAATAAATAAATAAATAAATAAATAAATAAATAAATAAATAAATAAATAAATAAATAAATAAATAAATAAATAAATAAATAAATAAATAAATAAATAAATAAATAAATAAATAAATAAATAAATAAATAAATAAATAAATAAATAAATAAATAAATAAATAAATAAATAAATAAATAAAAGTTGTTTCCAAAAGATGGAAACAAAACAAAATACCTGAGGCTGGAAGCACATGCCTTTTTTATGTTTTTTTTATTATTTATATATTTTTATTATTAGTCATACATTAAACTACTATACATCATTTAGATTGTAAAGAGACTTTACCCAGCACGATATACACCTCATTCCAGCCCAATTGAGACCACCATACACATCCTTGTCAACAGATAATAGACCTTATCTGTGTACCACAAGTGTCTTACCTCTCCATTTCCCCCCAGATTTCCTACCCCCTCTCACACTCTCTTTCCACTTTGTCTCTAGTGTCCATTACAATTTTTAATACTTTTATGTTCTCCAGTCTTTCAGTCTCTACCATAGGGGCACATGTCTTTTTTTTTTTCTTTTGGAGAGGTTTTTGCTATAGAGCGCGTGTGCTCGTCAGACAGAGAAAGACAGAGAGACAGACCTGGGGGGATGGCCACACCGCAATACCTTCTCCTCCATTCTCCTCTTGGGATCTTGGGCACGCACGTACACGCACCCAGCGTGAGTTTAAGCCTCCGGGTCCAGGACTCGAACCGTGGTCGACTATGTGGCAGTCCAGCGACATAGCCATTATGCTAACTGCTGGTCCCAGGGAGGCGCATGTCTTTTTATGTGTTTTGAATTCTATATCATGTAAATATATAATCTATAATCAAATCAAATAAAAATTGTTTAAAATATTTCACAATTGAAGAAAAACATTTCTAAATCAACCTAAGTCTTCCCTAACTGATGGGATGGTGTAAGTTTGTTTCTAAAGTGCTTAGTTCTGGGTCTTGTAAACTCCAAGATACACTAAGGTACATCGCCCTCTGCTGATGAAGACAAGACTTGTTTCTTTCTTTGACAAAGACAGTTCAGCTCCTGACCCAACTGGGTGAGACTTCTGCTGGGTATAGCTTTGTCTCTGTTCCTAGATCATCCACATGAGGTTATCCTGACTGTGCACAGCACAGCTCCAGGGAGGCAGTTAGGGTAGGCAAAGATTTATTAAATAAGACTCCCAAAGCACAGGCAATAATCCCTAAAATAAACAAGTGGAACTATATCAGATTAAGAAGTTTCTGCAGAGCAAAGGACACAGTAATTAATGTGAATCGACAACCTTCAGAATGGGAGAATATTTTTTGTAGAATATGCTTTAGACAAGGGACTGATAACCAGAATACACAGGGAACTCAAGCAGCTTACCAGAAAAAAAAAATGTCTAACTCAATTAACAGATGGGAAAATGAGCTGAACAAAATTCTCTCTAAGGAAGACATATAAACAACCAAAAAGCATGTGGGGAGGGGAGTGCCAACAATGGGACCAGACTCCTGAAACTAAAAATAGGAACAGAATTTGGAATGCAATTAATTGAAGCTAATCTAGTGGCAAAGAGGGCTGGTGGGGGCCTAGTGGAGGGGTGTTCATAACCTCAAATAAGACTCAAAATTTTATTAAGATGTAATTTTAGTCCATGGACATTAAAGACCATCCCATTTATAGGATTGGATTTGAAGTCTCTATTGTCATAGAAACTATAAAGTTTGATCTATTTTTCACAGATTCGAGAAAAATATCCCTAAAGATCTGTAGCTAGAGACCTTTTTCCCCAGGCAAAATCTCTGGTCCTTACGCAGTGTTGGTCATAAAGCCAAGTCCCTTTCCAGAGTGTGGCAGGGACTGTTGATTGTCCACCAGTGTCCTCTTATTTAGTAACCGTGGGAGGCAGGTGTGACCAGATGAATACCTTGATTTCCATTACCCTTTGCAGATATGACTGTCCATATAGCCGTACACAGGTACCAGCGGCTGGGCATCACTTCTGGGAAAATCCTTCAAAGGCAAGGGATGAAGCTGATTCAACTTGAAGTTTTTCTTTTCTTCCTGCCTAGAATGCAAATGCTATGACTCCTTTTGGGATGGAACTTTAGAATGGAAGTATTCACTAAAGGTGACACAATAGAAAACCAAAAAGAGCCCAAACCACTGAATATGGCACAGATGTCAAACTCAGTAAAAGGAGTAAAATATCATGAAGAAAAATGGACATTGTAACAAGAGACCCTTACTGACTCAATAAGATTTTGTGACTCTCTATGGAAAGATTCAGTCTTTACAGGAATAGACCTCTTTCAGATGAAACAAAAACAAATCTCTAACCTTTTAAGCCATCGTTATTTCAGGTCTCCATAACCAGCAATAAAGCAAATTCATAATACTTAGTAATCCACATGCATCAAAATGCTAAAATACTTCTGTGATTATAGGCCTTTAGTCTAATGAGGATAGAAGTGAGAAGTGAAGATAATAAAGTAAATAAAACTCATGTTATTAATATTTTTCTACTTATCAAGAAATTATTTTTGTAGCTCTATCATTTTGAATATTTATAACATTTAAGATGTGGCATATTGGAGATACTTAAAAAAGTATCTATAAGATTCCAATTTTAAAATGCATAATAAATGACAGAATTGTGGGGGGTTTTAAGATTTAAAAAATCAATATTTATTTGAGTTCTAATTTTTTTGTTTTAGAGAGATTTTTGCTTAGGGCACATCTGCTCGCTGGAGAGACAGAGAGACAGAAAGTGAGAGATCACCCTCCCCCCACAGGGGAGATGGTCATGCCACAATCCCTTCTTCTCATTCTCCTCTCAGGATCTTGGGCACTCACTCAGGCCTGAATTTCAAGCCACCAAGTCTGGGACTCGAACCATGGTTGACCAAGTGGGAGTCCAGAAACATAATCATTATGCCATCTGCTGGTCCCAAGTTCTAATATATTTTGCATATGATTCTCTAAAAGCTTTTTTAGTTAAGAAGACATTTTTGGGACCAGCAAATGGCATAATGGCTACCTCACTGGGCTCCCATGTAGTCAACCGCAGTTCGAGTACTAGATACTGTGGCTTAAACTCACACTGGGTGCGTGTACGTGTGTGCCTAAGATAACAAGAGGAGAATGGAGGAGAAGGGATTTCGGTGTGGCCATCCCCCCCGGGGGGGGGTGATTTCTCCCTTTCTGTCTCTTTCTGTCTTTCTGGTGAGTACACGCACCCTATAGAAAAAAACCTCTCCAAAAAAAAAAAAAATTTGTTTTCATTGTACTTTAAGGAAACAGCCCCGAATGCTCTAAATATTTGAATATTTCCTTGGAATTAGCAACTTTTTTAGTATTCCAGGCTCTTCAATCTGATGATCTTGAGGTATGACTATGTTATTTTTCCCTTCGTTGTGGTTCTCATTTTTCTCTTCATTTAATCATTTATGCATGCTCGCATTTCTTCCACTTAATATCAGAAAGAAAAGAATCCATAAAATGGTCAAGTTTAATAAGAGGGTGAACCTTATGTCTGTGTTCATAAAAGTGCCAGTGGTCTGCAGAGCAGTTAGTTCGTCAGATGCACTAAGAGAGACGAGACAGAGGACCTACAGAGAAACAGGTATCATAACTGAATGTGTCAGAGCTCCCGTCTCTGACAGGAGCTTTCTTTGGGTAAACACAGGGCAAGGATTATAAGTGCTAGTATGGTTCTACCAGCCCATCTTGATGGTGCTCTGGGTATCTCTGTAGTCATTGATTTAGAGAAATTCTCATCTATTTTCTTGACCTGGGCTCCTGAGTGACCAATTTGTCACTGAATTGAGGGGAAATTTGTCCAACAGAATTGCGGCTTTAAGTTGAAAGCTATAAGACAATTTTTAAAAGACTCATCATTTCTCTTTTCCATGAGTGAGAGAGAGAGAGAGTCACCCTAACAGGTCCCCATGCTGTTATCCACTCCCAGCCTCAGCCAGCCCTGAACCATGGGCACACATAGGCCTTGTGTTCCAGAGAGGTCTCCAGACACAACCTCAGAACATTCCTATGAGGGGTAGCCTAGCAGGACACTGAGTGACTGCTACACCACTGTCCAGACCCTGTAAGAGGATTTTACTGTTTGTAAACATCATGAGGACAATTTAATCATCACATTAAAAGTGCACTTTTTGTGTGTATGATCACTTAAGTAACTTAAAGGATAGTAGGCAATTTACTAGGTAAGAAATCAAATATGGTAGGTCTAGCAGGTGATGTGGTGGTTAAGGTGCTAGACTCCTACATGACCAAACGCAGTTCAAGTCCAGTCCTGGCAATTTGAAAATCATGCCAGGTGCATGTGCATGCATGCCCAAAATCCTGAGAAGAGAAAGGAGGAGAAGGGATTGTGGCATAGTTATCCCCTCTGGGAGGGAGAGGGTGAATTCTCACTTTTTCTCTCAATGTCTCTCTCTCTCTGGCAAGTGCACATGCCTATGGCAAAAAAAAAAAAACTTTGAAAAAAATCAAATATGGTGTACTAAAATTATAAAGACAGTTGAAATGTCTAGGAAATTTAAAGCTATGCTGTAAAAATTTTCCCTTTAAAATCACTTGTTAAATTTTCATTAACGTATCTTACATCTGTGTTTCTTTTTTACTATTGTTGTTGTTGTTACTCAATACACTTAAAATACTTGAGCCATAAACATCTCAAACTCTTGTGTGCCTTTCCAAGACACCCTCAAACACAATCCAAATGCACACTGACACTTTCATTAGCTTATCAGTCTAACTGTGCCATGTCTACAAGATATTATCTGTAAAAGGCAAGGATTGGAGGAAATGCTGGATACGTAATGCTTTAGTGTTTGTCCTTGACTACTTCTTACCCAGTGAACTTACTGTAATCTTTTCTTGGTTTACATTTAAACACTGTACATCTTCACAGTATACAACATGCTTTTCCCAGCATGAATATGGTGCATCTTAGTCAAGTCAAAGACATTACCACATATACATTATCATTGACACATAACTTTTCATTTTTGTGTCTCTTAAATGTTTTGTTTGTTTGTTTTTCCCTGCTCCCCCATCTCATGCCCTACTAACCACCCTCTGTCACCCACTCCCTTCTATACTGTCCCTAGTATCAACAGTTGCCCTTCCTGCTATTACAACTACTAATCTTTCATTTTCTACTGTAGAGCACAGACATTTGGTACATATGAGCTGCTGATATACAATGCCTGTTTTTCATAGTCTGGTTTGCTTTACTGAGCAATAAATCTCCTATATTCATCCACTCTGTATCAAATGTCAGGCTCTCATTGTTTTTTTATGGCTGAGTAATATTCCACAGAGTACATGTGCCACATTTTTTCAAACCACTCATCTATTCCTGGATATTTGGGTTGATTCCATAACCTAGCAATTGCCAATAATGGTTCAATATACATGGATGAGAAAGTGTTTTTCCTACTCTTTTCCTAGCCTTTAGGTAGGTACCTAAGAGCGGAATTACTGGATCATATTGTAGTTCTATTTGTAGGTTTCTGAGAAACCTCTATATTGAAATCTAATTGGGTCACTTAGGTCCCTTCAACTTCAAAGTTCATCCTCATCCTTGATATTATCTTGCTCTTGCTAAGTTCACCTGGTTCCTCTCTAACACACTTTCGGATAATTCTGCCTGCTTCAGCCTAGATATGTCTGCCAAATTTGTTTTAGAAAACCTTAGATTTTGAGATTTGTATCAGTGTTGATGGATGATGCATTAACAGGATTTTCCAGCTGCATGAATATGATTGTATTGTGCTTCTTGATAAGTGAGGAAGATGGTGCATTCACAGAACTTTATGGACTGCTACCAGATGTCACTCTTTTCTGTAACCACAGTCAGTGCTAGGGTACTCTCACCTTCCCAAATCCTGTGAATTCTTGGATTTGTTACCAAGTTTGTGCACTCCATGAAGGGACATTGCAGACATCAACTGGACCTTGTAGGATCTCATTTAAGTACCAATATTTCCTTACCTCACAGGTCAGCCAACCTGTACCTTCAAAGGTATGCTCACAATGCAACACTTTTCTCTACCATCTCCACTAGAGCCCTCCATGAATTTCTCTTGGTAGCATATGACTTCTAGTTGTGGTTCCAAAATGTGTCTTTTTTTTAATTTATTTATTTTTCATTTGACCAGAGAGAGACAGAAAGGGGGTGGAGGGAGTGAAAAAGCAAGCTTCCAGGTATGGGACTTGAACTGTGGTCAACCATGTGGGAGTCCAGCGTCTCAACTACCATCCACCTGCCAGCCCCTCAAAAATGTATTTAATGGGTACCTCATAACAGCCATTCAGTCTGCAGCATGTCCAAGGTAGGACAAAGGATAACCCAGAACTTTTTCCTTCTAGGAAAGCCTTTAATTCATTAGAAAATTGGATATTCAAGAATGTTAGGTTAAAAATATAATCTCCCAGGGTCAGCAGGTAGTGTGGTGGTTAAGGTGCTTGACTCCCACATGACCAACTGTGCTTCAAGCCTCAGTTCAAGCTTCTGTTCAAGTCTCGGATACTGCAGCTTGAAAATCATGCTGGCCGCATGTGCATGGATGCCCAAAACCCTAAGAGGAGAAAGGAGTAGGGATTGCAGCATGGCTATTACCCCCAGGGAGTGATTTCTCACTTTCCCTCTCTCTGTCTCTCTCTGATAAATGCACACACCTTATGGCAAAACAAAACAAAACAAACAAAATGTCTTGGGTGTCAGACAGTGACACCCTGGTAGCCCGACTTTCAGCAGGGCTAATCAACATGGAAAGGTTCCAGGTTTGCTTCTTGAGACCTCCCTGACCACCCTTGGTATACACATGCCTGTATTCCAGGCTGGTTGAAGCTGGGACTAGATAATAGTGTAAAGACCCTGAGGGGAGGAATGTCCGTTTCTCTGTCTCGCTCATAAATACAAAAGAAGACATAAATACAAAAGACAAACAAAACAAAGCAAAAACCTGACCTGCAGAGAAAGTTTTCTTTTTGTTCTCCCCCATCTCTCCCATCTGTTAGCAAGTTTTTCAAGCAGCTGGGTCTGAGAATTCAACTGCACAATCAGCTATATGGGATCCAGCTGCCTTAACCACCAGATTGCAGGCTGACCCTACATCTAACACTTTCAAAAAACCTTTCCAGCATCTTAGTTCCCCTAGCTTTTATCACTTTTTTTTTTTCTATTTCTAACCTCTTTTTCTCTTTTGTTTAGAATTTATTTAGAGGTTTTTGCCTTAGGGCATGTGTGCTCACAGGAGAGAGAGAGAGAGGGAGAGAGAGACAGAGACAGTGAGAGGGAAAGTGAGAATTCAACCCCCAGAGGGGATAACCACACCACAATCCCTTCTCCTCTCAGGATCTTGGGCATGCAAGAACATGTGCCCAGTGTGAATTTCAAGCCACCGGGTCCAGGACTTGAACCACAATCAGCCATGTTAGAGTCTAGCAACGTGACCACTATGCCATTTGGTGGTCCCTAGAATATTTTTATTTTACAGCTGCATCTGAGTCCTTTTTCACAGAAATCAATCACCTCACTCTTAGCTGCTTCTGGTTCTCGTTTTGTCATCTCAACCAGGTCTTGATGCTGAACACAGCAAGCGAAGACATCTACCTAGAAAGTGGGACAAGAGGAAAGATGCTTAATTTCCAATGTGTGTATGTATATTTCAACATTTTTCTAGGCACAGTGTAGTAAAGTTAACAAAAATAAGTATAAAGGATGAAACCCAATGAGAGTCAATCATCTGGAAATGAGCATGTTGCCAGTGGTATTGAAAAGCTGTCATTTTGTGGAAAAATAACTTCGTGATCTATGTAAAGTTCTGTTCAAATGCTTTCTGATTCAGTAATTACATTTTAGAACTGTACCCCCAGTAGGAAAATTAATGTCAGAATGTACAAAGCTGTTTGAAGCAGCGCACTGTGACGAGTGGTAACAGGGGTGTAATGCTGTACCTGGTGACAGCCAAAATCACAGAAGCTGCACATATAGGATGCAAGCCAGATTTTAAAGAAAAATAAGCTACTTCCTCTCTGTGAAATGAAGGCAAGCGAGACTCAAGATATAATGGAAGGCCATGCCATGGCCCAGTTCTTGCCAACAGGAGAGATCCATAGAAAAAAATTGTTTGAGTAAGTCTTTGTAGCTCCCAATTCCCAACAAAGAACACAGTGGCGATCAGTGAGTTATTATCTTGTAAAGTATAATATAAAATGAAAGTTAAAAAACCAACATTGAGTATCAATGATGCTCTACCACTTTCCCTGCCCGAGATGTCTGACTACATGCTCTGCTCTACCAGGCACAGAAGCTTACTAGAACTCAAAAAACATTTCCCAACTAAGTTGGGTAGAGCAGGATGGGCAAAGATGGAAAGTAGATGGAAGATTAAAAAAGAAAGAAAGAAAAAGAGAACAATTTTATCTCCCTGAGCTTCCAAGACCTGTAGTCTGAAAACTCTACTTCTCCCCAGATTCTAATAACCAGTTATTGATACACATCCTCAGGTCACCTTACCACTGCCCTGTGCTACGATTGAAAGTTAAGCATATAGGCTCACCCATGCTGGCACAAGTGGTGCTGCCCGAGGCTGGGACCACATGGGTGGCCTGAGTTTGGCTCTCATACTAATCTAAATGGGCCAGGCTTGGCAGTGTGGGTATGTAACCCTAGATACTAGAAGTCTGGGACTGACCATTGCAACAGCAAGACCCTGTCAAGAATACTTACCTCAGGGACCAGCAGTTAGCGTAATGGCTATGTCGCTGAACTCCCATGTAGTCGACTGCAGTTCAAATCTCAGATCCAGTGGCTTAAATTCACTGGGCATGTGTGCGTGCGTGCCCAAGATCCTGAGAGAAGAATGAAGGAGAAGGGATTGCGACATGGCTATCCCCACTGGGGGGGGTGACTTCTTGCTTTCTATATTTCTGTCTTTCTGGTGAGAGCATGCACCCTATAGCTAAAACCTCTCAAAAAAAAAATTTACTTAATCTCAGACCAGACAGGGCACAGCAGTTGTGCCACTCAATCCACATGGCAAGCTCATGGGTTTGCATTCCAAGGTCTCCCTCTATGTGTCAAGTATGCATCTACATGTGCATCTGGGCTGGCTGAGCCTGGGAGTGGACCATGGTGTAAAGACTCTGTTAGAGATAACTGTCTATTTCTTTCTCTCTCGCTCCCTCCTACCCAACACCATTAAAATTAAAAAGTTAAGCATGTGTATATGAGTCTTACTACCAAGTGTGGAGGACTAACACCCCTCTTGGCTGACATATGGCAAAGTTCCAAAGAAAGTGTACTTCTTGTCAATTCTTCCCTAAGATTTTTTTTTTTTTTTTGAGAGAGATTTTCGCTATAGGGCGCGTGCGCTCGCCAGACAGACAGAGACATAGAGACAGAAAGCGAGAAATCACCCCCCAGGGGGATGGTCACGCCACAATCCCTTCTCCTCCATTCTCCTCTCGGGATCTTGGGCACGCACGCACACACGCCCGGCGTGAGTTTTAAGCCACCGGGTCCGGGACGCGAACCGCGGTTGACTACGTGGGAGTCCAGCGACATAGCCATTACGCTAACTGCTGGTTCCCTTCCCTAAGATTTTTACAACATGATAATATTTGGGGAGAAATATGTTGTAACTGGAGGGGATCTAGCCCATTGGAGGCTGCTGCTGCAGGAAGAGAATGGATCTAGAAATTTTAGAAACCACAAACATCACCCCATTGGAATAAAGACTTAGGGGGTCAACATCTCACCAAGATCAGTGTGCTACAGTGTAGCAAGAGTTGGGAGTGTTTGTTTAGGAGAGAGAGGATCAAGATCAACCACACCCAAGTGATTTAGCACTCACCTTTTACTCTAATTTTGTGCACAATAGACATTCCACTGCTTGGATTAACCCCTCTCCCCCGCATACACACTCAAGATGTAGTGAGGGCAGGGTCCCTCACTGTTATGGACCGTTCTCAGGTATGGTTTCGTTGCCACCTCTCTAAAGGAGTCTTGCCAGTCCTGTAGCAGTGGCTTGAGAAAGATGCCAGGTCTATGTGCACGCATGCTTAAAAGCCTGACAGGATGGAGAAACAGGAGAAAGGACTGTAGCATGACTGCATCCCATTGTGGAAGGGGAGCATGCTTTCTTTCTTTCCTTCTCTGTCTCTGTCTCTCTCCGGCAAGTGCATCTGTTTCATGACCTTGCTGTGTTGTGTTTTGTTTTGGTTTTGATTTTTTTAATGGCTTGATGTGATCAAGACCAGCATGACAATGTCCCACTCTGCCACCTTTTACATCTTTGCTGGTCTCGTTTTCCTTCTTTCTCACCCCTTTTGGCTTTAGTTTTCACTTCTCTGCTTCAGGCTCTGGTTTCTAGAAAACTTAAGGCTAAAACAGTCATTACATCCTCTTTTACGTTTTCTCTTTTTCAGATGTCACTTGCAATCAAGAATCCTAACTACTGCAGCAGACCCAATATAAATGTTTATCTCATAGCATCCTATATTTTTCTTTGAAGTACCTATCACAATTTTTAATGACGGTCTTCCTTCATTAGACTATAAGCCCTGTGAAATAAAAAAAATATATTTTTGTATGCCACTTTAGAGTTGACACGTACCACAGAATTCAGCATATGGCAGGAAATAAATAAATATTAAAATATTTGAATGATTAAATAAGTGAATTCAATTACCTTGGCACAGAGAAAGAGGTGTTGTATATAGTTCAACCAAGTGTTCTGAACCCTGAAAGATATATTCAATTCAACACATAAAACTTTTGAAAATTGATCACGGGGTTTGTAAATGAGTGAATAGAATGTGAGTCTGTATAATGAAAATTAATTCAACAGTGTGCATTCAGCCCTGATATTAAGAAAATTGAGTTACTAAATCTAAAACAAAGACAAATAGTCTTAGAAGTTCCTGGCTCTAGGATTTAAGGAATGTCACTGAAACTCTCTGATCTTATCTGCCATGCACTGTATAATGAGTGTTCTCCTCCACTCACCTTATAGGCATCGCATCAAATGATATGATATTCTTCAGACCTGGGAAGAAACCCATTCTAAAGTGTGTATAAGGACATGGTGGTGTCATACGAATGACTCCGAAGAGCAGACTCCACATAAGGAAGTTCTAGCCCCAAAAAGTCATCTCTGACTCTAATTCAACAAGGAGAAAAGTGACTGTAATATTTTTGAAACTCTCTTTTCCATGTTCTTTATAGCTTTTCATTATTAGGAAGAACTTTAGCTATTTTTCATCTTGTAGTCTCTACCTAGTTAAGGGGGGGGGGAACGGGTAAAGAAGGCAATGCATTTCTTAACGTAACCATGGAGCACACTAACATATTTTTTTCTAATA
>NW_006160143.1:158060-168241 GCF_000334495.1 Tupaia belangeri chinensis
GAGCGGTTTTGTTTTTATAATAAAATTTGTTTCTGATCTTTAGATTGATTGACACAAGTTGATATTGGTTGTAAATAGTAATTTCTTCATAGACAAGTAATGGGATCATACCATAATGCTGCTTTATGACCTCGTTTTGTTGACTTAGCCATAGATCATGGGTATATCTCCACATTAAAAAAAATATATTTATTTACTTCATACAGAATCACACACTATTCCATTTTGTGAATGTTCAATAAGTAATCCATCCAATTTCCTAACATCGACAGTTTTATTGTTTCCCGTAAACTACACCACCGGTGAACAGTCTTTTACAGTCATGTATGCATGACAAATTTGGATATTTTGGGTTGAGGTTCGCTGTAGGACATACAAATAGCTTGGGCTTTCTTTTTTTTTTTTTTTTTTTTTTTAGAGAAGTTTTTGCTATAGGGTATGTGTGCTCACCAGAAAGACAGAGAGAGACAGAGAGACAGAAAGCAAGAAATCACCCCCCAGAGGGGATGGCCACACCACAATCCCTTCTCCTCCATTCTCCTCTCGGGATCTTGAGCATGCACGCACATGCGCCCGACGTGAGTTTAAGCCACCAGGTCCAGAACTTGAACCGCAGTCAACTACATGGGAGTTCAGAGACATAGCCATTATGCTAACTGCTAGTCCCAGACCTCATATAAAGAAATCTTCAAACTCTGAGTAAAATAAAATAATATTTAAGTAATAATACAGACCCTAATCTCACTCTCAATATTGCAAATTACTTATATATTTATTTTCATGTGTATTATTTATGTTATTATTTGTTATATTTTATTATTTAATGTCCATAAATTTATTGTAATTCCAATGAAAATAGAAAAATTTTTTTTCTATCAGACAAATTCATTCTAAAGTGCATATAAGGAAATAACCCTATAAGAATAGTCAGAGGGACCAGCAGTTGGTGTAATGGCTATGTCGCTGGACTCCCATGTAGTTGACCGTGGTTTGAGTCCTGGACCTGTTGGCTTAAACTCACGCCAGGCGCATGTGTGTGCATTTCCAAGATCTCTAGAGGAGAATGGAGGAGAAGGGATTGTGGCGTGGCCATCCCCGTGGGGGGAGATTTCTCGCTTTCTGTCTCTGTCTTTCTCTGTCTTTCTGGTGAGCACACGTGCCCTATAGCAAAAACCTCCCCACCAAATAAATAAATAAATAAAATCCTAAGTGTCTCTCCATCATCTCTAACCCAAAATCTAAATTCCATGAACTATAATAGAATGAATTGTTTCATGATATATCCCATATCTAGCTAGTCTCTTTGTTTTCTCTTCTATGTTTTGTTCAACAAAAGGAAGGAAGTGATTTTCTCCTGAATATCTATTTTCCTCAGCAAGCTTTTTCTGGAAGATTTCAAGCTGACTTTCTCTCATGTGTCATTGCCCAGGACTGAGTCACACACCCCTCGCCAGTCCAACCATCGGCAATTGAAATGATTGGCCATGTTCATCACAGGCCACTTTCCCTGCAAGGGAGTAGACATGGTGATCTTTCTGTGTACCGGATGTTCTGGAGGAGAACAAACATGCCAAAACACTTGGGTTTGTGCCCCAGAAGAGAATGCAGGATGAACTCTTTACTATGGTCCTTCGGTCTCACCCTGTTATTCTTCAAAGGTGTCCATAGGTTGTGGTTTTTCTCTGAGTAGCAACATAGCAGGTGCAGTTCTTCTAATCCCTTCTCTATCTACTCCCTCAAAAAAACAAAAATAAGCTATTAATGGACAGTCAGGGTCTTGAACTACACCTCAATATGGAGGATAAAGCCAATAACCTCACTCCTGGTGGTATGTTATTCTTTGATTTACTAAGTTAAAAGCATTCAGATAGTGTTTATGATATGCCAAACACTATTTTAGGCATTTATAATATGAAGCAACCAAATTTAAGAAGTATCGAGATCAGCAGACAGTATAATAGTTACGTCACTGGACTCCCACATGGCTGACCGTGCTTAAAGTCCCAGACCCGGTAGCTTGAAACTCACACCGGGTTTGTGTGCGTGCATGCCCAAAATCTCAAGAGAAGAATGGAGGAGTAGTGACTGTGGCATGGCCATTCCCCTCCAGGGGGTGATTTCTCGCTTTCTGTCTCTCTGAGTCTCTCCAGTGAGTACTCACATGCTACAGCAAAAATCTCCCTAAACAAACTTAAAAAAAAAAAAAGTATTAGTAACTCCCATTATTGAAAAGGGAAAACTGAGGCACAGAGAGGTTAAGCAATTTCCCCAAAGTCACACAGCTAGTTAATCAGTGGAGCAAGATTAAAGTCTATTCTTCTTTTCTTCCAAAATAAGCTGCTCTTAGCCACTAAATGCTAGTTGCTAGCTTCTCTGTTTTATTTTTCAAGCTTTAATTTCCCCTGTATGCTCTATAAATGACTTTTTTGTTGTCATTGTTGTTTGTTTTGCTACAGGGTGTGTGTGCTTACCAGAGAGAGACAGAAAAAGAGGGAAAGTAAGAAATCACCACCCCAGGGAGGATAGCCATGCCACAATTCCTTCTCCTCCAATCTCGTGCTGGGATTTTGGGCACACGTGTACACATGCCTGACATGCTTTCCATGGCATGTTTTCGTGGCATACCACTGGGTCTTCAGTCTCAAACTGTGTAGCCCACCATGTGAGATCCAGCTACCTCGACCACCATGCCACGTGGCGGGGCCTCTACAAGTTCTTAAGGCTGAATATTTTCTTAGGGATCACAGAGGGTCCATGTTTCAATTGATTGTAAAACCGCGCATTCTGGCTAACTAAAAATTTCTCCCTATGGGAGCCAGCAGATGGCATAGCAGTTATGTAGCTGGACTCCCACATGGCCGACTGCAGTTACTGTCTCAATACAGTGGCTTGAAACTCACGCCAGGCATATATGCATATGTGCCCAAGATCTCAGGAGGAGAAGGTATTGTGGTGTTGCCATCCCTTGGGGGGGGGGGTTGATATCTCAATTTCCCTCTCTCTGTCTCTGTCTCTTTCTCTCTCTGATGAGCATAAATGCCCTAAGGGAAAAACCTCTGCAAAAAAAAAAAAAAACATACAAAAACAAATCAACTCTCCTTATGTCTGAGCTGGTTCAAATAGGAAATCTATGTACGTGAAGTATTGTATTTTTTTTTCTGTAATTTTGTATTCCTTTTAAGGACACACTTACAGCAATAGATTAATTGATCAGCCGACACAACATGCTCTCAAAGCTTCTGCTATCTAGTTTCCATGTGAAAACTATAAATACAAGCTCTAGGAATGTTTCCATGTAAGCTTGTTTGATAGAAACAGAAAAAATTCTCACATTTGGATTTTTAATTCAACTTTCTTTTTTAAGATAATTGCCATGGCCAGCAGATGGCATAGTGGTTACAGATCTGGACTCATATGGACAACGGCAGTTCGAGTGCTGTACCTGGTGACCTGAAAATCATGCTGGGCATGTGTGTGTGCATGTGTACCCAAAATCCAGACGGAGAATGGAGAAGCATGGCCATCCCCTCCGGGAGGTGATTTTTTACTTTCCCTCTCATTCTCTTTCGTTTTCTCTCTGGGGATCACATGTGCTCTATGGGGGAAAAAAATCACCAACCCTCATGTAGATTTTTAAAATAATATAGCAGATGATATAATGTTACATCACTGGACTCCAACATGGCTAACTGAGGTTCAAGTCCTAGACCAGGAGGCTTTAAACTCACTCTGGGCACATGTGCATGTGTGCCAAAAATTGTGAGAGGAGAATGAAGGAGAAGGGACTGGGGCATGGCCATCCCCCTGGGGGGCTGATTTCGTGCTTTCTGTCTCTCTGGTGAGCACATGTGCCCTAGAGCAAAAATCTCTCTTAAAAAAAATAGAGAGATCTTTGACTGGACTCTATTCAGTGGATTTATGCTGGGAAATCTATTTGCATGCTGTGAAGATGTGCAGTGATTGAATATTAAAAAAGAGAATAAAAGAAAGAAAAGAAAAGAAAAAATTAATACAGAGACATTCGCTGCATCTTTTACCCACTTCCCTCTAATTGTAACATCTTGTGAAACTATAGTCAACGTCACCTCCAGAATATCGACATTGAAACAATAGAAATACAGAACACGCCCTCATCACTAGAATCCCAACTGTTCCCTTTCATGGTGGCACTTGCCTTCTGTAACCCTCTCCTTAACTTCTGGTTTCCACTAACATTCAAAATATTACTTAAGTAAAATCATTTATTTTGTATTTTTTTCCTTTTACTCAGTATAACCCTCTAGGAATTCCTCTGTGTTTGTATGTTCACAGCAATTTGTTCTTTTCCTATTAATGAGAACTCACTCTGTACCTCTAACTATTCACTTATTGAAGGTGATCTGAGTGGTTTCCAATGTATTTCCATCACCAATAAAGCTACTATAAACATTCATGTACGGTTTTTTCATGTAAATTTAAGTCTCCATTTGTCTGGAATAAATGCCCAACAGTGCAATTTTTGTGTCATAGGAAAATAGCATATTTAGGTTTTTTTAAAGAAACTGCCAAACTGATTTATAAAGAAGTTGTATAATTTTATGTTCCCACCAGCAATTTATGAATGAATCACTTTCTCTTTACCCTTGTCACCATTTAATATTGTCACTACTTTTAGTTATTCTGATAGGTGTGTAGTGATATGCCATTGTGATTTTAATTTGCATTTTCCTAATGACTGACATGATGCTGAACAGGTTTTCATTGCTTATTTGCCATCTGTACATCCTCATTGCTCAAATATCTTTTCATGTATTTTGCCCATTTTCCAATTGGATTTACATGGTTTTTTGCTTTTCTTTCGTTCTTTTTTTTCTGTTAATCTTTTAATTCTTTATGTAGTCCAGGTAATAGTCTTTTACTGGATACACGTTTTGCAAATATTTTCTCCCAGTCCATAGCTCATCTTTTCATGCCCTTAACAGTCTTTTGCTGAGCTAAAGCTTTTTATTTTGATACAATTTGTGAGTATTTCCATTATAAGCAATGCTTTGGGGATCAAATCTAAGAAGTCTTTGTCTAACCTTATATACTAAAGATCTTCTGCAATTTTTTTTCTAGTTTTATGGTTCTAAATTTTACAGCAAAGGCCATAATCCATTCTGAGTTAGTTTTTGTTTGAAGTATGAGACAGTCTGAAACCTACTTTTGCCTATAGATATCCACTTACTCCATCTCCATTAGTCGAAAAGGCTCTTTCTTCCCTTGAATTTCATTTGCACTTTTGTTAATAATCAGTGTTGGGGGGGGGAAGGGACAGCACGTGGCATGGTGACTAAAGCACTGTCTCTGTCTGGTCAAATTAAAAACAACAACAAATAGAATTAAATAAATAAATAAACATTCTACTACTACTACTAATAATAATAATAGGCATTTATGGCCAACAGGCGATACGATGATATGGTGGTTAAGGTGCTGAATTCCCACATGGCTGTTGAAGTCCCAGACTGCTGGCTTGAAAACCACAACAAATAGATAGATATAGACAGATAGATGGATGGATAGATAGATAGATAGATAGACAGATAGATAGATAGATAGATAGATAAATGTTAAAAAGAAAATAGGCTTCTTTGTTTTGTTTCCAGATTTAACAGGTATGCTTTTGAGTTTCATCATTAGCAATGATGTTGGCTTTTATTTTAAGATATGTATTTATAGCATAAAGAACTTACCTGTCATCCAAAATTAATAAGAATTTTATGTACTGTTTAATCAGAAGTAGATGTCAAATTTTTAAAACATCTTCTTGGTGTTATTTTCATGCCTTTGTAACTTAATATAGTGAATTGTATTAACAGGTTTTTTAATAATGAATAATTCTTGCAACTCTACTGATTATAATGCATATTAAAAATCTTCTGAATCTTATTTCATAATGTCTTTTATTTTAAAGGTTTTTACCATAGGGTATGTGCACTCACTGGAAAGAGACAGAGAGAGAGAGTGAGAGAAAGTGAGAAATCACCTCTCAGGAGGGATGGCCATGCCACAATTCCTTCTCCTCCATTCTCCTGGGATTTTAGACATGCACATAGTATGAATTTCAAGCCACTTGGTCCAGAACTCGAACTGAGGTTGACTATGTGGGAGTCCTTCAGGACTTGAGCTGAGGTTGACCATGTGGGAGTCCAGCACCTTAGCCACCTGCCAGGTCTGCTATTTTATATCTTATCTAAGACTTTTGTGTAGATATTTAAAATGAGGATTTTTCTGTAGCTTTTTATTCTTTCCTTGAAAAGCTTTGATATTAATGCTATATTGATGGGGCCAGCAGATGGTGTAGCAGTTATGTCACTGGACTCCCACATGGCTGACCATGGTTCAAATCTCGCACTGGTGGCTTGAAACTCTGCAGGGCACATGTGCATATGTGCCCAAGATCCAAGGAGGAGAATAGAGGAGAAGGGATTACAACATGACCATCACCCCTGGGGGATGATTTCTCATTTTCTCTTGTCTCTGTCTCTGTCTGTCTCTCTCTTCTCTCTCTGGCAAGTGCATGTGCCCTAAGGAAAAAAAAATCTAAAAAAAAACCTATATTGATTTATTATGATGATGAAAAATTTCTTCCTCTATGTTAAGAAATATTTTAAATACTACTACACTTATCTTTTCCTTTTATTATTAAAAACAATAGAGGCTAGCTAGTGGTGTGGTGGTTAATGTGCTGGACTCCCCCAATGGCTGACCACAGTTTGAGTCCCAAAGTGGCTGGGTTAAGGATCTCACTTGGCACAAGTACATGCATGCTCAAAATCTCTGAAAGGAGTAAGGAAGAGAAGGGATTGCAGCAGAGCCATCTCTCCAGGGGGTGATTCTTCATTTTACCTCTGTCTCTCTCTCTCTGGCAAGTATACATGCCTTATGGCAAAAGTCTAAAGAATATAATAATAATAGTAAGGTGAATCCATCTGACTTGATGTATTTAGAGATGTAAGTCCAAATAATATTGTCAATTAGAATGACTATTGTTTTACATATTTAGCTATCTCTTTTTACATAAAATTTAGTAATTCATATTCTACAGAAAATCTATTCATATATTTATTCATTGTCCTTTCTTGATTAGGCTATTCAGCGGTATATCTATTTTTCATGGAAAAACTTTTGAATGTATTTATATATTCTATTGTGAGGTTTTATTGTTAGGCTTACTCATTAATGTCTACTTTTATCTTAATTGGTTTGTTTATATTTTCTTAACTTCTTAAGAATGCTTGGTTTTGTTGGTAATTGCCTACGTTCTTAAGAATGCTTAGTTCATTTATTTCCACTCCTTTTTGTTGGAACTCTTTCCAAAAGCTTAATGGACTTCAGTGAAAATAATTTTAGTCATATTCCTCAGGTTTTCTTATGTAGTGTTTTCATTATCATTATTTTGATTCTACAATATCTGTTTTATTTTCCTCTCTGACTTCAAGTTGCTTTAAAGAGAACTTCGCTTTCTGTTTTGTTTTGTTTGTTTGTTATAGGATATGTGTACTCACCAGGCAGAAAAGCAGAGAGAGAGAATAAGAAAGCACTCCCTGGGGGATGGCCATGCAACAATCCCTTCTCCTCTAGTCTCCTGTCAGGATTTTGGGCACACACACACTTGTGCCTGGCATGTTTTTCAAGACACTGGGTCAGGACTTAAACTGCAGTCCGCCATGGGGAATCCAGCTGCCTTAAGCACCATTTCAATGACTGGCTCTAAAGAAAACCTTGTAGAATTTACCTACTGATGTGTTTTTCCCTAGTTCTGTGATTTTTGAAAATAACTAGATGCACTTGTAATTTGTAAATGCTTTCCTCATGACATAAAATAATGGTCTGTTTTGCAGATGACCCATGAATTTTTTTTTATTATTATTTTTTTTTATTTTAGAGAGAGAGATTTTTGCTATAGGCTGCATGTGCTCGCCGGAGAGACAAAGAAAGACAAAGCAAGAAATCACTTTCCAGGGAGGATGGTCATGCTACAGTCCTTTCTCCTTCATTCTCCTCTTGGGATTTTGGGCATGCACGCACATGCGACCAGCATAAGTTTTAAACTACTGGGTCCAAGACTTGAATTACAATCGACTACATGGGAGTCCAGCAACATAAGCATTACATTATCTGCTGGTCCCCTCATGAGTATTTCTTAAAAAGTGAATTCTCCATTCCTAGACTCCAAGTTCAGTGTGCATCTACTGTATCTTTATTAATCATATTATTTAGATTATATGCATCCTTATTTTATATCCACTTGATCTGCTGGTTCTACAAGTGTCATTTGTTATTATCATTGTGCTTAAGTTTATTTCTTCTTTCCTTTCCTGCATTCCATGTGTCAGATATTTGATGCCATAATAATTAATTCAAAGAAATTAATGAGATTTGAAGACATTTCATATATTTCAGCCTTTTCCACTTTCATCCAGTGCTTTCTGCCTCTATAGATCCTTTCTATTCTTTTTTGATGTTCTTGAGCCACTTTCTTTAAGATACGCCCCTGGTGAGGGGGGGGGCAGCAGGTGATATGTGGTTAAGGGTGTTAGACACCCACCTGATCAACTATGGTTTGAGTCCTGGACCTGGCAGCTTGCTTTCTTTCTCTCTCTCTCTCTATCTATCTCTCACTCTCTCTGGTCAAATTAAAATAAATAAAGTTAAATAAAATAATTTTTAAAAAGATATGCCCTTGGTATAATGTATAGTTGTATTTTGGTTTTGTACAAAATATGAAATTCTTTTTATGTTATTGTGTTTGCCTTTATAGTCTACATTATCGTTTCTCTTTATAACGCTTCCCTTTATTTATTTTGTTTCTCTTCCTCTGCGTTTTGTAACAGGTGTGATGTTAATCCCTCAGTACATGGCTCACTCCCACTGTTGGTCCAAACCAGTTTTCTCTCTAGTATTCTTTTTCCTTCTTTTTCTCCTTCCATTCTTCCTTTCTTCTTTCCTGCCTGTCTTTCTTTTTCTCTTTCTTTTTTCTTTCTTTCTCTCTCTCTTCCTTCTTTCTTTCTTTTTAATTCTTCTTCCTTTCTCTTTCTTTCTTTCTTTCCTCTCTCTTCTTTCTTTCTAATTCTTTCTTCTTTCTTTCTCTTTCTTTCTTTCTTTCTCTTTCTTTTATTTTTTTTAAAGACACATTTATTCAGCGTCATGATCAGACTATTACATTTAGCAATCAACAGCATGGGTGCAAAAATAAATCTACATTAAAACCCTTTGTTGGAATGCTTTACACTTTCCACAGAACAGAAACTAAAATAACCTGTTATACAATTAGTCACAAATACAGTCCTCGTATTTTTTTGCTCATACACATGAGTATTGTCTAAAATATGTCTTGTTTGTAGCAGCTAGGCCCTGCCACCACTGTGCTTGGCTGAGTTCACAAATCTGTCCCTGATTTCGTGGTTTGGCAAAGTATTGGCCTCCACCTCCAGAAGGGCCAGAGCTTCTGCCTCCAAAGTTGTCACCCTTCATGGGTCCAAAATTTGAAGACTGATTGTTGTAATTGCCAAAATCGTTGTAGCTTCCACCACCTCCAAAATTGCTTCCTAGGAATGGAAAGAAGGCCTTTGTTACATGGTAGTTCTGAATTTTGTTCATCGTTCAGAAAGATATTATTTGCCTGCCTTCCTCCCAAACTCTGGTGGTTCCAAATCTTGTATTCTTTGGGTAAGTCATTCAGTTGCATAGTCCAGTAGCTAACCCAACACACCAAGACACAATACTAATCTTTTGTTGTAGTGGCACTTACAAGTGCTCCACAGCCTTGAAGGCCAGGGCCACTGCAAATACAAGCTTCTTGCATCTATCAGCTAAGTGCCTATGGTCCCAAAGAAGTTCAGATACTAAAACCTGCCACAGTGCTCATCTAACTCAAATTGAAGACACCGCTATCTACTTATCCACTTATTTGGGAGTGAGGCGGCCCTAGCTTAAAGCTAGGAGGAGGTAGCATAGCAAGCCCACTTATTGTTAACAAACCATGCAGTACATCACACAATGCTTTAGGAGCTTCAAATCCCAAGAGGACATAAACTCTAAAAAGGCTAAACTAGCTATCACACCAAGCACTTGGATCACTGGATACCTACCACTACCACCGCCAAAGCCGCCTCCGCCTCCTCCGTTGTTATAGCTGTCATAGCTGCCCCTCCCCC
>NW_006160143.1:168471-169139 GCF_000334495.1 Tupaia belangeri chinensis
TTCCCCATTGCTCAAAATGGCTCCTCAGGCTCTCATCTGTTGTTTCAAAGTTCAACCCTCCAATAAAGAGTTTCCACAGCTGTTCCGGCTCTTTGGGAGACTCGGACTTAGACATGACGGCAGTGAGAAGAGAGAGTTCAACGACGCTTCCCCGGCGGCGTCCACAGGCAGAAAGGAGTAATCTAACGAACGTATCTCCTTTCTCTTTCTTTTCTTCTTTCTCAGAAAAATACGTTCAGGCAAGCAGGTTCCAGCAAGTGGTGCCCAACGTGGGGCAGGCTATGAATTAGAAATAAATGTAACAACAAAGACACACAAGTATAGAAAAACAAGGATCAGGTGGGCCCAGCTTCTCTGATGGAGAAGTTGTGACCTGAATCGGCCTCAGGTTTATTCTTTTAAAGGGCAGAAAATGGGGTAAGAGGAAATAGAATGCAAAGCCAGTTGTTTTTGGATGTCTGAAGATGTGAAAACAAATGTTGCCATGTCATTTATCTGATCTTTGGGGGCCAAATCTGATAAACAGATGTGGCTTCCTTTAACCTTATACTGCCCTGCAGTACTGGGTATCAACAACAGGAAGATAACCAATAACAACAGGCAGACAGTGTCTTCATATGTAAATGCTCTCAACAGCCATTGCTAAAGAAGCTCTCGCATGTTTCTGC
>NW_006160143.1:170120-179465 GCF_000334495.1 Tupaia belangeri chinensis
AATAAAATTAAACAATTCTTTTAAAAAAAAACAGTAGCTTGAATTATTGAAATTTTATTTCTTCACAGTTCTGGAAGCTGAAAGTCTGAAATCAAGGTGACAGCAAGGTTGAGTTCTTTGGAGGCCTCTCTCCTTGGTTTGTAGATGGTTGGTGGTCTTCTCCATTTGATTTCACCTGGCCTTCTTTTTGAGCGTGTCTGTGTTCTAATCCTCTTTTCTTACAAGAACACTGCTCATATTGGATCAGAGCTTAACTAATGGCCTCATTTTAATTTAACCACCTCTTTTAAGGCCCTATTACCCAAATATAGTCACATTGTGAGGTACACATGACTTTAGAGCATTAAACTCAGTTCATAATATGTCTCTTCTATTATGTTTTCATTGTCAAATTAAGCTTACTTACTACAACTAGCCCTGTAGCTTACTGGTTAAGGAAACTGGATTTCATATGACTGGCTATATGGTTCAAGTCCCAGACTGAGCAACTTGGAAAATACTGGGCATATGTGAGTGCTTGCCTAAATGCCAAAAAGATAGAGAAATGATGGAGAAGGATTTATGGCAAGACCATTCCTCATTAGGGGAGTGCTTTCTCTTTCACTCTCTCTCTTTCTCTGTCTGTACATTTCTCTCAGGTGAGTGCATATACCCCCCAGTAATGAAAATAAACATAAAAATAAAATAAAAATAAAACTTACCATGGCCACCTGATGGCTAACAACAGCCTGATGTGGGTCCCATATTTTCCTTTCTATAGCAAATAACTTAGTTTTCATCTGCATCTTTTTAGTAATCTTTTTCCACAACATTTTCAGGTCTTTCTTTTGTCTTCTGCACCATGTTTGCTTTTCCTTCTTGGCCTTCTTTCTTCCTTTGTATTCTAACTTTTCTAATTTCAGAAATTCCACCACCAGACCAAATGGAGGCATGGTGGTTAAAGAAGCTGAATCCCACATGACTGACTACACGGTTCAATTCTCAGACCCAGCAGCTTGAAAAACACACCAGGTGTGTGTGTGTGTGCGCGCGCGCGCGTGCGTGCCCATGTATCCTAAATCCAGAGAGGACAATGGAGGAGAAGGGATTGTGGGATGGCCAACCACCCTGGGAGGTGACTTTTTTCTCTCTCTCTCTGGTAAACACGCATACCCTCTAGTAAAATTTAGTCAATCAATCAATAAATAAATACTCCTACCATCATCAGAATTTTAACCACAGAAATAAGCAAATAATTTTTAAAATTTTTATCTCGTCTGTCCTGGGTTTAATGTTGTTATTTTTTAATAGCTTTATTGAGTTATAACTGACAAAAATTGCATATACTTAAGATGTACAACTTGATGTTTTCATATACATGTACATTGTGAAATGATCACCATAATCAAGCTAGTTACCCATACATCACTACATGTAATTATCATTCTCTTTTTTTTTCCTTTTTTCTTTGTGTGTATGATGGTGTGTGTGTGTGTGTGTGTGTGTGTGTGTGTGTGGCTAGACCACAAGTTGTACCCTCTTAGCAAATTTCAAGTATACAATACTGAGCCAGCAGGTGGTGAAGTGGATAAGGCACTGAACCCCACATAGCCAACTCTGCAGTTGGAGTCCCTTACCCAGCCCTGGACTAGCCAGAGAGTGTGTGTGCTTGCCCAAAATGCAGAGAGGAGAATAGAGAAGGGATTGTGCTATGGCCATCCCCTCTGTGGTGAATTCTCACTTATCCTCTCTCTGTGTCTCTTACCTGTCTCTGTTCAGCAAGTGCATGTGCACTATGGAAATACTGGTTAAAAGAAAGAAAGAAAGAAAGAAAGAGAGAAAGAGAGAAAGAGAGAGAGAGGGAGGGAGGAAGGAAGGGAGAGAAGGGAAGGAAGGAAGGAAGGAAGGAAGGAAGGAAGGAAGGAAGGAAGGAAGGAAGGAAGGAAGGAAGGAAGGAAGGAAGGAAGGAAGGAAGGAAGGAAGGAAGGAAGGAAGGAAGGAAGGAAGGAAGGAAGGAAGGAAGGAAGGAAGGAAGGAAGGAAGGAAGGAAGGAAGGAAGGAAGGAAGGAAGGAAGGAAGGAAGGAAGGAAGGAAGGAAACAATACTTAAGATGTTACCCATAGTCACTATGCATATGTTAGATCTCCATCCTGAGTTTTGGGTTGAAAAGACTTTTCTACTTTTTCAATTCCACAGACGCTTCAACTCAAACCATTAAAATGAAAAGCTTCTTCCACAAAACTAGCTCCCTTCCTCTTGTACCGTTTCTGTCATAGATGTTAACATCCTCTCTCTTCCTCTTTCCTTGTCACCAATTAATAAGGACAGTATTTGTCAGTGCCTTCCTATTCTAGACTCATAATTTTCCTTCATCCCACTTCTTCCCACTTTTCTATACCATCTTCATTTCTTAACAAATACTCCCATCAGCACAGAAGCTGATGTTCTCCCTTAGGAGATCAGGGGGTCTATTTAGTCTCTGACAGCCGAGTACATGATTTCTAATCCCCATGGAAATTCAGGTCTGGGCTGTTTCGTCCCACTGACTCACAGGACACCGTCCCTATGGGTCTATGACAAGAAACCTGCACCCTGGACTCACATGAACAAGAAAGAACACTTCCACTCTACATGTAAAAGAGCACTTGTGTGTGTTTGGGGTGGAGGCTGACTGAAACTCCGTCCTCCAAGTGATCAGATGTCTATTCCTTACTCCTCAATCTTCCTTTATGCTCCAGTAGGCTGAGAACTTACATTGTTTCACCTTACGACTTTCAGTGAGAAAGGTTAGAAAAATCAATCTCAAAATACCTCTCTTTATTCCCTTCTTCCTTTTTAAATACTGGGCTAAAAATAAGCAATCAAATACTGAGTAGAGGAAATGTATTTTACAAGGGTACCTGGTTTTTCAGTTTTTGCACAGGTCACATCAGGTTAGGCTGCCTTGTGTCAAGTTACCCATAACAACCAGCGACTGCTGTTCTTAGACTCTGGAGCTGTCCTGAATAGCCCTGGCCTCTTTCTGTGCGAAAGGAGAGAGAAAGGCATTCTTCAACAAATTCACATTCTTCATAACTCTGCATGCACAATGCAGCAGAATAGACACCCAAAGGGAAAGCAAGGCTTTCAATGCCAATGGGATGGTGCTAAAACTCTGCAGGAACATACAGAACTGGGTTATCAACTACACACCCTCAGAATAGTTGATATAACCCTTACTATACAAAATGCATGCCATAAGGCATAGAGTCGAAGATGACTCAAACATAGTTTTTCACCTTGAGGGAATTTCAGAAATCTGGTGCGAGATATATCTATGTATATATAGAATCCTCTTTGAAAAAATAAATCCAAGATGCCCCCATAACCTCGTGGTTAAGGGAACCCAAATCCTACAGGGTCAACCACGATTTGAAATCTAGTCCTAACAGCTTGAAAGATATGTGGGGCACGTATGTCCCAAATCCTGACAGGATAGAAAAATGGAAAAGGGATTGTAGTCTGGCCATGCCCCATTGGGGATGTTTTCTCCATCTTCCTCTCTTTGTCTCTAGAGAGCACACAAGCATCCTGACAATCAATAAGTTAATTAACCAATAAAGCAAATCCTATAATGTTTTGATGAAAGAATGCTCTTAATTGTGATGCTACCTTTACTGAAGTTTGCTATTCTTCTTCTCTGTTGTGTTGCTAATTACAGAAATACCTGTGTCTGGGGCCAGCAAGTAACATGGTGGTTGAGGCACTGAGCTCCCACATGGCCAGCCACAGTTCAAGTCTCAGACCTGGAGACTTGCTTTCTCACTTTCCATCTCTCTTTCTCTTGATCCATTTCTGTGTGTGTGTGTGTGTGTGTGTGTGTGTGTGTGTTTCTGGTGAGTGTGCATGCCCTATTGCAAATTTAAAATAATGGTAATAATAATAGTAATAATAATAATAAATATACCTGAGTCTGGGCAATTTATAAAGAATATAAGTTTATTTTGCTCATTGCTTCAGAGGTCCAAGGTCAAGAACCCATATTTGGTGAGGGTCTTCTTGATGGTGGGGACTTTTCTGAAGAGTACAAGGCAGCTCAGGGCATCTGTGGCAAGAGCATGAGCAGAGCAGGGCACGTGCCCGTCCATCATTTCTTCTCCTTATAACCCACCTGGATCAAATCAGAGGAGCCCCACCTTGAGCACCTCGCAAAGGCTCCACTTCTTAATACCACACTCAGATTTAGTTTCTTCTTAATGCCATCACAATACAACCAAATTCCAATACATGAACTGTGGGGGACACATTCAGAACACATCACCTACAGACTGAACGTTCATGTTCCCCCAGTATTCATATTTTGAAATCCTACCCCCTAAACTGATAGATTAGAAGATGGAGCATTTGGAAGGTTATGAGGGCCTGTGGGGAGAGTTCTCACTTGTGGGATTAGTGCCTTTATAAAAGAGGTTCCAGAAGCTCCCTTGCCCTTTTTACTGTGTGAAGACAATGAGAAGATAGCTGTTGGGACTAACAGGTAGCACAGTGGTTAAGGCGCTGGACTCCTACATAGTTGACCACGGTTAGAGTCACAGACCTGGCGGCTTAAAACTCATGCTATACACATGTGTGTACATGCTCAAAGTGCCAAGAGGAGGATGGAGACAGGATTGTGGCATGGCCATCCTCCAGGGAGTGATTTCCCACTTTCTGTCTCTCTGTCTCTCCAATGAGAGTACATGCACTATAGCAAAAATCTCTAAAAATAAAAGACAAAAAAAGAAAAAAAAAAGACGTCTGTCTATAAATCAACAAATGGCCCCACCCCAGACCCTGAGTTGGTCAGCACCTTGATCTTAGACTTCCCAGCCTCTGGGATTGTGAGAAATAAATGCATGCTGTGTATAACCCACCCAGGCCACGGTAGTTTAGTATAGCAGCCTACACTAAATAAGATAAGGCCCTATAAAATTACTGAGAAGAGCTCTCTTCGTGGCTTACTGCATGCCCCTACAAAGCTGAGTGACTTTATAAGCATCAGCACATGCTACTCTCAGAAAAGCCCTAAAAGGAAGATAATGTGCTCTTCATTGTATGAAATAACAAGCAAATAACCTGCTCAAAGTCTTCCAACCCGAGATGGTGGGGCTGGGGCTCACACTAGGTCTGTTTTCCCCCCAACAACTCCTGCTCTTTCTAACCTACCATGGGGTGCATTTAACTTGGGCAGGGTAAGTACCAGTTCAGTAGGGGGCAGATAGGAGTAGGATTTTGTCACTTTGAGTCATCAGGAGAAAAAGCCACAGACATGAGACATCACAATGTGTTTAGAGACCAGTGACCAAACTGTTCTAGAGACACTGGAAAGGGGGAATTCGACTGCAACGGCCATTGTATGTGTCAGTTGTCACCCAGTGGTGAAGACCTATTTTTCGAAGACCTCATCGGTGGATGTATAAAAGGAGGATCTGAAGGGGAAGTAGACAAATGGCAGGTTGGGGAAGTGGAAGACACGCTTGCCATATTCCACTCTTACTTCCAGGCCCAGGCCGGCACTGCACAGCCCGTAAGCCCTGAGCACAGTCATCACACATGCCCTCACTTTATCCATGGAGGAGGGTTCCAGCTGGAACATTCGCTGACTCACTAGGCTGCTAGGCCTCTGGCTCAAACAGCAGTGCAGCTATGGGACAGAGCAGCAAACAGCAGGTGCCATCATCCCCTGTTCACAGCTGAGAAGATCCAGGAATCTCAGAGTCTACTCAGGCATCCTGCATTTAACCAAAGTAATTGACCTGTCCGGCACATGAGAAATCTTGAACAGAACTGACCAGTGTATTTATATACAACCTTCATGACTGATGGGAAGCTAACAGATCCCAGAACCCAGCAAGACCATCTTTCTACCCTGCTGCTGTTCACAGGATCTCACTACAGAGCTTTGTGCTGCTTCATGAGGATGAGTCAGAGGACAGCATGGTTTTTAGGTCAGACGTGCTGAGATCATGCAGAGCTGTTGCCTCGTCAGAGCTTCCTATGTGCAGTCGACGTGCACTTGTTATTCAGAAACAGACTGCCCCTGTCACCTTTAGCTCAGCTCTGACAGCCAGGACCCAAGAGTCTTCTAATATGGAACTGTCCTCCTCCAGCACCTGTCACTGTCAAGGGCTCCTGTGGCCACAAGACCTAGTAACTCACATCTGCTCAACTGAAGCTACCAGAAAAGATAACACCCATGCAAGTCACAGCCACATTTTAACAGAAAAGCAACAGGGAATTCTAGACCTGCTAACAGGTCCAAAGGGGAAAAGTTTCATGGAATCTGAATATTTAAACCAAAAGAGGGCCGGCCTGCGGCATCACTGTTAAGCAGCTGGATCCCAATTCGACTGACTGTGGTTCAAGTCCTGGACCTGCAAGATTGAAAAACACATCAGCATGTGTGTGTGCACCAAAAAATCCCAAAAGGAAAAATGGAGGAGAAAGAATTGCAGTGTGCCCACCCCCGTGTGGGGAGGATGCTTTGTCACTTTCCCTCTCCCTCTCTGGAGAGCACATACTCCCTTTGGCAACATTTTAGAAAAAGAAAAAACCTGGAAGAATGGGGCTGGATGGTTGTAGAACAACTACATGTGACACTCTGGAGGCTAGCCCACACAGGAAGGTTCTGGGTGCACATCTGGAGACTTCCTAGAATACACCAGTGCCTGTGATCCAGGGCTGATGGAGGCTCGGGGTGGACTGGCATCACAGCCCTGCTGGGGGGACGCTCTCTCTCTGTCTGTCTCTCTCTGTCTGTCTCTCTTGCTCAAGGAGAAAAAAATGTTCATTAAAAAAAAAGGTGGAAGAAATCTTAGCAACCAACTTGATCAAGGAGCCCCGCCTTTGCAGGTAGAACGACAGGGCTGACCCCCAAAGCATTGTGAGAGACCACAAAGAGTGCTGAGATACATGAAGAGGAGACAAGAAAGATGGATGGGGGCTTCTGAGTCACTGGACCTTCCTATGCCAGGCCCTTCGCATTGCCGGGGGATCTGAGGGTGCCATTTTCATCATGGCTGCCAGCCTGCAATACCGTGGCAACGACCTCTGAGGAAATCTGACCCCTTCTTCTTCTTCTGCATAAAGACATCAAGGGCCAGAGAGGTGATGTGACTGGCCCAAGACACTTGGTGTGGAGAGAGCAGAGTCAGCACTGTGTCCCGCAACACCCCATGCTTTTTCCTAACACTTAGAATACTTTCAATTGTGTAAATATATACCTGCTTCCAGGTAAACGTGGTACAGGTGCTGTCCCCAGCACCTGGCAGAGTCCTGGAATATAGCGGAATGCCCAGGAAGTATTCGTTGACAGACTCACTGGACAGAGCGTCATGACAGCCGCCATGTCGTGAGAGTTTGCATGTGCTGGGCAGTGTTCAAAGCACTTTATTTGTACCAATTTATTTCACCTTCGGAATAATCCTGAGTCAGTGTGCTTATCATTGTTGCCATCTGGTTGACAATAAGCATGCATCTCAAAGAAATTAAGTGCATGGCTCAGGATCACATGTGAAGTGACAGCCCTACGGAAGTAACCCAGGCAGTGTATTTCAAATCACACTCTTCTTTTTTCATTATTTTTTTAAAGTTTTGCAATAGGGTGTGTGTGCTCATCAAAGAGATACCAAGAGAGACAGTGAGAGGGAAAGTGAGAAATCATCCCCCCCACCACCGCCCCGGGAGATGGCCACACTGCAATTTTTTCTCCTCCATCTTCCAGACTGCAATTTTTTCCCCTCCATCGTCCTGCTGAGATTCCAGGCATGCACGCACAAGCATCCAGCATGATTTTCAAGCTGCCAGGTCCGGGACTCAAACCGTGGTCCTCCCTGTGGGAGTCTAGCGCCTTAACCACCATGCCATCTGCTGGCATTAAGAGTGATCAGACTCTTTGGACCAGCAGATGGTATAATGGTTATATAGCTGGACTCCCATGTACTCAACTGCAGTTCGAGTCCCAGACCTAATGGCTTAAAACTCATGCTGGGTATGGGCGTGCATGCCAAAATCCCAAAAGGAGAATGGAGGAGAAGGGATTGCAGCATGGCCATCCCTCGAGGGGGCGATTTCTCGCTTTCTGTCTCTCTGTCTCGCTCTCTCTCTCTCTCCAGCAAGTGCACACGCTCTATAGCAGCATGTGATGCCAAAGACAACCTAGTTTCCATCACTGGAGGATAACTGAGCCATCCATTCCTAGGAGACCCTGGCAGCTGCCTTTTGACAGAGCTGGGCAGATCATCTCCAGGGACAGTGACATTCATCGTCATGTGATCTGGTATGCATATTCGGATGGGCCAAGCTGTGCAGAGCTCAGCCTATGGGTCAAATTATTTTTTATCACACTCTTAATCACCACAAAAATATGGCTTCCTCGTACCCTCAGGCCTGGGAGAGACACAGAGACAGCACTCAGTAGTATTTAGGGAGTAAATGACACGTCAGCAAACACGAGCCCACGTTTCCTGCTCACCCAGCTTCAAGTAGTCCTGCTGGGTACGCCACACAGGTGCCCCGTCCTGGTTCTAAATAAGGTGCCCATCCCTCTGGCTGGGAGGAAAGGATAATTGGGCTTTCCCTATTCTGGCGTCTTCCCCCACCCGCTCGGTCTTTCGGAGCAAGCTGCAGTCTGTTAGGAAAGAAAGTGCCCTCTGCTGACCTGGACGGGTTCCTGCGGCCTCGGTCCTGAGTGCAAACGCGGAGGGACCAGGAGCGCTGCCCTGGGAGCTGTGGGAGAGGGCCAGTCTGGCCCAGGGCTCACGACCCTTCGACCTCTGCTGCTGCGTCCAGGTTAGTTTCAGGGTCAAAACAGAAGGAGGTTGTGGCTATTGAGGGATGAGCACCCTGTAGCTCCGTGTCTGGTTGCCCATCTGCTCCCCAGCTGAAGTGCCCCCTGGGTAGCCTTCTGCCCTCTGCCTGTTCCTCCCTGCCCCGGGATCCATGTTGAAAGGTTCCACACAAACCGTCACCCCACAAGGCCTTTATCACCTGGATACTTATTTCTCTTCTCCTGTCTCCCCCGCTTCTCTCCATTATTGTCTCAGTGAACATCCTCAACATGCTGTCAAAGGGGCCACCCCACCTGGGGGGGAGAATTAGGGCTCCCTGGCCACCCACCCAATGCCTGCCCCGTTAGAGCTGCAGTCAGTGTGGGGCACTGTCAGAAGTTTCTAGAACTGGACCCACAGGGGAATAAAGATGTGGTGGGTACACCAGGGGTGAGGACCGGGGTCTTCGTCCCATGCCTGGTTCTTGGGACAAGAATGAGGACAAGTAATATCGATGACATCAGAATTCATCCTCATTTAATCATATTTTTTAATTTGCTGTAAGGTGTATGTGCTTGCT
>NW_006160143.1:179496-192500 GCF_000334495.1 Tupaia belangeri chinensis
AGAGGTGGGGGAGTGAGAAATCACCCCCCACAACCCCCAGGGAGGATGACCATGCCACAATCCCTTCTCCATTTTCCCTTCAGGATTTTAGGCACACAATGTGCCCGGTGTGTTTTTCAGGTCTCTGGGTCCGGGTCTCTAAATCACACAGTCATGTGGGATCAGCCGCCTTAACTTTCACACCACCTGCTGGTCCTTATTTAATAATTTTTTAATGCTACAAAAAGAGCAGTCAAGGGGGCAGGGATGAAAGGCAAGAAAGACTGACAAATATGGACCAGCGTCTCCCCAGCACCCTGGTCCAGAGTTGGCAAGGCTGTTTCTGGACCATCAGGCCAAGAGTGTGCCTTCTATACCTAGCTGTGAACTCCTGCAAAGGCACAGGGAACGTGGTCTCTGACTGTCCTGCCCCTGACTGCCCAGGTTTGAGGACGGAGGAAAGAGACATTGAGAGACCCTGTGACACAAAAGCCAAGAGAGAGTGGAATGAGACTGCTGTGCTCCCTCAGTCTCTCCACTGACATTTCCCTTCTCAGCCCATGGACGGCTGCAGGGAACAGACCCAGATGCCTGTCCCCTCTACTCACATTGCCCGCCAGGATGCTCCGTTCCCAGGTGCAGTGGAATAGACCAGAGATTGGGTCCTTGATCACCAACCTCTCTGGAACTTTCCAGGACCCAAGACACCTGCATTCTATAATTCATTTCCAAAAAAGGAACAGATGAGAATGGTAGAAGGAACCATTTCTTTTCTTTTTACTTCCCTTCCCTGCCTGATCCCTGAAGACATTTACAAATGTTAGTTGTGCTCGTCACTCTTCTTAGCTTGAGCTTTATTTCTCCCTCACTAGACAATAGACGAATTAAGGGCAGAAGCTTTATCTTGTTCTCTCCTACATCACCTGCAACCAACACACGGTTTGCCCCATAGCTACTCAAAAATAGCTGGTGGAAAGATGAAAGTTTACTCAAAAATAATTTGACCCATAGGCCGAGCTCTGCACAGCTTGGGCCCATCCAAATATGCATACCAGATCACATGACGCTGAATGTCACCGTCCCTGGAGATGATCTGCCCAGCTCTGTCAAAAGGCAGCTGCCAGGGTCTCCTAGGAATGGACGGCTCAGTTCTCCTCCAGTGATGGGAACAGGGTTGCCTTTGGCAACACATGCTGCTAGGGTGGGTGACATTCCTGGCCCTTCCTGCGGGTGCAGAAGGAGTCCTGTGATGAGCAGGAAGGTGACTGTTCAGCTTCCCTTCAGGAGAAACTCTACTCCAGGAGAGCACTCAGCGCTCCAGCCTCCAGCTGCAGCACCTTCAGGGTCCACTGCAGCATCTGAACCAAAGCTCCTCTCTGTCCAGGCAGCCTAGCCCCTGAGCACAGCAGGGCAGGAGAGCTAGCTTCTGCTCAAAATGTCCATCCCCCCAAGGGGGAACGCCTCTATGGGCCACCTGCACTGGAGCAGCCCCCCCCCCACACCCGCTGGAACAGGCCCTTCTCACACCTGCATGGTGGTCTGCGTATCTCCCCTTCCAGCCCTCCTGCCTTCCCCTTCATTTCACAGATGCCAACCTGCATCACTACCTGAAGACTCTCCCTTAGTCCTCCTGCTCCCTCTCTTGAGCTTACAATCCCATCTTTAGTATCTGCTTCCCAGAGGACCTGACATGACATGAGCCCTCTTTCCATCGTAACTATGAGCTTTTGCACCAACACGTTCCTGACAGGGTCTGTATGCTGAGCCCATCAGCCCTATTGAACCATCCTCTACCTGAGGACAAGATCACTCTGTCAGCTTAGATGCTGCTCAAGTTTCTTCCCCACAGACCATCAAGTGGGAAAGAATAGGTTAAGGGAGATAGAAAGACTATGAAAAAGGCCTAGTTGGTCTGGCGACCACCCCAGTGCTTAGGGGTGCTATCCTCACCCTACATGGCTTAAAAGTCCTTTCTCTTTATAGCCCTGAGTCACTTTCCCTGGGGAACCAAATGATAACTTTACGGCAGATGAATTAACTTCTGAATTCCATCGCTAGACTTCCAGATTAAAGGTCGGACTGGCTAGCTACTTCCATCCCAGCCTCTGGAAGTTTTACACGAAATGCTTATGAAGTCCCAGAAAAAGACAAGAAAAAAAAGAAACTAATAATCGTATTACATATGAGAAAATTTCAAAAATCAATCTACTGTTAAGAAACAAAAGAAATTTCCACAAACATTAAGCCCTTTAGATTTGAACTGGGAAAAAAACAAACAAACGAACAAACAAACAAAAAAAAAAAAGGGATGCTAGAGTTGTGTTGGAACATCAGGGAAGGTTACTTATCTGAAAGCAAATAGTAATTTTCTGACCTCCCCCTACACACCCAGTTTGGAAATGCCAAGTCTTTGGTAGAGGCCTGAACATCCACTTCCACTGTGTTACCTTTTGAGAAGTGGGAGTATTGTCACCACAAGCCATCAGTCTTTTCACCCAAAGAGCTCTATCTTTTCCTTAGAGTTATTTATTTAAATTATTATTATTATTATTATTATTATTATTATTATTATTTGGTATAGGGCACATGTGTTCCCCAGAGAGGGAAAGTGAGAAAGCAAGCCACCAGGTCCAGGACTCGAACCACAGTCGGCCATGTGCAAGTCTAGCGCCTTAACCACCATCCCACCTGCAGGTCCCCCCAAAAAGCTCTCTTAACAGCTGACTTTCAAGTCCTCTGCCCTTAGATTCTGATGAAGTGAGACCTAGAGAATATTGTGGGAAAGGAGTTATCCCCTAACAATATGTATCCAGGCACATTGCTCTCCTTTTGTGAGATTACATGATAAAAATACAGAAACGAAAGGACTGAAGCCGAGCCCTGGTAATGCACTAAGATACTGTGCCCCACAGGCTGGGACCACCTGGGAGGCCCAGATTCAAGACCTGGTCCAACCTAAAGTCAAGCATGGCAGTGCAGGCCTATAATCCCAGTGACTCAGGGAAGCTGAGGCAAGATCGTGAGCTTGAGCCTGGCCTGAATAATACAAAAGGACTCTGTCTAAAAAGGAGCTAGGGTCAGCCACGGTGGTGCAGTAAGTAGGAAATGCTGCACAATTTTGAAGCCATATGGGAAGGCCTGGGGTTTGGATCCTGCCTCAACTTGGACACACTGGGGGTGTCTGTGATCCTTGTCGGCTAGAAAGCTGGGGGGAGGAGCGTGGCATGATAAGACACTGTCAGAGGTCCCCGCTCGCTCGCTCTCTTTCTCAGAAAGCAAATTAAATTAAATTTTAAAAACCAAAAGGAAAGAGCCAGGCGTAGTGGCATGTACTCCCAGCTGGAAGGATGCAACAGGATGGTCAGAACACAGAAAGATCCTATCTTAAAGAAAAAAAAAAATGAAACTCAAGGTTCAGAATATAAACTTAACATGCAAGGACGAATCTTGAAATAAATTACTGGAAGATATTCCTCAGTCAATAAAGAGAAAAACCAAAAGTAAAAAGTAAAAAATGGAGATGTCAGGGCCAGTTGGTAGCATGATGGTTAAGCACTGGATTCCCACATGGTGGACATGGTTTGAGTCCCAGATCCTGTGGCTTGGAAATCACACTGGGTGCATGTGTATATGTGCCCTAAATCCAGAGAGGAGAATAGAAGAGAAGGAATTGTGGCATAACCATCCTCCCTGGGGGTGATTCTCAGTTTCCCTCTCTTTGTCTCTCTCTCCAGTGAATGGCCTATAGCAAAAACCTAAAAATAAACAAACAAACAAATAAATAAATAAAGGAGATGTCACAGCATGTAAGACTGATGGGTCTCCCCTTACTCACACCGGACTCCAATCCAGGAGAAATCATTAAACAATATGCTGTCATATCGTGTTGCCAGCCTGAGGGGAAAATCTGGCACTGTTTATTTTCCAAGATTACGTTCTGCTTGCCCACAAATTCAATTTTCATTTTGTCCCTTCTTCCATGAAGCAGGAAAAGCAGTTCACAGATAATCTCTTGTCAATTTGATAAAAGACTATGTAAAACCACAACAAGGTCCATTCTATTCCAACTTTGACTAGCCTGGTCAAATCATGTGTATAGTTGGAACACTGAGCTAATTATTATACAAAAAAAAATCCTTATTTTTCCTCCTTTCCTCCTTTCCCCCAAAACATAAGTGAACAAAAGAACATAATGATCATTTCCATTGTCAAAAAATATTATTGCAGGTTGAGTATCCCTTATTCAAAATGCTTGGGACCAGAACTGTTCCAGATTTTGGGTTTTCTTTTTGTCATGTTGGACTGTCTGCACATATAGAATGAGATATCTGGGAAATAGAATTTGAGTATAAACATAAGATTTATTTACTTTGTGCCCTTTATCGAAAATCAGTTGACTCTATGTTTTGGGGTTTATTTCTGGATTCTCAATTTTGTTCCATTAATTTACTTGCCTGTTTTTGTGCCAATACCATGTTGTTTTGGTTATCACAGCTTTGTAACATATTTTGAGGTCAGGAAGGGAGATGCCTCCTACTTGATTCTTTTTGCACAATATTGCTTTGGGGATATGGGGCCTTTTATATTTCCAGATAAATTTTATGATTTCTTTTTCTGTTGCTATCGAGAATATCTCTGGTAGTTTGATAAGAATTGCATTGAATTTGTAGATTAATTTGGGTAGGATTGACATTTTGTTTTATTTTATTTTTGTTATTTTTCAGTTCCCTGAGATGTGTCATTAGGTGGTCTATTTGCTACCTTTCTGGAGTTTTTATTTGTGGGCACTAATTGTTATGAATTTCCCTCTTATGACTGCTTTTGCTGTGTCCATAGGTTATGAAAATTGTTTATTCATTATTGTTGGTTTCAGTGAACCTTTTTATTTCTGTATGAATTTCTTCAGTGATTGTGAAGTCATTCAGGAGTAGGTTGTTCCGTTTCCATGTGTTTGTGCATTTTCAAGGGTCCTTTCTTTAGTTGATTTCAAGTTTGATTCCATCATGGTCAGAAAAAAAATACTAGATACAGTTTCCAAACATTTGAATTTGTAAAGGCTTGTTTTGTGCCCTATTATGTGGTCAACCTTCAAAACGTCCTATGCAGGGGTCAGAAAAATGTGTATTTTGTGGTTGTTGAGTGAACTGTTCTGTAAGTCTGTCAAGTCCATTTGATTTATGGTGTCATTAAGATCTTGTATCTCTGTTTTGTTTTGGTCTAGATGATCTGTCTAGAGGAGACAGTAGGGTGCTGAGATTCCCCAATGATTACTGCGTTGCAATCTATCTCTCCCTTTAGATCTAACAGTCTCTCTTTCACATATTTTGGGTGCTCCAGTGTTGGGAGCACAGATATTTTTAAGTGTTATTTGTATCTTCTTGTTGAACTAGCCCTTTTATTACTGTATAGTGCTTTTCTTTGTCTTTTCTTCCAGCTTTTGTTTTGAAGTCTATTTTGTCTGGTATCAGTATCACAACTGTGGCCTTGTTTTTGGTTTCTACTTGCATGAATTCTCTTTCTCCAGCCCTTCACTCTTAACCTATGTGTGTCTTAATCAGTGAGGTATGTTTCTTGAAAGCAGCATATGAAGGCTCCTATTTTTTTTTATCCATTCAGCCAGTCTGTGTGTTTTCTTAAAAAAGTATTTTATTTATTTATTTATTTAAATTTGACCAGAGAGGGTGAGAGAGAGAGAAAGAAAACAAACCATCAGGTCTGGGACTCAAACTGCAGTCTGCCATGTGGGAGTCCAGTGCCCTTAACCACCACACCACCTGCCTGCCCCAAAACAGTCTTTTAATTGAAGAATTTAATCCATTAGCATTCAACATTATTTTTGAACTTTGCAGACTTATCCTGCCATTCTGTTAGTCATTTTCTTGGCAGTTTTTTGTCCTCTTATTTCTGTTTGTTCCTCTTTAGTTTTCCTGATATAGTACTTCGTCAGTACTTTTTAAAATTTTTTTGAGAGTTTTTTTTTTTTTTTTTTTAGGGCATGTGCGCTCACCAGAAAGACAGAGAGAGACAGAGAGACAGAAAGCTAGAAATCACCCTACAGGGGGGATGGCTACTCCGTAATCCCCTCTCCTCCTTTCTGCTCTCGGGATCTTGGGCATGCACGCACTCACACCCGGCATGAGTTTAAGCCACCGGGTGCGGTCGAACTGCAATTGACTACATGGGAGTCCAGCGACAGCCATTACACCAACTGCTGGTCCCATACTTCTTCAGTACTTCTTGAAGAGCATCTAGTGTTGATAAATTCTTTCAGTTTTCGTTTATCTGAGAATGATTGTATTTGTTCTCATTTGAAGGATAATCTTACCAGGTATAATATTCTTCAATTTTTATTTTGAATATTTGAATATGTCTTCTGATTCTTTCCTTGCCTGCATTGTTTAAGTTGATAGGTGTGATGTTAGCCTAATAGGATAAACTTTATAAATAACTTAACATTTCTCTCTTGCCATTTTTACAATATTATCTTCATCTTTGATGTTTACTAATCTAGCTATAATGTGCCAAAAGAAAGGGCTTTTTATATTGATTCTATTTGGAGTTCTTTTTTATTCCTTGGATCTGAATTTCTCCATGCTTCTCTAGATTTGGAAAATTTTCAGATAGTATTTCATGAAAGAGGTTTTCCATGCTTTTACCAGCCTCTTCACTTTCTGGAATACCCATTTTGTGGATATGTAAGTGTTTAATGGTGTCTAGAATGTCCTGCATGTTATCCTCAATTTTTTTTGGTTATTTTTTCATTCTTTCTGGTGTTTTGGTCTATGTTGGATACTTTGTCCTCAAGGTCTTCTGCATGGTCCAATCCACTGTTAATGCTTTCAAGGAAGATTTTAATTTCTTGTATTGTATTCTTCTTTTCCAGAAGTTCTATTTTATTTTTTTTAGGGTGTCTTTCTTTACAGAATTCCTTTTTCATGTCCTAGAGTGATTTTTTAATTTCCTACAATAGATTGTTCTCTCTTGCATCTCATTGAGTTTTGTCACATTGAGTGTGTGGAATTCTTTTTCTGAAATGCTCATTGAGTTTTGTCACATTGAGTGTGTGGAGGTGTTTTTCTGAAATGTCTGTGAATTCTTCTGTGTTGTCTATTGTTGGTGAAGGGTTATTGTGTTTCTTGGAGGAGAATAATTTTCTTGTTTTCTCATGTTTCTTCTCTCTCTGTGCTGATTTTTTAATCATCTGCTGCAGTATTCACTTCTTTCTATTTATTGGAGAAAATTTTGTAGTATTGGAAGTGAGAGTATTCCCCTTTAGATCCCAAGTGTGTTCCTAGCAAAGGGCTATGTCTTCCAGATTAGAGCAGATTAAATTTATATAGGTAGCTTCAGATGATTGGCTTCTCTACCAGTCTTTCAGCTTCTGAGGAACTGGGGATGAACTGAAGGGATATGACTTAGTGAAGAGACTTAGCACAGTCCATGGGCTGTAGTGCTCCAAGTAACAAAGGCAAATCTAGGGGGTGAGGCTGCGTTCACAAGGAGAAGCCTGCTGAGACTAGAACCCAAGTCTCCCAGTGGATGGGTGTGGCTCAGAAAGCAGGTGATTTGGACAATGTGCTCCAAGAGCCAAAGGCAAAGCTGGGAGGTAGGGTTTCCCAAGATATTTTGCTTAGCAATAAAAGCTAATGGTAGAACCTTGTATGCAGTAGTAACCCACTTGTTTGTAATATATATGTGTGTGTATATATATATTGGGCCAACTGGTGGCACAGTGGTAACACATGCTTTATGAAGTTGGACTCAATGGACCTTCAAGGGGAAGGTCCCAGTTCACATCCTGACGCCTCCCCGTGCATGCCTGGCATGCACATGCCCATGATCCTGGCTGGTTGAGACTGCCGTGGATGGTGGCATATTGGCCCTGTTGGGCATGGCTAACCCTCTTTTTCTCTCTCATGAATGAAATGAATTAATTATATATACATTCATCATTGTTCCAATTTTAGTATATGTACTGCCAAAGTGAACACACACACACACACACATATATATTTGTACTGTACATTTTAATATATAAACCTTTTGATATATACCTGAAAATGGGTAATAAATACCTCTCCATTCTTTCTTTTATTTTGTGTTTGTTTTTCGTTTTCACTCACCAGAGACATAGAGAGATAGAGAGAAAGTGAGAACTCACGCGCCCTCCCTCCCACCAAGGGGAACGGTAATATTACAATCCCTTCTTCTCTCATCTCCTCTTGGGATTTTGGGTCTGCAAAGCCTGGCACATTTTCAAACCACTGGGTCTGGGACTTGAACAGTGCAGTTGGCCCAACAGTGGGGCGCCACCTGCTGGCCCCAAAACTCCTCCCCTCTCAAGGGAAGCATGAAGCACAATGTGTTAAAGTTATGAAAAGATGGCAAAATCTGCCCCGCAGCCCTCATCCAGTTCCAGCACCTGCTCACAGACTGCAGATTTAAAGGGAAGGTTACGTGTGAGTAGGTTCCCATGAAGCTCTGCTTCTGCTCCCACGAAGGGAGAAAACTTGGGGGCTTCTCCCCAACACAAACCACAGATGACAGTCCCAAAAGAATAATCGCAGAGATCAGGGGAAAGGGAAAGCGGCCACTTACTCCCTGACTGCGTACTTGCTCATGGCCCCACAGCATCACGTGCCAGGAATTCTGGGAAAGCAGCTGCTGCCCTGACCACTGGCTGGAGCAAGGACATGACCGAGGGCAAGAGGAAGGGGGTGGGGGACTGGGTGGGCAAGGAAGCATGGAACTCTGAGAGCCAGGTGGATGTGGTAAAGTAGCCATCTCGAAGCTACTTTTGACAAGATTCCACCCAAGCAGGCTGCCTGTTGTGGTGGGCCCCACACTGTCAGTGACTATAGACTGTACCAGTGGGAGCAGGACTTGCAAGAGGGCCACCAAGGGTCACCAGGGGAAATGGCTGTGAAGAGACCCCCTGTGGCAGACCTCCCAGGAACCTGCTGCTGCACTGGAGGGTGTGTAGGTCAAGCATATGAGCCAAGAGAGAATGACAGTGAGCAGCCACTGAATAAAAAGAACTTTATCCTTCTTCTTCTGCCTCTAGGGCAGGAGATGGAAGGTGAATGACCGACCAGTTTCCCACTGCAGGTTTCTGAGCCACGGATCAGGCCTAAGATTGGGAATGACAGGAGCTTTGAACTGGATGTGAGATTTCAGTCTTAAATTGAACTGGACTGAACTGTTTTTTTAATACCTGGGAGTGACCAGAAAGCTGTTGTGTCTGCGAAAGCCAGTCTTCAGTGGCAAGTCAGAGAGGTGCTATAAAACATTGATGGATAGCGGTAGGAAAGGTGAAAGAAAACTGAAGCCGTTTCTTGTTTCAAGTTTAGGCCATTCAGTAAACAGTACATGTACAACACAGCTGTCTTCCCATAGCCACGAAAGAGTTCAAGGGAGACACAAAAGAAAATAAGGCTGGATACCTCCACAATGGAAAGGATAAATGGAGGAAGAGACCTCTACTTTTCCTTTTCTGTTTTGTTTTTGTTTTATTTATTTTGCTACAGGGCACATGTATTTGCTGAAGAAAGAGAGAAGGGGAGAGAGAGACAAAGTGAGAAAGTACCCTTAGGGGGAACGGCCATACCACAGTCCCCTTTCCCTATTGTCTCCTCAGGATTCTGGGCAGGCATGCACATGGAACTGATGTGTTTTCTAAACCCCTGTCCTCAAGACTCAAGGGACCAGCAGTTAGCATAATGGCTATGTCGTTGGACTCCCATGTAGTTGACTGCGGTTCGCATCCCAGACCCAGTGGCTTAAAACTCACGCCGTGTGTGTGTGTGTGCCCACGATCCCAAGAGGAGAATGGAGGAGCAGGGATTGCGGCGTGGCCATCCCCCCTGGGGGGTCATTTCTCACTTTCTGTCTCTCTGTCTTTCTGGTGAGCGCATACACCCTGTAGCAAAAACCTTTCCAAAAACAAAAAAGACTCAAATTATGCAGTCAACCATGTAGGATCAGCTGTCCTAACTACCATGCCACCAGCTGACTCTACTATTCAGTTTTTATTATCCTATATGATTTGAGTGTTTCATAGTAAGCTTGTATTACTTTGTAATTTAAAGGATTCTTTTTTTTTAAACTGTGAGTATTAACACATGTCAAGCCCAGAAACCTGTAGACTTCCCCGCAGCTAGTGAGTTTTAGGAGGAGAAAGATTTGTTTAGTGGTTCCCTGGTAAACTACTGGTTGCAGTGTTTTAGGAGGAGAAAGATTTGTTTAGTGGTTCCCTGGTAAACTATGGTTGCAGTGTGAAACAACAGTTTCCAAGGTGTAAATATTCCCAACACAATTGATTTCAAGTTACCAACAGTTGAACAATAGACTCACAAAATTCCTGAATATTTAACAGTTTAGCAACTAGTTTGCAAAATTCCTAGATGTTTAACCATCAGCTTAAACTGGCTCCAGCACACCAGAAAAACACTGTATGGGAGGCAGCGGCCAGTGTCCTTTTCCTGGCAACTCATCTCCAGTCTCTGTTAATTAACAGCTGACTGACAGGCCAGCCCCTGCCCAGGGGTAAAGAAAGGTCATGAGATGCAAAAGCAGAATGTCAGGGCTTCCAGCACCTTCCAACCCTAACAAGCTGTTCATTTGGGCCAAGTGGAAAGTTCTAGGAATGTTGCAAGCACAGAAACAGGCGGGGAGGGTGTGTTGGAAAAGACAGACGAACATTGCAGAACCTAACTGCAGATATAAGTGACCTTCTGCAGCTGTAGAGTTCCTCCCAGAGCAAGGATAAGAAAAACATGGGTAAAAAAAAAATGGAATATCCTTCATCCATAGTCTAACAATAAAGTAACAATGGCAGTAACTACTATTTATTGAATGCTCTGTGGTGTTCATGCTAAAACTCTTGACAGGGAGCCCCTCATGTATTCCTCATAGCAATCATACAAGGTAAGCCCTTCTAGTACTTCCACTTTATAGCAAAAAGAAAACAGGTTAAACACTGACCAAGACCATCGAGGTTGCTACTGGTAAAACTGGAATTCAACGCGATGTCTTATTCCAAGGGGAAACTAGATTTCTTCACAATTTTGCTAACCCCAACTGAGAATGAGGCAAAATCCCTGACAGTTAACCAGGATCCACCAGCAGGTGCTGCAGACTGACCTGAAGATATTCAGATCTAGTGTTCAGCTCCATGTCTTCATTAAGCAAAGGGACATTTGTTGGTTGTGCCTGCTTCATGGGGTCCAGCAGAGTAGAGGAGCTTCCTGCTTACCTGCATGAGCCTTGGTCACATCGCTTTGTTTCTCCTAGTCTCAGTCTCCACTTACAAAAATAGAGAATTACAGCCAGCAGGTGGCATGATGGTTAAGGCACTGGATCCCACATGGCTGACTGAGTGGTTCAAGTCTTGGACCTGGCAACTTGAAAAACACACTGAGTATGTATGCATGTGTGCCCAAAAATCCCAAGAGGAGAATGGTGGAGGAAGGGATTGTGGCATGGCCATGCCTGTGGGGGGTGCGATTTCTCACTTTCCCTCTCTCTCTTTCTCTTTCTTTCTGGTGAGCACATGTGCCCTATGGAAAAAATCTAAAAAGAGAGAGAGAGAGAGAATTAAGTCAGAGAGTCTGTGAGAATGACAGACTCGTATGTGGACAGACCCATTTTCTCCATCGGTTCAAATATCTAGAAAGCCTGTGAACAAGTCTGTTCTGTGTGTAAGTCATTCTGCAAACGTATATCTATGTGCCACGCACTGCTCTGAGAGGAGCTGGGGGTATGTCTTCTCATATAATAAGTTCTCTGTCTCTCTCACTCATGGAAGAAATAAACTCTTAAAAAAAAAAAAAAAAGAAAGAAAGAAAGCTTCTCTGGCAGCTAGCAGTGGTCATATAAGGAGTTCCTGACGATCAAGGCAAAGGAGATGTCTGTTGGGGTTTCCAGGAAATCTTGTGCTTTTCCAAACTAAGCAATGAAGCATTTGGTGCCACCCCCTTTCCTTCGCTCTGCCTTGAACAGTGTGTAATGCCTGGACTTGCAGTGGATATCTTGTGACCTCAAGTGACAGGAGCGAGGACAAAGAGCCAAGATGCTAAAGATGATGACAAAAGCTGAGCCCTTGATGATGCTGTTGAGATGACACACCCGAGACAACCTGTCTCCAGAGTACTTGTTCATAAACATAAACTCTCTGTCAAAGGCCAATGTTAGTTGAGTATTCTACTTCTTGCAACTAACAGTATTTCCATGGGGTAAAATAAGATAAGCCAGTGAATGAAACACAGAGTATTAGAAAAAGTGAGGTTAAAAACAGGGAGACCCCCGTGTCCTGGTTTGCCCAGGATTTTCCTGATTTTAGCTTTGATTGTCCCAAGCCTAGGAATTTCTTCAGTTTTAGGTAAACACAAATGATTGGGCATCCTGCTCAGAGATACTCAGTTGATAGTTCATGGGTAAAATTCTTTTTTTTCTTTTTAGTTTTTCTATAGGGCACATGTGCTCCCTAGAGACACAGAAAGTAAGAAATCGCCCACCTGATTGCATTGACACACCGGCATCCCTCCTCCTCCATTTTTCTCTCAGGATTTTGGGCACACACATGCGCCTGGAACAATTTTCAAGCCACCTGTCTGGGACTTGAACTGCATAGTCTGCCATACAGGATCTAGCCTCCTTAACCTCTGTGCTACCTGCTGACCCTTATAGGTGAAAAGCCTAAGGCTGAAAAAGACGCTTGCCCAAGCTTACACCAGTAGTAGTGCCAAGCCTGGCATCCGGCATGAGTTTAAGCCACCGGGTCCAGGCCTCGACCCCCGGTCGGCTACATGGGAGTCCAGCAACATAGCCATTATGCCAACTGCTGGTCCCCATAATCCAGATTCTTGATTAAATTCAAGGCTCTTCAATTATGTTGCAAATCCATGAAAATGTGTTTTCCTTCCCAGGAAAACAAAATTACCAAAATTACCACCTTCCCGGTGACTCCGGTGACTCCTCGTTAGTACCCCCTTCATTCCGGTGTAGGAAACATGGCTTCCCCGATA
>NW_006160143.1:192974-195061 GCF_000334495.1 Tupaia belangeri chinensis
GTGGGATGGGGGATTTATCACTTTCCTTCTCTCTCTGTCTCCGCCCAGTGACTACATGACCCCATAGCATAAAAAGGAAACGATCAGAAACCAGTCACTGACTGTGGATGTGCCGGTAAGTCTGCCTCTTAGTCAGATAAACTAAGCATTGAGTGCCCCCCAGAGACATGCTAAAGCCGAGGTTTGGCAGGAAAGGAGGGTGAGCAGGGACTTGAATACTTTGGACCCTGACATCAGAGGAGTTGAAACTTTCAGATACTGTTGAAGTGCATTCCAGGCTCAACAGCCACACTTAAAGCGTTCTATCATTCTTCCACAGGTGTCCGGATTGGTACGCCTCTCTGAGCCTGTTTCCTTGTCCGTCAAACAAGGTGGGATTTTTCTTATGCAGGTCGCTGTGGGAGGGGGCTAACAGAAACCAACCATCAGGATCCCAGGAATAAGGAAAAAGTACTTCCTAGCCACCTCTTAGGGCTTTCTAGAAGCTCCTGCCACCTCCACAGGACACATGGTGAGGGGTGGAGCTCTTCAGAGCTCTTGTTTCAAGTGGGAACCAAAGGATACCATCCCCCCACCTCAGGCTGCCTGACTGTTAAGGAGCAGGTGACACCCACAAACGCAGCTAACCTCTTTAGCCTAGCTAGACTGGGGGGAGACGGGGTGGGGGTGGAGAGAGGTCTGGCTTGACACTCCTTTGAGACTTCATCTCTTGAGAATTGGTCTTTTCCCACTTTCTTAAGTTTGTTTATTTCTTCCTGGCCGGGGTGGGAGGGGTGGAGCTGCACCCTTAAGGTTATCAAACCTCTATCCTACTACCCCCAGCGGTGCAGCCGGCCAGCATCACAGGCCCTGTCGGTACACTGCCGGGCTCAGAAAGACCCAGAACCCGCGCCTTCCTGCAAGGCTTCCCGGGTCGTGCAGCAGTGCCCCCTACTGCCGGTGCCTCTTCCTTTTACAGCTTTCTTCTTGAACCCAGCAGGTCAGTTCTCTGTATCTGTTTTCCTTCTTTCTTTTTTTGTTTCCGTTGTTTTGTTTGGCAGCAATCTATCATAATAGTGACCTGCCTGCTGGAGGGAGCGAAAGACATTAGAGTTAAGAGGAAGAGGTAGAGAGAAAGGTGAGCGAAACACAAGAAATCTCGCCCTGGCTGTCGGAGCGGTTGGAGCTCTAACCAGCAGATGGCAGCACTGTTCTATGGAACCCTGTGCCAGCTTGCCAGGAGGGGAGGAGCCCTGGAAGAATGGGATGGCTTCTATTGGGGCCGGTGAGGAAGCGAGCGGGAGCCCACTCGGAATCTCCACAGCACGAGGTTTGGCAGGGAGGTTGCTGGTCCAGGGCCTAGGCTCCAGGTTCCATTCCCAGAATGGAGTTGACAGGATCTGGTTCATCCAGCGGGATCCAGTCCTGATGTCAAGCCCTGATTGCTACCCACTCTTCCGGTGACTTTAGACAATCCATCCCAGTTCTCTGAGCCTTAATTTCCTCACCTGTAAAGAAAGCTCTCTAGTCAGGTCAGATGCAGATAGAAACATCATAAACCCGGAGCTAAAACAACAGACATTCCTCTCACAGTTCTGGAGGCGGGAAGTCTGAGAGCAGCATGTCAGCATGCTTTCTGGCGAGGGCCCTCTTGGCTTGCAGACCACCGTCTCACTGTGTGCTCACCTGGCCTTTCTGTGTGCACAGGAGAAGAAGAAGAGGAGAGAATGAGAGATTTCTGTGGTCTCTTCCTCTTCTTAGAAGGCCACCAGGCCCAGCCCTTCTGACCTAATTTAGTTTTGATCATCTCCTTAAAGGTCTTTCTTCAATTGCAGTCACACTGAGTGTAAAGGCTTCAAAACCTAAGGATTTGGGGAGGACACAATTTTGCCTGTCACAGAAGCTCTTAAGAATAGTTCCTTGACGTGGTTGTTACGGGAGAACATAAAATCCATGAATGTGACAACAGACTATATGATTCTGACCACTCTGGGCAGTGACAAGAGACCTTTTAAAAATCCCACAGTGGGGTTACAGGGAGGAAAGGGTCCTGCATTTAGGGGTGACCCTAATTCTGTACTTTCTATCCTTCTGACTCATTTCAGACA
>NW_006160143.1:195092-210040 GCF_000334495.1 Tupaia belangeri chinensis
TCCCTACACAGAAGATGAGCACAGCAAGCCTGCTTGAGACGAGACTTTAGGGAGAACTTCCTGATGGACAAGAAGCTATAAAGAGAAGGTGGGAGACACAGAACTACCTTCTGTCTCTTCCTACTGGGGATATCGAATCAGGAAAACCATCTTGCATAAGTCTTTCTACCATCTGGGCAACAACTGGTATTGATATAGACTGGTTTGATGATCTAGCTGGCCTTAATATCAGGACGTTGAGCTCATCCCCTTAAGGTCAGGGCACTGGGAGACACAGTTGACATCTCTGGGGTTTTCCTGGAAGGTCCTGGTGGATTATGAGGGAATTGGGATGGGTCATCAATAAAGGTGCATGGTGTGTCACTTGCATTTGGGTTCCCTGGCCTCCTCCAGTTGATTCCTCTCTGGTGAACCTGCCCCAACTCACTTGCCCAAGTGAGCTCCTTTATCCACTGATGGTGCCAGTTAGATCTCAAAGGACCTTAAAGATGTGACCACATGCTTCCACTGAATTTGAAGACCGGGGAAGCTGTGGGAAGGAGAAGGCAAGGAGTGGTGGGATCTGAGGAAGTCAGCCAGCAACCATGCCATTATCAGCCTCGTCATTCTCACGTCAACATCAGCAGCAGCCTGTGTTGATTCAATGTATTGTGGTTCAGGCTCTGGGCTGGTGGTTGTAGGGGACATGTTTAGTTGGGTCCATGCTCCCTGCCCTGAGAGGACACCACTCTAGCTGGGGGGACAAGTAACTCCTGGCAGCATGACACGTTTGTGGTGTGCCTGGGACCTTGAGAGTTTTTGAGAACTTCATGGAGGAGGCCAACATGGCTCAGGTAGTGTGGGAAGGTTTTGTTCAAGGGGTGGGCTCTGAGCTGAAGACGAGATGTTAAGTGGCAGTTGGGCAAGAGGTGAGGAGGGCCAACAGGGAGCATCCATGAGCAAGTGCTCAGAAGGGGAGTAGTGCCACATCTGGGCCCCCCATGGTTGATGCGGATGTCAGCAATGAGCTGCAAGACAGAGAAGGGGCTACAGCAGTTCCCAGAGGGTCTTGAATGTCAGGGAAGGACGTTTGGATTTCCCACTAAGCCCTGGAGAACCAGTGAGGCTGGAGTTTGTCCTCACTGGGCCAGGAGCTGAGACTGAGTGTTTTCAATCCAGTCTCTAAATGCCTACTTCCTCTTCTCACTCTCTCCCCAGAAATTAGACCAGGGACTAGAATCCTTCTGTCGATAACATGAATCCAACTTATGGTAGAAGGCCCTTCCCACCTGGTCCTGGGCCCGGACCCCTTCCACATGCTTCCAAAAGGCCCTGCTGCCCCCGCCTGTCCTCGGCCTTCACGTCCCAGCTCCCCGGCTGCGTACTCATGTGAGATCATAAGTCACAGTACCATAAAGCACTCCAGAGTGTGTAATAAGTGAATTATTTACCAATGACCCTGGCTAAATGTTCACAGGGATAAATGATTAAGCCGCAGATCTGTCAAAAAGTTCCCATAAATAAGTAATTCTGTGCCGCCTTAATGGGCTTTGTAAATTACTCATTCATGCCACTGCTGGATCACTCTCTGGGGTAAATTCCTCACACCTGCTGATTTACTGCTGCGGTCTGCTCTGTGCAGGGAGAGGCAAATTCTGCTAGCCAGCTGGGCAGACTCCCCAGGTGCCAGGCCACCTGGCACAGTGCGCAGAGATGAGGTTATTGTCATCTCGTAAGCATGTGGAGTCCAGGATGAACTGATCTCGGCTACCTGGATTATGCCCTGCAGGGTTAACACTGGGGTGCCCAGGGTCCTTTCCCTAAAGGCACTCAGTCTGTGAGCATGCCTCTAGCACCTTTTGGGTTCTAGATGCTGTGCTAGGTGCTAGAAACGAAAGATACAGAAGTGTGGGCCAGTGGGCTCAGTATGATAGAAGAGACGAGAGTGGACGTGCAATATGGGTGATACGTGCCTCACTGGAGTGTGACCTGAGCCCATGGGCGATATCTAACTCAGCTGGAGTAATTGGAGAGACAGCCAAGTGTGGGGTTAGAGTGTCCACTCCGTGTTGGAAAATCCATGTTCTGATGCAGTAGCATGAGCTGTGCTGCCTTGCTGCAATAACAAACAGCCCTGCCATCTCATTGGCTTTCAGCCACAAAGACATATTTCTCATTATGCTACACTACCCCCCTAAGTTTTCCCCTAGGCACAGCAACACTTGGGACATAGCTGGTCTCTGTGGCCAAGGGACAAGAGAAGATGGCAAAGCACACCCTGGTTCTTAGAGCTTCTGGCCAGAAGGGACGCCTCCACTCACATTTTATAAGTCAGAGCAAGTCCCATAGACTGTGCTTGAGTTTAACTGAGACAGAAAATTCTAAGAGAAGGACAGAAATATTCATGGGCCGCTCTAATGGGTACTTCCTCATGCCTGTCCTGACTCTGAACTTACCAGCTGCTGGGGCCTGAATGTTCATGTCCTCCCAGTCTCCACATGTTGAACTTAAACCCCAAAGTGGTGGTGTTCAGAGGTGGAGCCTCTGGAAGGTGATTAGCTCATGAGGGTGGAACCATCATGAATGGGATTAGTGCCTTAAGAAGACACAGGAAAGACGGCCTCTCTCTTTCCACCATGTAAGGATATTACATGAAGGTGGCCATCTGCTGGCCAGGAAGAGAGCCTGCACCAGAACCCGACCTGCTGACACCCCGAGCTCAGACTTCCAGAGGGAGAAATCCCATTGTCTGAGTCTCCCAGTCCATGGGTTTGTTGCAGCAGCCTAAGTTGACCAAGATATTAACTGCACATCTGTGGGCAGGGTACTAAACCTCATCTTTCATTTGCTTCAGCTGTGAAATGGGGGTGAGAAGAGTAATGACTATTTTTCAGAGGATGAAGGGGATAATCCACATAGTACACTTAACCCATGCCCGGGACCTGGGTAGCACTCAACAGCTTTGTCAGTTGTTGTTATCACGATGACTGTTGTCATTAACAGGAATGTGCCATAGGGCATGCGTGCTCACCAGAGAGAGACAGAGACCATGAGAGGGGAAGTGAGAAATCGCCTCTGGGGGGATGGCCACATTGCAATCCCTTCTCCTCCTTTCTCCTTCTGGGATCTTGGGCATGCATGCATAATGCACCTGGCTTGAGTTTCAAGCTACTGGGTCCAGGACTTGAACTGCGGTTGGCCATGTGGGAGTCCAGTGACCTAACTGCTACGCCATCTGCTGGCCCCATTGTCATGATTTTCGAGCTGCCCACTCTGAGACTCAAACTATGGTCAACCATGTGGGAATTCAGCACCTTAACCACCATGCCACCTGCTAGCCCTTGAAGCTGAATACTAAGGAGTAGGTCACACCCACAATCACATGCAAAGCACATATGCGTGCTCACCTTGACCTGTTAACTTGCTCTGAGGTAGCAACATCCGCCCAACCTCCCCCCACCATCAGCACCACCACCACCTTCAGCCAGAAGTAGGTGACAATGAAGGGAGCTGCAGCAGCCTGAGCTGGCACCAGCTCTGATCCTGTACACACGCACCACGCACTTGCCCCCAGGCCACCTACTCACTCAGTGACCTGCCTTACAGCGAGACGAGAGCAACGGCATATAAAAGCCTGAGAGCATTAACCCATGCCCGGGACCTGGGTAGCACTCAGCAGCTTTGTTAGTTGTTGTTATCACGATGACTGTTATCATTAACAGGAATGTGCCGTAGGGCATGCGTGCTCACCAGAGAGAGACAGAGACCATGAGAGGGGAAGTGAGAAATCGCCTCTGGGGGGATGGCCACATTGCAATCCCTTCTCCTCCTTTCTCCTTCTGGGATCTTGGGCATGCATGCATAATGCACCTGGCTTGAGTTTCAAGCTACTGGGTCCAGGACTTGAACTGCGGTTGGCCATGTGGGAGTCCAGTGACCTAACTGCTACGCCATCTGCTGGCCCCATTGTCATGATTTTCGAGCTGCCCACTCTGAGACTCAAACTATGGTCAACCATGTGGGAATTCAGCACCTTAACCACCATGCCACCTGCTAGCCCTTGAAGCTGAATACTAAGGAGTAGGTCACACCCACAATCACATGCAAAGCACATATGCGTGCTCACCTTGACCTGTTAACTTGCTCTGAGGTAGCAACATCCTCCCAACATCCTCTCACCATCAGCACCACCACCACCTTCAGCCAGAAGTAGGTGACAATGAAGGGAGCTGCAGCAGCCTGAGCTGGCACCAGCTCTGATCCTGTACACACGCACCACACACTTGCCTCCCAGGCCACCCACTCACTCAGTGACCTGCCTTACAGTGAGACAAGAGCAACGGCATATAAAAGCCTGAGAGCGGCCAGGGAGTACCTTGACTTCGCCTTCTGTGCCAAGGCCTCTGAGTCCCCTCTCCAACTGCCATCGCCCCTTGCCTTGCAGCCTTCCTGGGCCGTCTCCCTGAATCTTGCATGACTCATGGCCTGGGACCCCTGTGGCCTGCAAGAAGGGAAGGAGCTTCAGATGTGGCCTGGGTTCCCTCTGCCTTCCCGGAGACCAGAGACATCTGTTCCTGCGGCTGTCATGTCAGTTCAAGATGTGTGCCAAGGGAACAGGAGGAAGAAGATCATGCAAATCAGCTTGTTTCCTCTGCATGTTTTAAACTAAATAGTAGAGGCGTGGACCCGCTGGGGAGGAGGGCCTGAACTGTGGTTGACCACCGAGGGCCCCGGCCTCCTTCATCAGCGTGCGTGGGGACTGTGAGGCTTAATGAGGTGATTGTTGTTTAGATTATCCAGGGGACAATTCCGGGCCCACAGGTCAGAGCCCTGCCTGCTCTGCCTGAGCAAGCCCGAGGCGGCTGAGAGGCTTTATGTTCCACTCTAAAAAAGAAGACATGATTTCCCATCTTTCATAATCGAACCAACTCACACTTATTCACAGCTTGGCAGGCTTTCAGCACTGCGTGAGCATCAGTCAACTCATTCAGTTCATTCCACAGCAGGTCCCTACCATGAGCAAGGAGCTGTGCTAGACAGAGGCAGGTACTCAGACATATTTACCGTGCAGCGTGTGCCTTCTGGAAATGAACAGGCTAAGGGGAGAGAAGACAGGTGCTGGGAAATGATCGTATAAAGCAAATGGCATTAATTCTGGTAAGGGACAGTGGAAAACTAGCTCTCTGATGATGATCAGCCGATAAAGAAAGCCTTGTGGGCCAGCAGGTGGCATGGTGACCGAGGCGACTGGATACTACATGGCCAAGTGTGCAGTTCAAGTCCTAGACTCAGTGGCTTGAAAAACACACCAGGCACATTTGTGTGCATGTCCACAATTCTGAGAGGAGAATGGAGGAGCAGGGACTGTGGAGTGATCATCCCTCCCAGGGGGTACTTTCTCACTTTCTCTCTCTTTATCCAGTGAGTTTAGAATCCTATAGCAAATTTAAAAAAGAGAGAGAGAGGAATGAAGGAGGGAAGGAGGGAAGGAGGGAAGGAGGGAAGGAAGGAAGGAAGGAAGGAAGGAAGGAAGGAAGGAAGGAAGGGAGGGAGGAACAAAAGAGGATGGAAAAAAGGAGATTGACTTGTGTCCTCAGAAGCTCTCCTTCCCCACTTCCCAGCCCTGTGGATGTGGTCCTAGCCTTAGGGATGGCAGACACTTTGGGGTAGGTCAGGTTTCCGATTCCATGAATGGGCTTGGGGTGGACTGGACAGCTGTGGAGGTAAAAAGAGGGGAGAGGAAGGAAGTGGAATGATGCCATGGAGGTCCAAGAATCGGTCCATCTGTCCCTAGTATGTTTCTAGAAGCAACAGAGACTTGACCTGGTGGGACAGGGCACAGAGAATGGGGAACCAAAAGGCTTTTGCTCTTCCTGTGTAATATTTCTGATAATATGAAGATTCAGACAGGGGTCTGGACTGTAGCAGGGGCAACAAAAGGTTCTGCAAGGCTAACCCACATGGGAAGGTTCCGGGTTCATGTCCAGAGACAGGGACATGAAGGGCATACCAGGACATGCATGCCCATGATTCGAGGCTGGCTGGAGTTGGGTAGGGTTGCAGTGTAGAGGCCTTGTTGGGGTACTCATTGTCTCTCTCTTGCTTACAGAGGAAAGAAAAAATTTTAAAACTTTTTAAAAAACCATGACAAGTAATTGCTGCATATCTATGATGTGCCATGCACCGGATGAGGGACTTTCACTCTATTATTTCATCTGTTCCTTACAGCAACCCTTTGGGTGGGCCTTCCTGTCCCCACTGAACAAAATGGAGTTTGAAAAAGGAATTGACTTGGGGTCAGCAGGTGGCGTTGGTGGTTAAGGTGCTGGTTTCTCACATGGCTGGCTGCAGTTTGTGTCCTGGAGCTGACAACTTGAAAATCACACTGGGCACATGTGCATGTGTACCCAACATCCCAGAGAAGGGAGGAGAAGGGATTGTAGCATGGCCATTCCCCCTAGGGGGTGATTTCTCACTTTCCTTCTCTATTCCTCTTTGGGCAAGTACATGCTCAGAAAAAAAAAAAAAAGAAGAAGAAGAAAGAAAAGAGAAAAAAAGAAAGAAAAAAAGAGAAGAGGAATAAGAAAAAAAAAAAAAGGAAAAGAAGAAGTAGCACCAGAAGAACAAGAAAAAAAGAATTGACTCGTGCTCTGCCTTGTCCTAGAAGACTAGATCTTCTGAATCCTGCCTCCAGCCCTTTCCCTCTCCAACCATCCCCCATTCAGCAAGAATAGTGAGCCTCTTAAATCACCAGTTTGATCCTGATCCTGATGTTCCTCAGCCGAAAACCCTGCCATGGCTCCCAGTGTTCCCAGAATGAAGTCCAAACCCTAAATCCAGCATGCAGTCCCTCTGGGTCTGGCTGGCCGTGTCTTTCTAGCTCCCACTCCATCGATCTCTGCCTCGCTGTCTGCCCTCAGTTGTGAGAGGAGCGAGTGTTCCGTGGGCATCTACAGAGGGCCAGACGCCGTTGCCAGCGCTTCACCAGGGTTGATTGTTCCATGCTCATGACAGCCCTGTGAGGCAGACAGTATTTCCCCACTTTGTGCTGAGGAAACTGGCTCACAGAGTGGGTTAGTAATTAGCCCAAGGCCACATATCTTGCAGAATCTGGGCGTCACACCCCAGCAGTCCTGCTCTAGGACAGAAATGCTGAGTTCTTTGTGATTCTCCCGCACCACAGGCTGACACGGGCTCCATGGTTTGACCTACATTGTTCCTCTTATCTGAAATACCATCCTCTTCTTTCTACCCCCGGATTAAAATCACGTATTTTTTCAAAATCTGGTTTAGGATTTATCTTTCCAAACTTTTTTTTTCCTCCCTAAATAAGGCTAGGATTCGAAAATTCTTTCTAGAATGTATTGCCATGGAACCCTGAGAACATGTCTATGCCATCCTTCTGCGTATGTTGTCTGTCTCCCTCGGAGACTTAAGGCATACCACGTTTATTTTTATTTCTCCAATCGTAAAGGAAAATGCTTGACCCCCCCTTCCCCTTACAGCTACCCCCCCTTTCTTTCCTTGTTCGCACAGCAGAACTTCCCCAACAGTTGTCTCTACTCGCTGTTCCTAACATCTCTCCTCACATTCTTTCTTGGGCCATCTCGGCCAGGACTTAGCCCCCACCACTCCACTGAGAAAGTGTACGGCAAGGTAACCCACGGCCGCCTCATTTCCCTTCTCACCTCGTTCCACCCCTATCAGGCTGGGACACAGTTGACTACTCTTTCTCCCTCGAAATTCTCTCCTTTCCACACTCCCCTGGTTTCTCCCCACTCTCCTTCAAAGTCTCCTTTACCTTCTTGTCTGCCTGACCTCTAGACATCAGAGTGCCCCCAATTTCGATCCTTGGGCCTCTTCTCTTATTATCCACACTCTCTCACATTTGAGGTGATCTCATTCAGTCTCATGGCTTTAAATACCATCTATATGCTAATGACTCCCAAATTTATATCTCCTGCTCAGAATATTCTTCCCCGAATTCTAGAGTCTGTTATCCAGCTATTTCCTGGCTATCTCCACTGAGGTGTCTAATAGACATTCCGACTTAACATGTCCCAAAGCAAATTCCTGATCTCTCACACCCTCCTCCCACGCCACCAAGACCTGCCTCTTCTGCACACGTCTCTTGTCTCCGCCAGTGAAGTGCCTCATCTTTAGCTACACAGGCCTGGGAGTCATTCCTGACTCTGCACTTTCTCCCACACCTCATGTCTAACCTGTCAATGAATCATGTCCATGACTATCTTTAAAATAAATCCACAATCCATCCGTTCAAAACCACCCTTAGAGCTCTCACCTGGGTCTAAGTCACTCTTTTTTGCTTTGCTTTGTTTTTGCTATAGGGAGCATGAGAGAGAGGGAGAGAGAGAGAAAGAGAGAGAGATGGTCATGCCATAATTCCTTTTCCCCCACTCTCTGCTTGGGATTTTGGGAATGCATACACACACACAGCCGATGTGTTTTTCCAGCTGCTGGGTCCAGGACTCAAACCACTCAGTCAGTCATGTGGGATCTAGCTGCCTTAACCTCCGCACCAACTGCTGACTTTATCCAAGTCACTTTTCCATTGTTTTTAAGCAAGAGAATTTTTGCTATAGGGCACATGTGCTTGCCAGAGAGACAGAGAGAGACAGGGAGACAGAAAGTAAGAAATCATCCCCTGGGAGGATGGCCACACTGCAATCCCTTCTCTTCCATTCTCCTCTCAGGATTTTGGACATGCATGCACATGCACCCAGCATGAATTTTACGTCCCTGGGTCTGGGACTCGAACCATGGTTACTATGTGGGAGTCCAACACCATCTGCTGGTCCCCCAAGTCATTCTTAATTGGTTGTTTAACTGTCTCCTCCCTGGTTTCTCCTCCACCTATTTCCCTTTGTAGTCTAGTCTTAACATGGCAGCAAAAATGTTCCTGGTAAAACATAAATCAGGCCATATCATTCTGTTTGAAACCTGTTGACACAGGTTAAGCATCCCTAATCCAGAAATAGGAAATCCAGAATGCCCCAAAATCCAAAATTTTTTGAATACCAGCAAATCATCACAAATGGAAAATTCTGCATCTGGCCTCATGAGGCAGGTCACAGTCAAAATGAAGTGATATAAAAATACTATATATTTTTTACAGTATTTGAGTACATATACACCTCCAGCATTTGGTATGGAGGTAGAGTGCTGGATCCCACTCGGTTAGCTTTATGGTTCAAGTCCTGAAACTGGAGTCCTGCCTTGAGAATCACACTGGGTGTGTATGCATGCATGCCCAAAATTCTAACAGGAGAGAGGAGGAGAGGGGATTGCAACATGGCCATCCCCCAAAGGGGTGATTTTTCACTTTCCGTTTCTCTCTCTGGTAAGCACACATGCCTTATAGCGACAACTTAAAAAAAAAAGATAAAAAATTATATAAATCTATCTTCAGGTAATGTGTACATGAAACATAAATAAATCCTGTGTTGAGACTTGGGTCTCATCCCCCCAGATACCTCATTTTATACATGCAAATATTCTAAAAATCTGAAAAAGTCCAACACCCAAACACTTCTGGTCTCAAGAATTTTCTTGAGGGACACGCAATGTGCAGCACATCTTATTGACATTAAAAGCCAAGTCTTTACAATGATTTCTAAGGCCCAGCTGCCTTGCAACCACCATTCTGATCTTTTACTATTCTCCTTCCTCTCTCAAGTTACACTGTCCTCTTTTCTATTCCTCGAACACATTAAACACGCTCTCTTGGGATGGATTGTGGTAGAGCAGTAAACACAGTGCTCTGTGGGGCTGACAAACATGGGAAGGTTGCTGGTTGGTGTCCTGAGACCTCCCTGAGCGTAGCAGGCACATGTGAGCTCATGCTCCAGGGCAGCCCGAGGCTGGAGATAGATCATAGTATCAAAGACCCTGAGGGGGCTGCTGTCTCTCTCTGCCTCTGTCTCTGTATTTCTCACTCATAGAGCAAATAAACATTTTAGAAATGCTCTCACCTGGGCCAGTAGATGGTGTGGAGGTTAAGGAAACTGGATCTCACATGACCAACTTCATGGTTCAAGTCCCAAATCTAAGCATCTTGAAAAATACGTTGGGCACATGTGTGTGCATGCCCAAAATCCTGAGAGGAGAAATGGAGTAGAGACCACAATGTGGTTGAAATCACCCTGGGGGAGGGGAGTGATTTCTCACTTTCTCTCTTTCTCTCTCCTTCCCTCTCCCTCTCTGGTGAGCCAATGTACCCTGTAGCAAACAAACAAACAAACAAACTGTTCCCACTTGCTGTATCCTTCAATGGTTTCCCCAGATCTCTGCATGTCTAACTCCTTCGATTTCTCCCACATCATCATTAAATGCCACCTTCTCAGTGAGTATTTTTCTGGAAAACCCATTCATCTTCCCACCATTTTCTGCTTTACCTTCTTAGTCCTTATTATCTAGCATACTACATGTGTTACTTATTTATAATATGAATTCTCCATTTCCCCTCCTTAAGGGAGGATTTTTTTTTTTCCTTTTTGCTCTTCTTTTATCACTATTGAATCTCCGGGGCCTACAACATTTAGTGCATAGCAGGCACTCGGTAAATACTGGTCAAAGGAATGAGTGACTCTGTAGCTCTATCACCTGTACACCCCACAAGCACTTGTTGACCTGAACAAGTTTTCTGAGTCCACTACACAGCGGTGTTCTCACTGGCAGAAAGATTGCCAAGTCACAAAGCATCAGATGCTGCCCCTCCATCCACATGTAAATACAGAAATACAGCCCCGAGCCAGAGGGAAATTACTTTTGTGTTCTCCCATATATGTGGATTGCCTGGGCCTCTGTCCCATCCATCAGACAGGAGAACAGACAGCTGACTGGATGTGGTTCACTTACAAATAGAAGAAATGACTTGAAAACCAGCGACTTGATGAGCAAAGTTCTGGAAAATGCTCTCTTCTGAAGGAGAGAGGCAGTTTCTAGCTCACCTGGGAGGAAATTTCTGGTTTATTGTGTTTCTCTCCAAAGTTATGGCTTTCCAATCCTGCCAGGAGCCACCAAGGGAGCACTGCCTTTCAGAGTGGGGCTTCCAATTCTGAAAAATTAATTTTAAATAGAGACACATTACACCTCCCCACAGAGCACTTAGCAGGAAAGTGCTACTTAGACCCAGCTTGCTGCCAAGTCTGCTCAGTCTGGGGTCCTGACAGTGGGTGGTTCTCGGGCCCCAGCCCGTTCCCATAGGCCCAGGCCTGACCTGGCTCCCAGGTCCGCCTCCCTTCCTGAATCTCTGCACACACCTATGCCTTCTCGTTTGCTCCTCACCAGCCATTTAAATTTCACAAATATTTATTGAATGTCTGCTTTGTTGCCTTGTACTGTACTGGGTACTGGGAGAAAATATGAGGACAGAATGAATAGTTCGTCATTTTATTCATTAGAAATGGAGACAATGTAATATAGAACCTTCAAGAACCATATTCTTCACTTAACTCACATTTGTTAAGTGCAAGCATTGAGCCAGATGCTATGTCCAGGTAAGCACACAAAGTATGTACACACACACACACACACACACACACACGAGTGACCGAATACTAGGAAAAAGCTGTAGATGCAAAGCAAGCTGAGAGGCAATTTGCTGTAGAGGTCATGACATGTAACTGGGATGCTGACACCCTGGGGTCAAGGTCCATCGTGACCTGAGAGTATTGGACCTGGTCCTTTAGGAGATGGTGCAGTTGGGTCCTGACCTGGCAGTGGTATGCTGAGACATTTAATCCAAAGGGAGATGGAACCTGGGTGCATGGCTCTGCTGGGAAAGAGAGGAGGTCTGGAGAGAAGGTCTAGCCGGGCCTAGGTGGGAGTTGATTCAACATTAATGAGAGCGGGTCCCACACAAACTTGCCAAAGGGAGTTTACAGATGGAACTAGGGTCCCAAACTGATTTTGTCTAGTTTATTTTTTAAAGCATATTTCTTTCTTTCTTCCATTAAAGAGAAAGAGAATAATCCCAACAGGGTCTTCATGTCATGATCCACCCCTGCCTCAGTTAGTCCAGATCATAGGCACATGTATGATGCCCAGCATGCACAGGGAGTCCTCAGGAGGTGGACCTGGGACCTTCCCACATGGGTCCAGTTGCATTATAGCTGTGCCACCATCTGATTCTTTCTCTTTTTCTTTCTCTCTTTCTTTCTCTCTTTCTTTCTTTCTCCCTTTCTTTTTCTCTCTTTCTCTTTCTCTCTTTCTTTCTTTCTTTCTTTCTCTTTTCTTTCTTTCTCTCTTTCTCTCTCTCTCCCCTTCCCTCCTTCCTTCCTTCTCTCTCTCTCCTTTTCTCTCTCTCTCTTCCAGTTGATTTTGATTTCATCAAATAGGGAGATTATCCTAAGTGGGCTTGTTTAAGCAGATGAAAGTTCTTTAGAAAGAGGTGGGACCCATCATGAAGGAAGAGACTCTGAGTATCAGAAACTATCTCCTGTTGGCTTCTCCCCAAAGAACTAAACATTCACGGTGTAAGGTATTTGTGGAGAGGGCTGGCTTCCGAGAGCTAAGAGCCTCAGTCCTACATCCTCCAGGAACTGAATTCTTTCAATGTCTTCATGAACTGAGAAGAGGGACTTGGAGCTGCAGATGAGAAGTACCCAGCAGACACCCTGATTTCAGCCTGGTCAGCCCTTGAGAGAGAACCCAATCCTGGATCCACACCAGCTCTGCCAGAGTTCCCCAGCCCCCTTGTTCTTTGTCTCCCTGTCATGGGCTCTAGACCCACTGGGCTATTTATTGTCTGCCTCCCCCCACCACATTACCATATCTAGCTCCATGTCTTTCTTCCCAGATTTCCAACTTATAAAACTATGAGCAAATAAACATATGTTGTTGTAAGCTGCTAAATTTGTGATCTTCTAGTGCACAGCAATAGAAAATGAATACAGAGAGAGAAAAAAAGGGTTTTCTTAGATTTACTTCTAATCTTAATCCCTTTTCCATCATTATCACCAGTCCTAGAGATCTAGAACCAGCAAAGCAGTAGCAAAGAAATCTGTCCTGTCTGGGCTTCTGTAGGGTCTTTTTTCACATGGGAGATTCTGCAGAGCAGAGAACTCTGTCTCCCGCCTGAGTTCAAAACATTCCCAAAGCCTGAAAACTACATCTTCTGCCATAATTAGATCCTTTCTGCCGTCTCAGGGCCTCCCCCCTCTTGCCCAGCCTTGCTCAGACCCAGATATTGCCCAGGGATTAGGAAACCTTGGCTGATGAAGGTATTTGAGACACTCCCCTCAAGAGGATAGGCATTGGAAACGAACCCGTGTCCCACAAGAAGGGGTGAGTTAAATAAATCATGAAATACTATGCAGCTGCTGAAGAGAGGAGGGCAGCCATCTGTACAGCTATGGGGAAGTCGCCTGGATATACTGTCAGGTGAAAAAAACAAGGGCTAAAGCAGTGAGTACTACCATCTGTAGGAGAATGGAAGAATAGCACACCCACTCTCTCGCTCTCTCTCGCTCTCTCCCACACACACACACACACATACACACATATTTGTATGGGCTTGTATTTCATCCAGAAGTCCTGTGAAGATAGAGCAGAAGTTAATTAAACCAGCTTCCCACAAGGGTGGGATGAGGAGAAGAGCAGGTGGGTGAGATGGAAGGAAGGAGACTCCTCAATGTATCATGTTCATATCAGTTGAGGGGACACTGTGAACCTTTTCCAAATAAATTAAAGGTTCTGAAACTTTGGGATGAGGTGAGGGGGAGGGACATTTCCAAAACAAAACAAAAGGAAGGGAACTGAAAAGCTCTAATTCTGCAAGAGGCATTCCCCAAACACAGAGAAAGAAGCCAGAGGCCAGTTTTGCTTTGGGGACCTGAAGGTTGACACTCCTGTGTGCTAGGTTGTATTTGCCAGGTAACTCGGGTTTTGAGCAAGGGACTTCTGAGAGGCCTGAAAGTGAGAGGGGAGAGTAAGGGAAGGGAGGGAGCAAACTGTGTGTGGGGGTGACACAGCCTCCAGCCTCAGGTAATCCTGTTACCCCAGGAGTTGGTGCAGACAGGTCTGGGTCTGGAAAGTGTTAAGGGCTAATTCGGTTTCTCCAACATTCCTGTGTTGAAGTTCTAATCCCAGCACCTCAGAATGTGACCCAGGGTCTTTAAAGAGGTAATGAAATTAAAATGAGGTCATTAGAGTATACCCTAACCTGATCTGACTGTCACCATAATAGGAAGAGGAAATTAGGGCCCAGACACACAGAGGGAAGGCAATGTGAAGACACAGAGAAGGCCACCATCTACAAGCCCAGGAGAGGGGCCTCAACACCTAGATCTGGGACTTCTGACTTCCAGAACCATGAGAAAATGCATTTCCGTTATTGAAGCCCCCCAGTGTGTGGTTACTTGGCTCTGGGTGCCCTAGAAGACTGGTACAGAGGGGACAGGAGGGCAGGGGGTAGCTTCACTAGGAGAGGGGTGAGCTTGCAGGACAGACAGAAGTAAGGGCTTGGGGTATGGGTGCCCTGGGGAAGCATAGCTTCGGGGAATCCTGGGATAAAGGAAAAGAGGGGAACTGAAACCTCGTGTATCTGGAGGGGGGTTAGAGAAGATTGCAAGTCTCTCATTTCTCTCTTAAAATCCCATTTTCCCTTGGGCCAACCCTTCCCCAAGGCCACACTCTCAATGTCCTTCTGTTCTGCTCAGGGAGCAGAAGGTTTGGCTCTGAGGAGGGGACTGTGCTGCGCTGTCCCCGCCCCTCCCCACCATCTGACGGCTCATTGTGCCACAGAGCCCGGTGTCGTGACCCTGAGGGGCAAATTCCCTCCTCGCTCAGGGAGGTGCTCTGGCTTCGCGTGCAACAGTGAGACAGGGAGTATGGGGCGGCTGCCAGGCTGAGGAGGGGCCGCAGGCCGGAGTGGGGGCTGGGGCCAGGGCTGGGGCGCCTGGGATTTGCCGCCAAGGCCCTGGCTCCCGCCCCCCCCCCCCCCGCCC
>NW_006160143.1:210425-213699 GCF_000334495.1 Tupaia belangeri chinensis
CCCCCCCCCCCCCCCCCCCCCTGCCCCTCCCGCCCCCTGCTCCACGCGGCCTGCGGCAGCTGGGCCAGACCCTCCCCTTCCCCCAGCCTTTTTGTGGCTCTAGTTTATTTTCCAGTTAATGAAATGGGGGGAGGCTGAGTCCCTGCCGCTGCCCCTGGAGACGCTGGAATTCTGAAGGCATCATCTCCCGAAACACCAGCCTGCACCATGTCCCCCCAGCCCCGCCCCTGCCCCAAGCTGCCGTTGGGTCACACCCACCGGATGTCCCCTCCACTGAACACCTCACCCCTCCTGCCCAGGAGCGACTGCAAAGGGGCCAGGGCCAAGGCCAGTGTCTGGTGTTGTGGGAAGGAAACTCTCAGCCTACTTCTGCCGTTTGCCAGCTGTGTGTCTTTTGGCAAGTCACTGAACCTCTCTGAGCCCTTGCTGCACACTCTGTGAGACAAGTTGTAAACTTAGGGGACTTAGCTCTTCCCTTTGAAGTCAGGGAAGATGAGGGAAACAGGGAGAGGAAACTCGGGCCTGTGTGGTCTCCAGGCTTCGCAGGCCCCCAGCTGAACAACCTTCTCACCGGTCCCTTGGCATTTCTAGGGCTGCAGTTATTTCTGCGGAAAAATGAAGAAAACAAGTAGTTGTGGAGGGTTAAACGTGAGAATTCAGGGAACAGCACTGGCTCCTAGCAAACTCAGGAAAGTGCTGCTGCAGATATTATTATCATTTGACACTGTCCTAACAAAGCTCCAATGGGTAGACAGAAGTGGATGCAATTTTATGAGGCCTGAAGAGGGTCTCTCGTAAGGGAAAGGAATACTAAACTATAAATGCAAAATTAGGTGCAGAAGTGAAATTCTATTTGCAAAATAAGAAAAGGAATCATAAAATTAAAGGTTTTTCAAGTAAGATTTTAAAAAAACTCGAGAAAAATAAAGTTTTATTTATTAATTAACTGCCTAACACACTTATCTAATAGTTTTTTCTGCTTTGGGGGGGACACATACTCTGATTGATTCTTCATAATGACTTTGTAATGTTTTTATAGAGGGAGCAAAAAGATAATTCAGTTTTCTTTTAACATGATGGATGAAAATCTTTTTATTATTGTGAGTTTTTTAAGTGTCTTTCGATTTTAAAATCGATATCAGTAATACCATGCATCATTTTAGGATTATCAAATTTGGGGGGGAATGGAGCCAGCAGGTGGTGTGGTAGTTAAGGCACTGGACTCCCACATGGCTGACTGCAGTTGGAGTCCTGGACCTGGTGACCTGCTTTCTCACTTTCCCTCTCTCTCGCTCGCTCGTTCTCTTTCTCTGAGCATGTGTGCCCTGTAGCAAGTTTTTATAGGGCGTGTGCGCTCGCCAGACAGACAGATAGAAAGCAAGAAATCACCCCCCCCCAGGGGTATGACCATGCCTCAATCCCTTCTCCTCCATTCTCCTCTCGGGATCGTGGACACGCATGCACGCACACGTGCCCGGCGTGAGTTTAAGCCACCGGGTCAGGGACTCGAACTGCGGTCGACTACGTGGGAGTCCAACGACATAGCCATTATGCTAACTGCTGGTTCCCCCCCCCCCGTAGCAAGTTTTTAAAAAATAATTATGGTAATTAAAATTAAATAAATAATTCCTTTTTAAAAATTGGGAGAGAAATCCTATACATTTTTTTCATACATAAGCTATAAGGTGGCAAGACAGTTCAAGTTTTTGTTTTGTATTTTTTTTTTTGAGGGAGAGAGAGAGCAGTTTTTGTTACAGAGCACTCATGGTCTCGCCAGAGAGACAGAGAGAGACAAAGAGGCAGAAAGTGAGAAATCACTCCGAGGAGTTTAAGCATGCATACACACATGCCCGGTGTGAGTTTCAAACTACTGAGTCTGAGACTAGAACCGTCCATGGAGGAGTCCAGCAATGTAACCACTATGCCATTTGCTGGCCCTGTTCAAGTTTTCTTAACTAACTACTCTTCAGTACTTATTATAAAGGACAATAGTTACTAACCAGTCTGTCCCAATTGGAACAGCATATTGTGAGTTTCATGCGTATTATCTTTATCAAATCATCAAGAAATGTAAAACTTTTCCCAGTGTATTCACTGGAATTAGTACTCTTCATTAATTGGATTATGAAACAATCTACGAGCCTATTAGAAATCTGTCTGTTCCTCTTAATGCAGTATCTCTTTGGGGATAATCTGAGTTTGATGCTACAAATCACTTCTTAGTGTCAGAATAATTTCTATCCGATAATCTCATATAAAAACACACATGGGAAACATTTGCTCAGCCCTTCCCTTTTTCCCACGAGTGAGAGAGCGAGAGACAGGCAGGCACCGCATTTGGCTCTTCACAGTGTGATCTACCAGCAGCCTCAGCCAGCCCCAGATTAAGGGGTGTGTTCAGGACACCTGGATGCAAACCTAGAACCTTCCCGCGTGGATCAGTGCTGTGGAGCATTGTGGTACCACTGCACCACCGTCAGACCCCAGGGAAGCATTTTTATATGGCATATTTGTAATTGGGTGTACTACACTAGTGAGATATTCCCGACAGGAAAGAACTTCCGTTTTGACAAAGCATCAGTGAGAAGCAAACTGCTTGCAGTGTTTCACCTCCAAGGGTTCTCTGGGGCTTGATTTCTGGTTCCTACATTTTAGACACTGCCTCCAGGTCCAGGCACCAGAGGGTGTGCTTTTGCCACCTGACCCTCTGGTCCTGCATCTGCATGTCATGGTGCTGCCCCAGTCAGCTTGGTGGCTGTAGGAGTGTCCTGCAAGCCATTCCCTAGGCAGGAAGTGTTAGCAGTCACCATGCGTGCTGGTGATGTGGGCGGCATTGCCATCTCATTTATCCAACCTAAACTTATTCCAAACTCAATTCCATTTAGCCAGCTCCTCCCTATACACACCATCACTCCTTCACTACCGGACATGAGGGGCCATGGGACAGAGGGGAAATTGTAATGGAAAGCAACCACAGACTTAATCAGTTGTGGTAACAACATCTTAGTTGTGCATCTTCTCTGTAGAACCACAGTAACATACAGCCTAGGTGCCTCCCAGGGCCTCCGAAGGGCCAGGAGCAAGTGGCTCTATTAACTTTCAGTCTGCCTGTGGTTGTAGACTCTTGGGCTTGGTATCATTTTAAAGGTTTTAAAAGGTCTCTCTAGTCTACCCTCCAAATGCTTCCTCATCGTGTAGGAAAGTGTTTATAATTACACTGACAAAAATGCATTCCTTTGGGTAAACATGGTCCTAAGGTTAGTGCTCTCTCTTT
>NW_006160143.1:213730-227819 GCF_000334495.1 Tupaia belangeri chinensis
AAGTTTACTTATTTCTTCCACGAGTGAGAAAGACAAAGAGAGAGAGAGAGAGAGACAGAGAACAGCAACCCAAACGAGGTCTCCACACCACGATCCACTCCCAGCGCCAGTCAGTCCAGATCATGGGCCCCTATGTGCCAGTGTATTCAAGGAGGTATCCAAGTTGCAAACCTGGAAACTTCCCTGATGGTCAGCCTTATAGAGTGTGGCGTTTTACCTTTATGCCTCTGTTTAACACTGCTAGTTCTCTTTTAAAATGCATCTAAAGACCCTTCACATTGGGACCAGCAGTTAGCGTAACGATTATGTCCCTGAACTCCCATGTAACTGACCAAGGTTCGAGTCCCGGACCCAGTGGCTTAAACTCACACTGGGCGCGTGTGCGTGCGTGCCCAAGATCCCGAGGGGAGACTGGAGAAGGGACTGTGGCGTGGCCATCCCCCCCTGTGGGGTGATTTCTTGCTTTCTCTCTCTCTGTCTCTCTCTGTCTTTCTGGCGAGTGCACACGCCCTATGGCAAAATCCTCTCCAAAAATAAAGACCCTTCACATTTTGGTATGAACTCAATGAACAGGGGGAGTTCAGAGCAGTAGGAGAGCTCTCAAGGTTGTGGAATAAAGAACCAAGGAAGAGAAGAACCATCTGAGACATTCCCTCCAGTCCATGCATACTCTCAACTCACCATAGTATCCTGAGCCAGCCACGTGGTATGGTGCTTAAGACGTCTGGATCCCACATGACAGACTGCTCTGTTTGAGTCCCAGATCTGGTGGTTTGAAAAACACGTTGTGTGCCCGCCCGCCCAAAATCTGAAGAGAGTGGTGGAGAAGGAATTGCAGTGTGGTCATTCCCCCTGGGGGGTGATTTCTCTCTCTCTTTTCTCTCTCTCCCTGGTGAGCACACATGCCCCACTACAAATTAAAGAAAGAGGAGACCAGGCAATGATAATGCACCTCGACCTACATGGAGAAGGTCCTGGCTTCTTGTCCGAAGACCTCCTTTGTCACATCAGATACACGCGCTTGTGACCCGGACCTGCTGAGAGTGGGGGGATTGCAACATACAGACCTATTGTCTCTCTCTCTCTCATGGAAGAAATAAATAAACAGAAAGAGATTCAGGAAAAATAGGCTGTGTCACCAAAGGCAAAATACCCTCACTTCTTTCTCTGCAGTGGAGTCTGAGGCGGCAGAGCAGGGGAGAGCCCGTGTGGCTTCCAGCATCACTCTCAGTCCCTTTCCCGTTATAAGCAATAGTAGAAGCTGTAAGAATTATTCATAATATTAATGGGAATTTTTCATAAATAATCACTTTGCTTGCTATATATTTTAGATTTTATTGAGTGCTTTAAGTTGCAAACTGGTGACTTAGTTCAGGATGAATTGGAAAAACACATGATTTTCCAAATTTGCTTTGGCTTGCTTCCCCCACTGTCACCTGTTCCAGTTCCCAACCTCAGCTTGCAGAGACCCTGAGTCAGGTGCCAACCCAGCTGAACTCAGGTGTCCTACCCCCACCCACCTCATATAAGGTCTAGTCCCCAAGGTGAGGATGTGGTTGGAAGAGAGAGAATCTCGATTCACCTTTGCTTCCCCCGCCATCAAGACTCTAAACAGCAGAGGTGGTAAAATCACCCAAGAAGAGGCCATAGTGCAGTGGTTAAGGGAGCCAGGTTCCCCATGGTAGGCAGCAATTTGGATCCCAGCCCCTGCAGCCTGAAAAACACACCAAGCACATACATGTGTGTGCCCAAAATCCTGATGGAAAGGACAAATGGAGGGAAGGGGTGGCGGTGTGAAGCCCCACCAGAGGGTGCTTTCTCTTTCTCCCTCTTTCTTTCTCTGGGGCATGCACCTTCTGGCAATAATAGTAATAATAAAATCACCCAAGACAATCCAGGAGCCCAGGAGCGGAGGAGGGGAAGGAGCTGTTTGGTGACAAATGGGCAGCTGACCGGGGACTGTTTCTCTCAGTCTCTCTTGCTACCCCTGCCCTCACTTTCCCCATGTAAATGAGGAGAGGAGGAGAAGCCTCCACACACACACATACAGACAGGGCCTGGGGCGGCTTCTGTGCCCAGCAGTATAATCTGATGAGCTTCCTCAGAAAATTATACTTTGACTCCTACACTGTGCGGCTTGAGCGAGCCACCCTGGGACCCGCTGTGAAGGAACAGGCTCTCGTCAGCTCTGTCAGTGTCTGTGAGAAGGAAGCACAAGTCAGGATATCAACTAGAAACCAGGCCATAGAACACACAGCCTGAGGTCTCCAGTACAGAAAGGATACGGTGGAGCTGGAGGCACTGAGTGAGAACCCTGCGCTCAGTTTCCAGGGTTTGTTGTGTGCTTTTGGACACACAATCTCTGTCAGCCTCTCTCTGTCTCAACACCCCTCCACAGAAGTGGGAATGGGGACGCCTCCCCTGTCACGGAGGACTGAAAATAACATCGTACAGTGCCTAGCAAAGTGGGGACATGTCGGAGATGCTCAAGGTGGACTGGGTTCCCAGAAGGGACAGATATTTAATTAAACAGAGCATTCTCTGAGCTTCATTCCTGTGGCAGGTCCGGAGTATACCCTGAAGGAGAAACTAAGATGTGTGAGGAAGGTTCTCAAAGTCTGAGAAGGAGACAAGACATGCATATTCCTGACTCGAATAGTAAACAGGTGGCTGCAAAGACTAGCCAGTCAATGGCCTGGAAAGAGAATCAAAAAGTATGTCATCCCATTGGGCAGCTCAGGGACAATGGTGCATGTGAGCTGAGCCTTACAGAAGGAGATTTTTGTTCTGTTTATAACGGTGCAGAGTGTATGCCTATGTGCACACATGCACGGGTGTGCAAGCACTGTGAAGGGAGAGAGGTGAAGCATCCTCGATAGGGTCTCCTCATGCCGTGATCCCCTTATCCCCAGCCCTCCAGCTCCTTAGGACCTTGGGTGCCCATCTGCACATGCTTGGCATATTGTCAGGCTGAGGGATCGAAACCCACTATTGGTTATGTGCCTTCCAGCATTGCAGCCCAGGGGTACTGACTAGACACGTAATAAATATACCATTTGATGGGGAACACATGAACAAAGGGATGAGGGGTAAACCTGGGAACTGAGGAAACACTAACAGATTGGAGATTAGGGTGCACGAGGCATCTGGGAAGAAAGTTGGAAGGCAACAAGGCGGTCCATGAAGCAAGGAGGTGAGTTAAGGCTGGAGGCTTTGCAAGCTTTGAATGCCTGGCTTAAGAGTTCGGAATTCACGAGGGCACTCCGGTAGGCTTTTCCAGTGCACGTTTTTGAAGAGACAGCTTTTCTTCAGAGCAGCGGAAGGCTCTCAGAGTGGGGGCCAGGCCCTGCCACCCTGTTCCATCAGGAGAACAAGGAATGTGGCCACCGCTGCACGGGGGAGGGAGAAGCGCTAGTGAGTTACTCCGTTATAAATACACTTTAGGGCCGCGTGACTTGGCCATAAATCGCCGCACTGTGCTCAGGTGATGTCACCCGACGCTCGGCTGTATTTATAGCTTTGTTCACTGTTCCCTGGGACTTTTTTTTTTCTTCACATTCGAGGTAATATGTGTCTCCCACACACACGTTTGCCCTGAACCACAGAAGATAAACTTTTATGCCATTTCTGCTCTTCTTCGTCCAGCTCCTTGGAAGGATGGTTTCCTGGAACTCACCCAATACCTGCTTAGCGGGGAAGTTCCTCTTGCAGCCTAATTGCTAGCTTCTGGCTTTGTACTCTGTAAATTGGATCCCAGCTCCCTCCCTCCTCCAGGAAGTCCTTTGTAGAGCTCAGAATCAGGAACATCTCCTTCTTCTCTAAGTCCTAAGAGTCTACCCTGTGCCTGGTGTGGTGACGGCAGTAATCCGGCGCTGGCACGGTCTCTACCTGTGTGGGGCTTTCGATTCAACAGGAGACACAGACACTGAGTCCCTAATTACCAGCGTGATGGATGTTACTGGGGAAAATAGAGGGTGCTCGAGGGCAAAAACAAGGTGATCTGACCTGTTCGGAAGAAGGAGAGAGTCTCCCGTGGAGAAGTGAAGAAGTCACGTTTCAGGTGAGGGCTGAAGGATGAGGAGGACTTAGCCTAAGGGGTGAAGTGGGGGTAGGGCCCTGGTCCAAAAGAACATCCCTGTAAGGGGGCAGCACGTGTCGAGGCCCCAGTGATGAGGAAAGCGTGGCTGTTCCCAAGCACTCAGGGAGGCCTGGTGAGCTGAAGTATAGGGGACAAAGTGGGGTGGGGTGAGGAATATGACTGCAAAGTGAGATAAATGTATCCCAGGCAGGCCCTGGGAGCAAAAGGAAAGATGCTGTGTTTGATACGAAGGGCAATGAGAGTCACCAGAGAGTTTTGTTGTTATAAGACAGGATCTTTTGGGACCAGCAGTTGGCATAATGGCTATGTTGCTGGACTCCTATGTAGTCGACCGTGGTTTGAGTCCTGGACCCGGTGGCTTAAACTCACGCCGGGAGCGTGTGTGTGCATGACCAAGATCCCGGGAGGAGAATGGAGGATGACGGCAGTAATCCGGCGCTGGCACGGTCTCTACCTGTGTGGGGCTTTCGATTCAACAGGAGACACAGACACTGAGTCCCTAATTACCAGCGTGATGGATGTTACTGGGGAAAATAGAGGGTGCTCGAGGGCAAAAACAAGGTGATCTGACCTGTTCGGAAGAAGGAGAGAGTCTCCCGTGGAGAAGTGAAGAAGTCACGTTTCAGGTGAGGGCTGAAGGATGAGGAGGACTTAGCCTAAGGGGTGAAGTGGGGGTAGGGCCCTGGTCCAAAAGAACATCCCTGTAAGGGGGCAGCACGTGTCGAGGCCCCAGTGATGAGGAAAGCGTGGCTGTTCCCAAGCACTCAGGGAGGCCTGGTGAGCTGAAGTATAGGGGACAAAGTGGGGTGGGGTGAGGAATATGACTGCAAAGTGAGATAAATGTATCCCAGGCAGGCCCTGGGAGCAAAAGGAAAGATGCTGTGTTTGATACGAAGGGCAATGAGAGTCACCAGAGAGTTTTGTTGTTATAAGACAGGATCTTTTGGGACCAGCAGTTGGCATAATGGCTATGTTGCTGGACTCCTATGTAGTCGACCGTGGTTTGAGTCCTGGACCCGGTGGCTTAAACTCACGCCGGGTGCGTGTGTGTGCATGCCCAAGATCCCGTGAGGAGAATGGAGGAGAAGGGATTGTGGCATGGGCATCCCCCTGGGAGGTGATTTCTCGCTTTCTGTTTCTCTGTCTCTTACTGTCTTTCTGGTGAGCGCATGCGCCCTATAGCAAAAACTTCTCCAAAAAAGAAAGAAAGAAAGAAAGAAAGAAAGAAAGAAAGAAAGAAAGAAAGAAAGAAAGAAAGAAAGGAATAAGACAAGATCTTTTCTTATCTGTTTTTTAAGCTTTTTGCTATAGGGCATGAGCACTCAGTGGAGAGAGATTGAGAGAGACACAGAGAGAGAGAGAGAAAGTGAGAAAACCCCCAGAGAGGATGACCACACCATACTCTCTTCTCCATTCTCTTTTCGGGATTTTGGACACGCACGCACATACACTTGGTGTGTTTTTCAAGTGTTTGTCACAATTCTGTGTCACAATTCTCCTGCCTCAGCCTTCTGAGTAGCTGAGAGCACCAGGATGCACCTGGGCTTTTAGAGTGGGCCTGGAATTCAACGTGGGCTGCTCATGCAGCCTCAGCCTGCTAAGTAACAGCTTCTACCAGTGTGCTACTCTGGCTGGGCCATCGGTGAATTTTAAGCTGGGGAACAACGTGGTCAAATTTGGGCATGAGAAAGGTGACTGGGGCTGCAGAAAATCGAACTGGTGAGGGATGGCATGAGCAGACCTGGAGAGGCCATCACTGGTGGTCAAGGCAGAATGGCTTGGCATGGGCCAGGCTGGTCAGTGCAGATGGAAGGAATTGGCCCACTACCTTGGAAAGCACCTTCTGCGGGATTTGGAGACTGATTGGACACAAATGGGGAGGAGGCGAGAGCAGTCGAGTACAGACTGGCAAGTGTGTGACTTGAACAGCAGGATGGAGGGAGCCCCTCCTGGAGAGAGACCAGAGGAGCATCCAGGGATTTTACTGTTGTTTTATTTATTCTTTAGGAAGTGAGGATGCAACTTGTTCTCTGAATTTTCTCTCTCCTGGATCAGTCCCTAAAGCCTAGTCTAGGGCTTGGTATGGAAGACCTCGGGATGGGGCAGCCAAAAGATTTGGGGCTTAGGGCTCAGGACTGGTAGGGGAGGGCAAGTGCTGTTGCCTTGAAAAGAGGACTTGGAGCAGGGTCCCAGTGCTGGCTGTGTCACAGGGGCTGGTCGGAGCACTGGAGAGACATTAAACCAACATTCTCCATCTGTTCATTTAGGAAATACCTCCCGAGCCAGCAGCTAGACCATGCCTGGCAGGCACTGCTAGCCCTGTTCTCTGGCATGGAAGCTGGGAAGCCAGTGAAAGCAGAGAATAGGACCTGTGCCTGGCATGTGTTTGTCACTTGTACGAAGGCTTCTCAGGTCACATACAGATGGTGAGAGTGGCGCTGACCTAAGCCTTGGAAGGACTCTTGACTTGTCTGCTCAGGGGGAAATGCGCCCCAAAAGTTTTAAAAGCAATTCTCAAACATGAAGTATTTAGAACACCCTATAGGCCCTGATGGGATCCCTCTATGGGCATCTCCAGGGGATGGCCCCTGATATGCTAGAGGCAGAGTATCACAGTACCCTGTGGGTATCCCTAACAGGAAGCTGAAGCCTACAGAGGAGAACTATCTTATCCAAGGCCACAGGGCACTTTCCTTGAAGCCGAGCTCAGTAACCCCTGTTCTGCACACCTAAGGCATGGGCGTTTTTATATCTCTGTATTTCACAATTCTGTTGTGATTATCTGTATGTCTTCCCAGCTAGACTATGTGCTCCTGGAGAATAAGACGGTGAATTTTTGTTTTTGTTTTGTTTTGTTTTAATTTTGCTAGAGGGCTTGAGAGTGCAAGGGAAAATAAGAAATCACCCTCATGAATGAGGACTACTGCAATCCCTTCTCCTCCATTATATCTTGGAATTTGGGGCACACACAGGCACCTGGTGCTTTTCAAGCCACCAGGTCAGGGACTAGAACTGTGCAATTAGCCATGTGGAAACCAGTACCTTAACCACCAAGCCCACCAACCTACCCAAGGGGATGTGTTTTATTCTTCTTTGTATCCTAAGTGCTTGGCCCAGTGCCTGGTATAGAGTAATTTTTTCTTTATATTTTTTTGCTACAGGGAACAAGCACTCATGGGGGATTGAAGAGGAAGTGAGAAATCTGCCCCCCTCACACACACACAGGGAAATGACCACCCTACAATCCTGTCTCTTCTATTCTCCTTCTTGGGATTTTAGGCATGCGTGCACACACACATGCCAGGTCCGGGACTAGATCCGTGCTGTCTCACAAGTGGGCTCCAACACCCTAGTCACCATACCACCTGCTCACCCTAGAGTAAGCTTTTAATATATGCTTGTTGGATGAATAGATGGATGTATGAACTATTATAAGTAATCAATAAACCAATCTCAACTAAAACCCTGAGCAAAACTCTACTAGGGGGTTATGAAGGTTGGAGTGACACCACTAAGGATTGTGTTTTCAGTTATTAGTCTTTCTTATAATCAGAGTGAAATAAGCCTAACTCTTACATCTCCATTTGTCCAACCTATTCAACTTCACCCTTAAACTTCCTGTGATGTCCAGTGCCCTAATACAACTTCAAGCCATAATCCAAGCTGCTGATTTAATTCCATCTCTAGTTTGGATGCAAACAGAAACTAAAATCCTGGGCTGACAGGTGGCGTGGTGGTTAAGGACCCTGGAATCCCACATGGCCTGCTGTGGTTTGAGTCCCAAGCCTGGCGATTTGCTTTCTCTCTCTCTCTGTCCTTCTCTGGTCAAATTAAAGTAAATAAATAAATAAATAAAGTGAGAAAAAAAAAAAAAGAAAAAGAAAAGAAAAAAGACACTAAAATCCTGTAGCCCAGTCATGATATGACATGGATCTTTAAGGAAGATCCAAATGGACTTACGTCTCCAAGGAAGCAGTGGAGAATGCTAAAGGTCAAGAGACTGTAGGTTTAAGGGTAGGCTCCAAGAAAACTAAAGCCAAGGGCCAAAGGAAGATGAGGGACTTCCCCCTTTTCAATCCTTCTCATCCCTGCTTCCTACTCACTGACTCTCTGATTTTCAGATTCCTACTGGGGTCCAGAGCTATGTAGTGTTCAGAACTGTTTGGGTATAAGGAGTGCTTTTGCTGCTACGAGCACGTGGGGCCTAGCTTGGCGGCGCAGTCAGAGCAGACTGATCTGCAGTGCTGGAAGCCATGTGACCAGCCATAGTCCAGATCCCTAATTGTCTTGAAAACACACCAGGGCATGCACACTCTGCCCAAGATCTTAAGGAGCTAGAAGGCTATGGGAAGGGGATCATGGTGTGATGAGACCACACGAGGATGCTTCCTTCTCTCTCTCTCTCACATGCATTCTCTATCATGAATAAAATAAATAAACTTAAAAAAATCATTTGGGATAAGTCCTGAGTATGGGGTGGGAAAATTGGAGTTAGTGAGACATAAGGGCAAAGCCAGGCCTGATACCCAGGCCTGGGTTCTGGTCCCACCTCTACTATAACATGCTCTGTGACCTTTGACAGATCATTTCACCATCTGGAAGGGGGATGGATTTCATCCAGTTCAGAAGTTCAGCGTTTGAGTCATTAATTCGTATTACTTTCTTCATTTTTTGTCTAATGGTCTATTCTCCCCTCCTCCCTCCCCCCAAACACACACCCACTTCCCTCCTCAGTGCTGTGCCCAGGTCGCTAATCCCCAGCCCTCGTCTCTCTTCTGAGCAGGTCTTCTCAACTGGCCTGCTCATTGGAAGGAGGGATCTTCCAATCCCTGTGAGCTCAGGCAATGAAATCCTCATTAAGCCTAATAAGAGATAACTGGTCCATTTAGCACAAATTGTCTCCCCATGTTGGAGCTGGAATATAAAGCATTGAACAGGGAAGGGCTGAAAATGGCTGCTACGGAACGGATCGCAGTTGTTCGCAGGCAGTGTTGGTCCATGGTCACACACACTGAGAGCCTGTCTTTGCCAAGGTCGTCCTTTCTGAGCCCCTGCCTCTGAGCAACTTCATCCCATTCAACTTCAGCCCGTCTCTCCCTTGACATTGTGGACATGCCTCCTCAGTAGACAGTCCCTTGTGGGGTCTAGCCTTTAGTCCCATCTACTTCAATAGCAGCACTGCCTCCTTGCGTGTCCTCCGTCCCCCAAGTCCCATCTGTGGAGCCCAACCTTGACTCACCTTCCCTTTCTGTAGGAGGCAAAGATGGCCACCTAGCAGCCTCTGCCCAGGGCACCTCATTTTTGCTGTGCTTCCTCCTGACAACCTCATATCTCAATGCATCAGGACCTGAGTCTCCCTAGAATTAGTCTCTGCTCTGCACAGAGGCAGGAGGGGAGGACAAATACCACTTCAATCAGGCCACTGGAACTCAGCAAGATGGCAAGTACAGTTGGCAGATCTGAGATGAGGAACCAGCAGTTCCTAGGCCCTGAATTCCTTTTCTTGCTCCTTTGAGAGGACCAGGTACTCCTTATAGAGAGGCCAGACCAGGCGAGGCTCAGGGTTCCCTGGTCACGAAGGAGAGGTCTGACATCGAGTGATGCTGTTCTTCCTCCTACCTCACCCTCTCCTCTCACAGTGCAGATGGGAGTTTCTCCTCATTGCCATTAAGGCAGTCTCTCACCCCTGCCCCTACTCTTTAAGTTTACTTATTTCTTTCCTGAGAGAAAGATGATAGATGGGGATCTTCAACAGCACCTGCAGGCCACAATGCACCCCTTGCCTCAGCCAGCCTGGATAGGGGTGGTGGGGTACATGAACGTGTGCCCAGCATATATAGGGAGGTCTCAGGACAGGAACCCGGGACCTCTCCCTCTGGGTCCCGTGTCTCAGAGCATCGTGTTACTGCTGTGCCACCCGCTAGCCCTCTTGCTCCTTTTTTGTATTTCTTCAAAGTGGGACATCAGGCCAGTAGGTGGCATGGTGGTTAGGTGGCTGGACCCCACTTGGTTGACTGCAAGGTTTTAATCTCAGTCTGGTGGCTTGAAAATCATGCTCAGCAGGACCAGCAGGTGGTGTGGTGGTTAAGGCACTAGACACTTCCACATGGCTGACAACGGTTTGAGTCCTGGACCTGGTGGCTTGCTTGCTCTCTCTCTCTCTCTCTCTCTCTTGCTGTGTGTGTATGTGTGTGATCAAATTAAAATAAATGAATGAATAAATAAAAATTTTAAAAATTCCTAAAAATAAAAAAAGAAAGAAAATCATGCTCAACAAGTGTGCATGTGTGTTCAAAATCCTGAGAGGAGAATGGAGGCAAATGGAGCATGGCGTGGCCATCCCCTCAAGAGGGTGATTTCTCACTTTCTCTCTCTCTTTGTCGCTGTCTCTGTCTGGCAAGTGCATGCACCCTCTAAAAATCTAAAAAACAAGATTTTTGAAATTGGGTGTGGGCATTCGCCAGAGATAGACAAAGGCAAAGAGAGGGAAAGTGAGAGATCACCCTCTGGAGGATGGCCATACCACAGTCCTTTCTGCTCTATGCCCCTCTTGGGATTTTAGGCATGCACACATATGTGCCTGGTGTGATTTTCAGACCACCAAGTCCAAGACACAAACCACAGTCAGCCTTATGGGAGTCCAGTACCTTAACCACTATGCCACCTGCTGGTCCTAAAAGCTGGACATCTTAAGGAAAAGGAGAAAGAGGAAAATGGACTGGTACACCAGCAAGATATCTCAAGACCTAATATCTGGGAGGACTTATGTAGTCACATGGACTGTAAGATGCAAAAGAGGAGAAGGAATGAAGGAGAACCCTTACACTAGGGGACTTTTGGAGAGGCATCTATCTCTCCCTGGTCTGGGCCACAGGCTCTGCAGCAGCAGGTGAAGAAAGGCAACCCCTGATGGTCCCTTACCCACGGGGACTCATTTTCCTTCAGGGTCTGGATTATTTCACAGACTGAAAATCTGGATCCTGGCCTTTCCCTCCTCTGTCTCTGGTAAGCAGCAGGGACACAATCTTCCACCCCCTCTAGGGGGAGAAAGGACAATTTATAGAATTGTTCTGCTGTTCTTAGCCCTCATTGAGACAAAGAATTCATTTCTGTCTCTCAAGGTGGCTTCTCCCGCTGATGATCATAAATTGCCTTCCTGCTCGCTCCCTGACCTCTTGATCTTTTTGCTTTTGTGCTCAAAAAATTATTAATATTTCTCTTAACTTCATATATAACCTTTGGCTGCTTCTCTCCTTTTAGCCAGGTGAAGTAGTGTCTGCAGGGATTACTACCTCCCCCTCCATGCTGTGTGAGCAGGTCGTGGTATGACAACAAAAACACAGGAGGGTGATTCCAAAGGTCCCTGCTTTGGGGAGCTCCAATCCTGGAAATAATCACAGCTAGCACTGACTGAGGGTTCACCATGTGCCTTGCACTGTCCCAAGAGGTGTATGGTTATTAATTCATTCAACCCTCCCAACTACCCCACGAAGTAAGTACTGAGATTATCCATTTCTAGGTGAAGAAACTGAGGATGGAAGGAGTAAGTACATAAATGGTCCAAGGTCGTGCAGCAAATAAGGAGCAGAACCTGGATTCAACGCCCCTCAGTTTGGGTTCCGTGGCCATGTGCTTGGCTCTTACTGACTCTGCTGCCTCTCTGATGGGGAAGCGTCACTCAGCTTCTTCTCTGCCTTCAGCGAGCTCCAGGCTGAAGGGACACTCATAGCCCTGTCACCAGGATAGAAGAGGCAATACCCTGTCCTAGGGAGGCATGTCTATTCCGAGGGGAGCCACGTGGACTTTGTCTTTGGAACATCTACCTGATACTCGGGTCTCAGCCTGAGGATGCCCCGAGTTTGATAAGATTACAGTTCAACTAATAGTCCAAGAGAATGATTTAATCTTTTAAGTTTACTTACTTGTTTCTTCCATTAGTGTTTTGAAGACAGAGAGACAGAGACAGAGACAGAGAAACAGCATCTCCAAGAGGGTCCAGCCTTGAGCCAAACTGAGTTCCCAGACTAGCACCTCCCCATGCACTCGGAAGGTCCTCTGGATATGAACTGGGAACCTTCCCTTGTGGGATTGCCTTGCAGAGAATCATGCTCTAGTGCTGCACCACCATCTGCCTCCCAGTTAATCTTATTAAACAGATTTGTGAACATTAGTGCCAGAGAGAAGAGAATGGAGAAAAGTTGGGGGTGCATGATTGGGATGATAAGCTTACCCCCATTAAGGGGAGGGTGATACAGGGATTGGCAATAGGCAGAAGAAATGCTCCTGGAGAAAAGAGTGGGCCCCCTGTGGAGTGCAGGCTTGCCGAGGGCAATGTCTAGAAAGCACTGATTGGCTTAGTTTGGTAATTCCAAACCCTAGCAGCCCATTAGAATTACTTAGGGATATGTTTTTTTAATTATTTATTAAATTTTATTTATTCACTCATTTATTTTTAATTTGACAGAGAGAGAGAGCGAAGAAGAGGGGAAGTGAGAAAGCAAGCTACCAGGTCCAGGACTTGAACTGTGGTTAGCCAAGTAGGAGTGTCCAGCATCTTAACCACCATGCCACCAGCTGGTCCCAGGGATATGTTTTTAAAATACTGACTTTTGGACTTGACCCCAGAACAATTCATCTTTGGAAGCAAGACCATAGCACTGGTGTTTTTCAAAGGCCCCACGGGGAATCCTAATGCACAGCTGGTGTTGAAGTTGCCTAGGCAGGAATGAGGTCCCAAGTTTGGAGATCTGAGACACTGAGTGGCCTTGTGTGGATTCTTAAGGAACGAGTTTGCTATGGACTGAGCTGGGGAGGACTTGGCATTAAAGGGAGAAGGGGAAGAACGTTAAAGGATCAGGGGAGGGAGACAAGGTTCTTGCTTTGGTCGGGGAGCTGGAGAAATCTGGCCCCTCTGTTGCTAGGGTTTCGAGGTAAGATAGGAATTCCAAGGGAAGGCGACATCTTTGATAACGCAGTCCCTCCTCTCTCTGAGAATACCTATGGAGTCTGAATACTAGAACCTGGAAGTTGGGCAAAATGTGCTAAGCTAAGAGTATTCTCTTCCCTCAGTTGGGGACTTTTTTTTTTTTTTTTTTCTTTCTATAGGGCGCATGTACTTGCTGGAGAGAGAGAGAGTGAGAGAGAGAGAGAGAAATCACCCCCCCCCCAGGGAGGATGGCTGTATTGCAATCCCTTCTCATCTCTTGGGACTTTGAGCACACATGCACACATGCCTGGAGTGTTTTTCTAGCTACCAGGTCTGGGACTCGAACTACACTGTTGGCCATGTGGAATCCAGCTGTCTTAATCACCATGACACTGGCTGGCCCAAGACTTTTTTCTCTTTTAATACCTTCTTGAGTCACTCTCATCCTAGCCTTCTCCTCTGTGCACCTTCATGCAGAGTGAAAAGGGGGGACAGGCTGTCTGAACACCCCTACCTCAGGGCCTTTGCATTAGCCATTACCACCTGCCTGTTATATTCTTCCCTCAGATGCCTGCATAGCTGATCCTCATTTTCTTCAGGTCAATGCTAAAATGTTACTTTAGCAGAGCAGCTTTCCTTGACTACTGATAAAAATAGCTATTTCTCCCTTCCACTCCCTATTTCTTTGTTTTCCTTTTTTTTAACAGAGGGTTTTTAAAAAAGAAGTTATTTTATTTTATTTATTTATTTATTATTATTATTATTATTTGGAGAGGTTTTTGCTATAGGGTGCATGCGCTCACCAGCAGTCACCTCCATGGTGGTCCAGCAACATAGCCATTATGCCAACTACTGGTCCCATTATTATTATTTTTAAATTTTGGTCACCACAGAGAGTCATGGAAAGAAACAGAGAGAGAGAGAGAGAAAGAGCGAGCCACTAGGTCCAGGACTCAAACCATGGTTGGCCACATGGAAGTCCAATGTTTTAACCATTATGTCACCTGCTGGCCCTCCACTCCCTATTTCTTTTCTTTTCTTTTCTTTTCTTTTTTTTTTTTTTT
>NW_006160143.1:229457-231297 GCF_000334495.1 Tupaia belangeri chinensis
CGGGATCTTGGGCACGCACGCACACGCGCCCGGCGTGAGTTTTAAGCCACCGGGTTCGGGATGCGAACCGCGGTCGACTACGTGGGAGTCCAGCGACACAGCCATTATGCTAACTGCTGGTTCCCTCCACTCCCTATTTCTTTTATCCTACTTTATTTGCCTCCCATAGCATTTATCACAGCCTGGCACATTTTATTTTTCTACTGCCTCTCCCTCGCCTCCAGAATGAAACATGAAAAGGGAGAGACTTCGTCCACGTTTTTCCATTGCTGTATGTGACTAGAACATGGGGGCACTGAAGGAATATCTGTGCAGTGCACGGCTTGATGCACAAATGAATGGGGAGCCCTCTTGTGTCTCCGTGCTGATGTGTGTCTGTTTGGGTTGTATACCTCTCTCTCCGTCTGGGGACAGTTCTCTATTTCTAAACTGTGTTTGCCTGCGCGTATGTGTTTTCTAATGTGTAAAGATTCTGTGAGTCTAGGCATGGTGTGTTCAGGAGTATGAGCTCATGGGTTTTTAAGCCGGTGTTTCTGTGTCCTCTTGGAGATGTGTCAGGACCATTCAGCCCGGTGTCAGAATCCAGGGAAGAAAGGAGAGTTGCTGCCTCATCTTATCAGCAGAGGGCACTAGAGAGCTGTGCGCCTCTGCTCTGGGTCCAAAAGCAAGAAATCTTGGTGGGGAGTGTTAGGGACCCAAGAGACCTAGAATCTGGGAGGAAAGAGGTGGAGATTTCTCTAGACAACACATTACAGTAAAGTTGTGCAATTCTTGTGACTCCTCTGCTATTTCCCCTCAACCTATCCCCTACAGCCCAGACCTCCAGACACCCCCAGCAACCCTGTAAATGAGAGCTTCTGGTTAGGGTTTGGGAGAGGAGCTGGTGGCTAAACTGGGTCCTAAGAAAGAAGAGACCCCCCCCCTCTTCTGGGTGCCCTCTTCACTCTCCCCAGAATTCCTGCCATCCCAGTTCTTCTTTGATCTCAAACCCTCCCTGGGTGCTTAGAGGTTGTCTCCTGGTTGCCTTCTCCTCTAACTTGTTTTAGAAAGGCCAGGGGAGGCCTTGGGCCAGGAAGGGGAGGAGTTGGCTAGCTTCTTTAGGATGGGCACGTGCCTCAGGTGAGCAAAGGAAGGATCCACTGTGCCTCTTCCCAGCCCACGGAGGACTCCAACTCCTGGCCAGCTTCACCCAGCTGGCTGAGGGAAGCCCCAGGCCCGACTCAGCACAGGTCCTGCAAGCAGCAGCTCTGTAGGTGAGGAGAGGAAGCTACGTGTCCCCTCCCACCACCTCGTTCCACATTTTCTCCATCGAGAATTCCTAATTTGGGAAGCCCAGGGGTTAGATTCTGGGTGTGGGATTCAAAATAAGAGAGGTCTTCATGCTTTTTAACTCTCCACTCCTTCACCCACACTCACTATTAGAACATACACGCACACACACACACACCCTTCCCCGTCAGACTCAGCCTCTGGGCTGGAGGCTCATCTTCGTCCCATGCGCCCCCAACCCCACCCCACTCCCCGCTTGCGTTCCCAAGCCCCAGATCGAGATCGAGTCTATAAAGGGGAGGGGGTGCGGGTGGGCCGGGGTCCAGCCGTCCCGGTCCCGAGCTCGCAGTTGTCACGTTCTTTACCCCTCGGCCTCTGCCCTCAATTCGTTTCCCTTCGCTGTCCTTCCATCTCAGCTCCTGCGAGGGGTGTGTGTGCGCGCGCGTTGGGGGGCGGGGGAGGGCTGGTGGAGGGAGGCGCCGTCGGAGGGAGAGTAGACGTCAGGAGGAAGGGGGGAGGGAGGCTGGGGGGAGGAGGAGGGGAGGAAGAGGAGGAGAAAGGGAGGGCGGCA
>NW_006160143.1:233117-237427 GCF_000334495.1 Tupaia belangeri chinensis
CGCGGGGACTGCGCCCCCGCTGGCGGCAGCGCTGGGGTGTCTGCGGGTCGCCGGGGTCCGGACGCCACGAGGCGGGGGCTGGGTCCCGGCGCGGAGCCCTGGGGGAGGGGGCGCGGAGTAACCAGGGCTGGTGAGAATGAGTTTCCGTTGATTTGCCCAAGTTGTTTCCTCTGGCTGCGCGGGAGAACGCAGAATTGGGGCCTCGAGGGTTGGGGGGGTCGGAGTTAAAAAGGCACCCGAACGCTCAAAGTCTTTTTAGAAGCCCCTGGCAGCCCTGCCCACCCCCACCCTCCGAGGCCTGGGTCCGGGCGCCTGAGTCCTGGCTAAGGAGAGGGTGGGATTTCAGATTTGGGGGGTGTGGGACGCGAAATGCCCCAGCCCAGCCTTTGGGGGGCCTGAGTCTGAACCGCGACTCCAGGCTACCTGGGACTGACCCCCAAGAAGAAGGGAGGGGTGCCTGGGGCCTCTGGTGGGGATTTAGAACCCCTGTCCGCGGGGAGGGGTGGGGGTTCGGTGTCTGGAGGAGTTCTGAATACGGCCTCAAGCTGGGTCCAGAATATGTGGAGGGGCATTTAAGGGGGTAGACACCCCACTTGGGGTCAGGCAAGTGTTGAAGTCTGGGGCTTATTTGGACCTGGCAAAGGAGAGGAGGGGAGGTGAGGGAGGTGGCTGAGAGATGTTAGTGTATCCTGCACTGGGGGGGTGGGGGGGGCAAGGGCTGGGTTCGCAAGCAGCAGGGGGGGTCTGTGGGACCTTGCCTCCTGGCCAGACCAAGGAGGATTTAATGCTGCTGAACACTCCCTCCTCCCAAAAAAATGGAGCCGTGCACAGAAATTGATAGACAAACATCGTTGTCAAACAGTCAGAGACACCCAGACAGACGACTCACCTACTGAGACTAGACCTACCCACAAACATCCCCCGCCAGACAGACACATGTACACAAAGACTGACACCACAGAGGAAGACAGAGCCCTCCGGGTCAGCATGCACTCACACGGTCAGACACCCAGACATCAAAACTCATATACACTGCACATGTATGCAGACAGGCGTTCACAAGGACAGGACACATGCTTACACACACAAACCCGTCTACAGACACCCACCCTGGAGCAAACAAAGAAACTTGGACAGACATTCACATAGGCAGACACCTATGGAGACCTACAGACCACAAAATGGAGGAGGTGGGCTTTTTGGGGGGGTGGAGTGCTGGGATGAGGGACGGACAGTAGCTTGGACTGAACAGCCTCTGGTGTTGCTGTGCCCTCAGATCCAGACCTGGATTTGTGGGTGTGTTATGGTGAACCCCAGTTCTCCTTGCCAGGCCCCTCCCCAGCCTGCCTGCGGGGGCAGGTCTTGATCCATCTTTCCCAGTAGAGTATCCGTGGCCCCCTCCCAGGACACACCACACTTAAGATATGGGAAGGGCACATGTCCCCGTGTGAGAGTGGAAGGGGGCGCTGGCGACAGAGGGAGGCCTGGCCCTGGGGCTGGCAGGCCAGGCCAGGCCAGCCACTTGGCAGAAAGTTGGGAAGATGACTTAAGTTCTGACTTTGTTCAGCCTGGCTGCTAGAGAGGGGACGGGAGGGGCAGGCCTGGTGTGGAGGGGAGGGGCAGCTGGGGCAGCCTTGGTATGTGTTGGGGGCCAGCTCCTGTCTGCTCCTTCCCTGCAGCCCTCATATGTCAGCAGCCTGGGCCTGAATGAGCTCGAAGGAACAAAAGCTGTAGTTAGCAAACAGGAGAGACATGTGGATTGAATCTGGACAGAAACGATCAGAAAGAAGTGTGTTGGGAGCCTTTTTCCCTTTGGAAAGGGGGAAGGGACTGGGGACCAGGGGAAGAATAGCTCCCACCCTCCTTGCCTCCTACAGGGCAGAAGAAAGCAAGACCTGATCCAGTGTGCAGAAGTATTTGGGGAGGGGGAGAGAGTACCAAAGAAAAGAAGGTTAGAGAATAGACAGGAGGGGAGAGGAAACCATACCGTGTGCAGAGGACACTGATTAAAGGACTGGGAAGAAGGCAGGGAGGGAAGGAGTGGGAGGGGGGGTCGGGGAGACTGGGACGGGCATGGGGGGGGGGCGCTTGGCAGGCCCCCCACTCCTAAACCCCCACCCTTAGAAAGAGGGAGTTCTAGGTCAGGGACTGGAGCCAGGGGAGGGGTTCCAGGGGTTGGAGGGGTGGGGGTGGGGAAATGGGGAAGGGGAGTAGATGGAAAGAGAAGGCCTTAGAATGAAGGGGAGCCAAGAGGAGAGGGGAAAGGGAGATTCAGCCTTGGCGGAGAAATAAAAATCGCCTTTTAAAGAATTTCAATGGGCTTCATCAATCTTCATTTTTCACTAAATAATTTTCTGTATCTTATCTAAATGCAAACCATTATCCTTCCCCCCGTTTCCATCATGCGCCGGCTCCTCAGACTGATTGCGCCGAAAATTGAAATATTTATTCATTTTCTGGGAGATTTTCTCGCTCCCTAGTCTCGGGGAGGAGAAATTGAAAAAGAAAGATTATAGCTAATCAGAGCAATGTGGGATGGCAGGCCGGCTCTGGGCTCCGGGCGGGAGCTGCCTCCAGAGGGGGGGCAGAAGTGGGGGTAGGAGAAAAATCTGTCCCTCCAGCCCCCAGAACTCCAATTCCTGCCACTGCTGTGCAGAGGAGCAAAGGGTACAGGGAGGAGGCCCCAGGGCCTCCTAAATTCCCAGTATCCAGCTCCCCAAGTACAGCTACATCCTGGCAGGGAACAGGGAGTCTGGAAGAGTAGTTGGGCTCTGCCCTCCCTGGGCCACACAGACACACTCCAGATGTCAGATGTCCCGTTTCTGCCCGGAGCAGGGCCTTAAGGTTGGGGAAGAGGCAGAGGGGGTTGTGACAGGAACCAGGATATAGGCCTTCTCCCTGGCCTTGATCGGACTCCACTTTCTGCCTCCTACTCTCTCGTCCTCGCGGGGAGGGTGTCAACTGTGTACTCCAGGGCCACAGCCTGGACTGCAGAGAACACAGATCAGAAGGCGGAGCGGCATCCAGGCCCGCCTCACCTCCTGCTCCTGTCACAGCAGTGGCTGGTTGGCCAGTGAGGTCGGGGTGGGGAAGCACTGCCCGTACCCCGCTCCTCCCGTGACCCCGTTGACTTGGGAACGTCATGGTCTGACAGAAGCTTTTCTAGTAGTTCTCTATATGCTCAGGGACCCTTTCTTAGTTTCTCTTCCATGCCATAGTTTCTGGCACAGTGCTGTGCAGTTGGTAAGTACCCTTAACTATCTGATCAATAGGTGGATTTGATGGAAGCATGGCGGTGTTGGAAAGAGGCCATATTAGTTAGTGATTCGATCACAGAATGGAGTCCAGCTCCCACGTCTGCTCCTTGGTAGTCCTGCACTCCCGAACAAGTTATGGGTCTTCTCTGTGCCCGTTTGCTAAAGATACTGCTAACACCTCCTAGGGTTGATGGCAGTGAAATACATTAATCCGTGCAAAGTGCATGGAACAGTGTCTGGCACAGAAAAGTTAAAAAGAGAAAAGCTCAGCAAACGTGTGCTGCTGGCACGTCATACTGGGCAGAGGTGGCAAGGCAGTTGTCTGTACCTCGTTGTCTCCTCTTCACGATGCTCTTGTTATCCAGCCCAGGTTCTTGGTCCTGGGTTGCAGTAGGCTGCTTCTTTTTTTTCCCCTCTAGTTTCTTTGTTCATTTTTTTGCTTGAGCGAGAGAGTGAGAGCAGCGACACCCTCTACCGTCCTGCCACTGCACACCGCCCACAGCCAGCCCTGAATCTTGGGCACACACATGCCTGGAGCACTGAGGGGCCCGCCTCATAAAGTATCACTGCACCCCTGTCCAGCCCCCGACAAACCTCTTCTTTGTACGGTTTGAGCATCCTTAATCCAAAAATCCAAAACCTCAAATACTCCCAAATCCAAGATCTTTGGAGTGCCAACATGACAACACGACTGGAAAATTCTACATCTGATTTTATGTGACCTGTTGCAGTCAAAACACTACAATAAAAAAAAAAATGGTATAAAATTACTTTCAGGCTGTGTATGCAAGGTGTATATGAAACATAAATGAATTTCATGTTTAGTGGGTCCTATGGCCATGATAACGTATTATGTATATGCAAATATTCCAAAAGCTGAAAAACTATGAAACGCTTCTGGTCCCAAGCACTTCGGATAAGGGATACTCAACCTGTGTCTAGCTTTCTTCTTCTTCTTCTTCTCCTCCTCCTCCTTCTTCTTCTTTTTCTCCTCCTCTCCCTCCTCCTCCTTCTTTTTCTTCTTTTTTTTTTTTTTTTGGGGTTTTTCTTCTC
>NW_006160143.1:237504-249961 GCF_000334495.1 Tupaia belangeri chinensis
CAACCCCGTCTCCTCCATTCTCCTCTCGGGATCTTGGGCACATAAGCACACGCACCTAGCATGAGTTTAAACCACTGGGTCCGGGACTCGAACCGTGGTTGACTACATGGGAGTCCAGCGACGTAGCCATTACGCTAACTGCTGGCCCCTCAACCTGTATCTTTCATAGAGAGAGTTTGGTTGTGGCAGAGACCCAGAAGGGGAAACTGACCAGGCTCTCCCCAGAGTGGAGACTTGAGCAGGTGTGGGGAGCAGACTCAAGGAGAGAGCAAAGTGGAAGAGGTTTGCTGTTTGTGGGAAGGAACCAGAGCTCTTGTGTGAAATGAGGAGGGACAGTAGCCTGAAGCGGCAGCATTTTAGAGTCTGGAAATACTATGGATCATTTATTGAGCCCTTGTGCTAACTACTTTATATGCATTATCTAATTTAATCTCTGCGGCACCCCGTGGCAATCAGCTCTGTAATGATCCCCTTTTCATGGATGAGAAACTGAGGTTAGACAGATGAAGTATCTTGTGGCCAGTCGTAGGAATCAGCTGATCCAAAGCCTCACCTTTCCCTTTTGCCAGAGACCCCACAAGCCAGCAGGGACCCATACTGAGCTGGGACGTGTTTTGACAACAAGGAGAAAAAGGGGCTGAGTGTCTCCTTCAGATAAACTCATTCAAATTTTTAAGACAATCCCTTTATTCTAAGAGTCTGTCCTACTTTTTTTGGTGTTAAATCGTTTTTCTTTGATGATGACAGTGTTAGTAAATGACTTGTTTTGTTTTTAAGGGCTTTACTTGCCAAATAAAATGGTTTGCAACTTTGTGTTTGTCTCTAATATTAAACACAGCCTTACAGGTCCATAAACCACAAATGCGGGGAGTCCCCTGCACTATGCCAAGCTGATTCTTTGAGGCCCAGGGACACGTAGAGGCAAGGAATAGAGTGTGGGGACCTGGGCAGAATCCTACTGGGGGCCTCCCAAGTGTCAGTTTCCAAATTGGCCCCAGCCAACTTGGAGCTGGGGTCTCTCGTGGCTTGTTCCCACCTGCCTGGGGAGGCCCTCATCCCTCCTGAGCCTGAGCCCTGGGCCTGGCCTGGTCTAGGGTGGTGAGAAGTGATACTAGGATGTCTACTCCATATCATCCCATCAAAATGATCTTTTATTGAGTTCCTACTGTGTACATTTTAAAAAAGTATTACTATATTTAACTTTATTTATTTTAATTTGACCAGAGAGGGACAGAAGGAGAGAGAGAGAGAGATAGGAAAAGTGAGAGAGCAAGCTGGCAGATCCAGAACTCGATCCACAGTTGGCCATGTGGGAGTCCGGTGCCCTTAACCACCATGCCACCTGCCAGCCCCTGTACACATTTTTTTTTAAAGAAGTTTTTGCTGTAGGGTATGTGCACTTGCTGGAGAAAGACAGAGAGATAGAGAGAAGGAAAGTGAGAAAGCATCCCCACACACACCGTCCAACCCATGCGGGAATGTTCACGCCATAATCCCTTCTTCTCCATTCTCCTTTTGGGACTTGGGGCACACAGACATGTACACACGTGCCTGTTGTACTTTTCAAGCCAACGGATCTGGAACTGGCCATATAGGATCCAGCTACCTTAACCACCACATCACCTGCTGGCCCTCCTACTGTGTGCTTTTCAAGGTAGTGTTACTCCCACCTTATAGATAAGGAAAGAAACCAAAGTTGAGAGTCTAAGTGACTTGCTTGAGGCTGAATCTCGGATGTTAGTTTCCAGATTCAAACCCTCTTTGGTCTCACTGCAAAGCCTAGACAGGCCCTACTCCCCTAGAGTTGAGACAGTGTGGAAGGAATGGAGGGAGCCTGAGCCTTCTTCCTCCCCTGGCACCTTGCTCAGTTCAGGAATGCTGAGCCCACATCTGCCTCCCTGCCTTTTGTTGATGCTCTGTGAGGCCAAACTTAGATGTCAGGATACATGTTTTAGTCAGTGGGGTGGGAACTGCAGATACTGCCCCTTGACAGAAAGAGGTTTGTAATAACTCAAGTCCTTTCCTCCCATCTTTTGAGTGAGTCTTCTAACTTTGCATCTGCATAGTACTTACCAGTTTTAGCAACTTTTTTTTTTAGAGGTTTTTACTATAGGGCGCGTGCACTCCCCAGGAAGACAGAGAGAGACATAAAGCAAGAAATCACCCCCCAGGGGAGATGGCCATGCCACAATCTCTTCTCCTCCTTTCTCCTCTCGGGATCTTGGGCATGCACGTACATGCTCCCGGCATGAGTTTAAGCCAACGGGACCGGGACACGAACCGTAGTTGACTACATGGGAGTTCAGCGACATAGCCATTGTGCTAACTGCTGGTCCCAGTTTTAGCAACTTTTTCACATACATTGTTTCATCTGATAGACAGATAACCACCATCCATCCCCAGGCAGGATAGTCATTATTTTTCTACCTACTAGATGAGAAAACAGAGACTTGAACAAATTAAATGACTTGCTAAGGGGTACAGATTGGGCTAGATGGGGGTGAATTCCTTAATCTCTCCAGTTTCTGGAAGCTGTGTTCCCATCCCTCATGTGTCCAGAGGTGCGGAAGCTGTGCCCTTCCCTCACCTACCGCTTCCTGTCTGATTTCTTCCTGGGTCCTCCTGGCCAGTTTACTTGACATGTCCCTGGAGTGGGGTTTGACCTGGAAAAGGCTGGAGATGTGGAGGTGGGGGAGTCAGCAGAGGTGGAGGAGAAAGAGGCTGCCATGTCCTTGATTCTGACATGAGAAGCCAGGGAGAGGCGGTCTTAGGAGTCTGGAAAAAAGAATGGACCCTCTCAGAATAAGAGAGCGTGTTCTTCACCTGTGCAAAGGATGATTTTTGTGTTTTGCAGATATTAGTAGCTCATTTAATATGAACGGCAATCTGTTAAAGGTAGATGTCATTATCTCCATTTTAGAGATGGGCAAACAGGAACCCAAAGAAATTGAAGATTGTCCAAGACAACACAGCAAGTGAATGGCAGAGCCACAACTAGATCCAAGCAGGGACGTTGGAGTGAGGGCTGGGGCTGTTTCCCAGAAGGAAGCTTGTAAAGACTGCACGTCTACTTCTGTGTTCCAGCTGCTTGTAAACCTGTGGGTGCAGTCTCACTGATGGGCATGTGTATATCCGCACTCGCCCTCCTGTGTACGTGCCCATGTACGCATCATTTCTTACGCACGTGCATGTCGGGCGGATAGCTCTCTGTCTTCACTCCCGTCCTTCCACTCACTAGAGCACTGGTCTGCAACAGTGCTTCGTTTCTGGGTATCGTTTTCCTTCTAGCTTGGGCAGTCCCACTGAGTTTTTGAAGGCACCACTTTTTGCCTTGTCTTGCATGTTTTGTGTTCCCTGCGGTAGACACCAGACACACACACACCGAGATTGAGAAAGACCCTGGGGTTCCCCTTTCTGTGCCCGTGGTCCTCTCCTTCCTGTAGCCCCAAGCTCTTACACCTTCCCGCCCCTGATTCTCAGACAAAGCGAACCTGGTTAAGTTCTTGGAGCAGGATAAAAGCTGCTCTCTGTCTCCCAGACACCACCCAAGATCACATTCTTCTTTCTTCTTTTCATCCCACTCTCTCTCTCTCTCTCTCTCCACATCAAGTCCTCTCTTAGCTCCCAGTTTCTCCCTCTCTCCACGTTTAATTTCTCCAGCAATTTTTATTAACCTCTGTTGTCTCCAGGGGCTGCAGTGCTCATCCCTCTCTGCCTTCCTTGAGCCCATTGAACAAAATTGGGAGTGTATTGAAATAAATGGGCCTTGTAGCCAGCCAACCTCCTTAGGATTAAGAGTCTTAAATCCAAGGGTGGAAATCTCTAGGACTCTCTAGCACATTCTTTTGGTTTCCCACGTGAGTATGGTGCTGCCTCCTTTCTCTGGGAGCCTGGATCTGGAAGGTGATGGAAGAATCTCCCAGAAGGCTGTGGGGTCTGGGCTTGGAAGCAGGAAAGGGCCTGCAGACAGCTGAGCCCCTGGAGGTGGTGCCGAGTCTGCTCCTGGACTGGGCCGTTGGGTACTTTTTCTCTCTTCTTTTGTTTTCTTCCATGGCAATGTGAGGAGAATAGTGTCACTGAGAGATGTGTGGGAAGAGCGCGGATGTCGTTCCTTCCTTCAGCAGAAACGTGTTGTGTACCAGCGCTGATGTGGCAGGGTGAACCAAATGCTGTCCCTGCTCTTTAGGATCTTTCTTCATGGTTTAGGTGCAGATTACTTGGCCTTAGTAGGCCTCAACTGCCTCTTGTGCAAAATGGGGAGATGTTATTTCTTTATTAAAATTTTTTGCTACAGGGTGTGTACACTAACCTGAGAGAGACAGAGAAACAGGGAGAGAGAGAGAATGAGACACCCCCCTAGGAGGGATGACCATGATGCAACTCTTTCTCTTCATTCTTCTCTTGAGATTTGGGGCATATATGCACACACAGGTGCCCAGCATATTTTTCAAGCTGCTGGGTCTGTGACTTGAACCAGGTAGTCACCATGTGGGATCCAGCTGCCTTAACCACCACACCACCTACCAGCTCGTCATTCATTTATTTTAAAGGTTATTCATTTCTTTCTTTCACGAGAGAGAGAGAGAGAGAGAGAGAGAGAGAGAGAGAGAGAATTTCCAGCAAGGTCCTCACGTCATGATCCACTTCCAACCTCAGCCACCCCTGGATCATGGGCACATATGTGCACCTAGCATGTTCAGGGATGTCTCTCAACATGAACCTAGAACTTTCCCACATGGCTCAGCCTCGCAGAGCATTGCATTACTGCTGCAACACCACCCGGCCCTATGCAGATGGACGTTACTGTGTGCAAAACATACTGGTAGGCTTTGTGTGGAATAACAGAAAAACGGCATGCAGCACCTCCCCTCCAAGTAGCTCAGATGCACATCAAGGACTGCTAGTTCTGCAGGGCAGCGGGCCAGTGAGAGCGGTTTGTGTCCTGAGAGCCATGGATGTGCAGGTCAGAGCTGGAGAAAGGGGCAGGGAGATTTTCTGAAGGCTGAATTAACCAGGAAAGGCACAGTGGAGGAAGTGTGCTGAAGGATGGGCAGGATATGGATGTGACAGGAAGCAGGAGAGCATTTCCAGAAGGACCGAACTTTGTGAGCAGAGGTCTAGCTGCCAGGACAAATGGGGCACACGACGGCTGGTCGAAAAGGAAGGTTTGGGTTGGGGAGAAAACAGATGAGGATGAGTGATCCAGGACACTAGGCCAGGGCCAGATCCAGGAAGGCCTTAAAAGAGTCAGGTCAAAGACCGTCTTGTAAGAATAAGGAACCAGATAGGACCAGCAGTTGGCATAATGGCTATGTCTCTGGACTCCCATGCCATTGACCACAGTTCAAGTCCTGGATCCAGTGGCTTAAACTCATGCTGGGTGTGTGTGAGTGCATGCCCAAGATCCTGAGAGGAGAATGGAGGAGAAGGGATTTTGATGTGGCCATCCCCCTCTGGAAGGTGATTTCTCGGCTTTCTGTCTCTCTGTCTCTCTCTGTCTTGCTGGTGAGCGCATGCGCCCTATAGCAAAAACCTCTCTAAAAAAGAATAAGGAACGAGAGATTTCTGTTGTGTTGTTCTTTTTCTTTCTTTCTTTTTTTTAAAAAAATTTATTTATTTCTTCTTCTCCAATTTGACCAGAGAGACGGGGGTGGTGGGAGAGAAGCCGCCAGGTCCCAGACTTGCAACCATGTGGGAGAGTCCAGCGCTTTAACCACCACACCACCTCCTGGCCCCAGGTTTCTTTTTTTAAAAAGCAGACAAAGAATGTATTAAAACAGAAAAGACCCCTGCCTCACTCTGCACCCTCTCCTTCTTTTAAGCTTGTGTCTACTGAACTGCTATAGAAATTTGCAACCCATTCATAAAAAAATAAAACTTAAAAAAAAAAGGAAAACACCATCATCTGGGTTGGAGCGGGCAGAAATCAGCAGTAAACCTTAGAGAAATAGCAGTTCTGCCTTGGGAAGTGTCAGATTTCTTACCTGAGTTGGGGAGGTTTGGGGATGAGGAAAGGAAATCTTTTTCTGGAGAGTCTTTGGGTCTAAGATAAAGATGCCCGCAGGCAAAGTTCAATGGAGACAACCTAGAGAGCCCTGCAGCTCCCAGCTACCTGAATCCCAGTCTGGAGAGCTTTGTCGTCTGTACTTGCTAAGCCTGGGCTGTGTCTACACTGCAGCCAGAGGAGCATCTGGTTCTATCAGAAGGCCCATCTGGGTTCTGTCCCTTCACGGCCCTGGGCCATTTGCATTGGTCAGTGACCTTAGATATATGAAGAGTCTTCAAAAATTTGGAAGAAATGCATAGATGAAGAAACAATGCATGGATTTCAAAAAATGTGTGGTTTTTTTTTTTTTTTTTTTTTTTTTGCTTAAAAATAAGCTTGCCCGTCCATTCACTTTTTGAAGTCCCCTGAAATGTGTGACTAGGGACTAAGCAGAAATACTTAAAACCTCATGGAGGAAGCGACCGACTGACGCTCGTTTTTCAAATAGAAACCTTTGAAGAGGCTCCTAAGGGGGCTGGGGAGGGGGGGCTGTGTGCGTTTTGGTTTTTGTTTTTATAAATGAAGCTGCTGGGCCTAGACCTGGGGATGAGAAGGTAGGTGAGATTTAGTCCCTGTCCTTGAGCTGCTCTCCGTCTGGTGTGGGAGACAGATGTGTAAACACATATTGACAATCCTATAAGATAACGGCTCTGAGCGAGGTATGTGAAAAATGCCCACGTCTAACTGTCCGAGTGCGGGGAGCGGGGGAGGGAGCTGGCGGGGGAGGGGCCATCACAGATGCGAGGCTCAGGGCTGCAGCAGGGGCCCTGGAATGCAGCGCCACTGGAGCTATCAAGGCTCTGGACAATCCCTGATTGTACCCCCTGCTCCGGATGGAAGGAGCTGAGGAATCCGAAGGAGTGAGCCACGGTCCCTCCCAAGGATTATGATTTCCAGGAACAAAGACAGTTTATATAAAGCGCACTTTCCCCAAATCTCCCAACCCCTGTGTCCAGTACCCTCCTGCCCACCCCCATTCTCACCCAGTAGAGCTGATTTCCAAATTAACTTTGCCCTTGTAATCAGCTTAGCTGAGTTTTTATTATTATTATTATTTTTCCCCCTCCTTCCTGAATTCTCCCAGGAAGAGCCTGGGGCCCTGCTCGCTCCATTACCCAGCATTGTCAAGCCATGAGGTGCTTTTAACTGCTTCTTCCCATTTGATTCGCTTAACTGGGAGGTTAATAAAAGGGAAGGAGCAGAGATGGGCAGGCAGGGGCAAAGGAAGAGAGGAGGCCCAGAGGGAGAATGCATTGTCCGAGCTGAGACCCAGGGTTAGGGGAAGCTGGAGGGGTGCAGCCGCTCAGAGGACCTGAGGTCTTCTTGTCCAGATCCCTTAGTCATCCAGGACTTTCCTTCTGAACAACAAGACTCCTAGGTTTCATCCCAATCCCTGAGCAATTGACTGGCTGCCCAGTCTCAGCCCCTCTTCCTCTCCCTAGTCTCCCTGGAAATCTACCAGCTTGACCTCACCATGGGATGCGGGGGCTTCCCAGAGGTCCCACACCACTCTCCTCTCCCTGCCCTTCTCGCCCACACACTTTAGCAGCTGGCTATGCTCAGCGCTGGAACCCTCTGACGTTCAGCCCTGGTCAGCTACTTTGTGGGTGATGTTGGACCCCAGATTTAGGTTCTTATCACCCAACACACATCTGGGATGTCTCCTCTCACCAAGCGGTGGGCGAAGTGTGAATGCAAACTCATTTCAATGTCAGTTTGAGCCAAATATAATTAGAAAGGAAAATCTGACTTTGCAAAATAAAAAAAAAAAAGAAAGAAAGAAAGAAAAATCGAATGCATTGCAAAGTCAAGTTGAAATGACTTCTGGTTTATCTGCCCTGCCGCCGCTCTCCAATTGTGCAGAAAATTGAGAGGGGAACCTGTAAAGGCTGTGCCTGGGGATTTCGTTCGTGCCTGCCGCCTTGGTTTCATACCAGGGTCATGTCATAAGACCAGTCTTTTCAATACAACCTGGCCCCCAGAACTGGGTAACCCCAAGTGTACCCCGGTACCTCTTTCCCAGGGACCCATGGGAGAGTCAGCCTCTCTCTGGGAGAGACTGCTGCCTGTGTGATCATTTATTTGGGGCCTCAGTTTCTTGACCTATCAAACGTAGATTTTACCTATCTCGTAGGGTTGTTGTGAGGATTGAATGAAGTCATCTATGTTAAGGAACAGTATTGGAAACATCATAGGTGCTCAGTAAATCACAGCTATTAATATTGCACAGTGCTTGCTTTTTTACAGTTCAAGGCAGATCTGAGGAAGGCAGATAACAAATTGAGAGATAAACATAGGTCAAACATAGATAAGGTCTCTGTTAACGGTGACTTAACAGAGATGACCAAGGACGTGGGTAATCTCTAAACTCGGCTCTCTGGGACTCAGTTCTTAGTGTTCAGTCCACTGTTCTCAGTGGGAGTTTTGGGGCTTTGGTGGGGACGAAGGGAGGCAGCACAGTGAAGTGGACAGCACCCTGGTGTAGAACCAGGTCTCAGTCCTGATCTGGAGCTCGAGTGGTCTTTTACCCTTTTGTGGGTCTCAGTTTCCTCACCGGTGGAAGAGACTGTAGCATCCATGTGCCTCTATTCGAAGTCCTGAGAAGGCAGCTTCAGGACAGGGCGCAGTAAGTTTGACCATCATTTTAACCTCTGCCTCTTTTAAAGGTTTCCACCTAGCGTTAGAATAATGATTCCCAAACGTTAATGTGTTCACAGCACATCTAGAGATCCTGCTAAGAGGCAGGCCCTGATTCAGAAGGTCTGAGGTCAGGTGGAGGTTCTATATCTGCACCAAGCTTCCAGGCGATGCTGATGCAGCCCGTCCTAGGACCACACCTGAGGTGTCAGAGGATGCTCTCCTCCAGGGAAATAGATCTTTAACATTCTAATGGGAATCGAGAGAGTAGATTCACTTAACTGAATTCCCTTTTCAGCCAGCTTAGTTGTGTAACACAGCCCTGACGGAGCATTGATTCTGGAGCACTGATGTGTTTGTTTAAGGGAAGCAGGTTGTGGGACAAGAGAGGGTGCAGACATGCTCGGCATGCCATCCTCAGCCCCAAGCCTGACCTGACCTGTGCAGCCACCCCTACCCCTACCCCACCAAGCCTTCACTCAGGTGGACATCCGTCAGCTGTAAAGTTGAAAATCAACCAACTATGTGTCGATATGTCTGTGGAAACTCTCCCCTGTCTGTACCAGTCATTTCCATTTTTTCTTAATGAAAAAAAATCCTCATAATTTATCTCCCAGTCGATGATTTGGGGGAGAACATTTTGACGGAGCTTCTAGCCAGGGCCTTGACCCCACTGGCTTTGACTTAAAATTGGGTCATGAGCAAATTGTGTGATTTGCGAAGGAAGATAGGTCACAGGCTTAACCAGGGGCATGATTTTGGGGGAGCAGTGGGGATCTGTCTCTGGGCAGGCCAGCTTGTCATACTCACATAGTCGTTCAGCTGACGTGATGAGGTGCCACACTCTCCCTCCCTTCTCCATCTGTGTGCAGAGCCCGAGGCTGGAGAGGAAGATCCACAGGCCAGAGGAGAGAGACTGCCTACCTTCCAGGCTCCCCTCCCCTGGTTCTGTGGGGAAAGCTTGGTCTTTATATGAAGGCAAAATCTTATTCACTGGGGGAAATCGGAGCCCCCATCACTTTCCTTCATCCTCTCCTCTCCCCCCAGAAAACTGACACATGTTGCTCCCTCTGCAAGTGCGAACGGGAACATATGCAAACTAAGGGGATTTCAGAGGAAATAAAGAACAGAGTGGGATCCATCAGACAGGGCTTCCTGGAAAGTGGAACCTGGGATCAGAAAGAAAAGTGGAGTGATGATTATTTGGGAACCCCCAACGTCTTTGGGCTCTCAGGATCTCTCTCTTAGACTGAACTAAATTGAACCAACCTAGAAACATGGGGAGTATTTGTCTTCAGTCTGAAGAGAAAGGAATTTCATTAGCTCTCAGCTCACTCACTTTCATATTAATACTCCCTGGCACACAGGAAGTTCTTCTTTGGGTCTAACCTGAGCCTTTCCTGCTGCTGCATAGAGACCAATTAGGGACTATAACTGAGTATGTCTCCAGTGTTCTCTGTGTCTGGATACATAACATTTCCCCCAGTGGGTTGATTTCCTTGCACTTCAAGGCCAAACTCCTTATAATAGAGACACAAGCTCAGAGAGGTCACAGGTGAGACAGCCTCTTAGGCCTCGCTTCGGCCAAACAAAGTTGTCTCCTTAGGGGTCAGATTTGTTTCCCAGCAAACTGCCAAGGCTGTCCCCTGCAATATCCCCGGCCTGGGCCGGAAGGATGGTGTTCCCAGGAGCCTGGCTGAGTCACCATGCCCTTACCTGTCCAGTTTCCCCTTCTCACAGCTCAGAGCAGCTGGGGGCTGGCGGCTTGATGTCCTTCCCATCCTCTCTGGCGATGGCCTGCGGCCCCTCCTCCTCCCTCTGCAGGGGGCCTGGCTGTGAGAGGCACCAGCATCTGCTGCTGAGACCAGGTATGGGGGAAACTGGGCATGGAAGAGCATGGCAGGCGCGCCCCATGCCACTGCCCTATCAGGACCTGTTTTGACTTTGGGGCAGAACTATGTTCCTCTCGGAATCACTCAGGCTTATCCTTAGCTCAGCGTTGACTGCATACATCCAAGTGATGTGAGTTGGGTAGAGGAGGGAGGAGGTGGGTGTCTGGTGGGTGCTTGCCCTTGGGGGGGGTCTCCTAACCTGATGAAGCAGTACGGGCATTTCCCTGGGACCCTGGAGCACATTGAATTCGTGCAAACTCTTAACTTCTAAACTCAAACTCAAGGGAAGAGACTTAGTTTCTGTTACCAGATAGCTACATATGTGTAATAGGACAGATCATACAAAGATCATCTTAATAAGAGAAGAGAATTTTTTTAAAGCTTTTTTTGCAATAGGACACATGTGTTCACCAGAGAGAGAGAGGGAAACTGAGAAAGCACCCCCCTCCAGTGGGGAGGATGGCCATGCCCTTCTCCTCCATTCTTCTTTCTAGACTTTGGCCATGAGATTTCCGGTTCACATGTACATGAGCCCGTGCGTTTTTCTTTCCTTTTTAAAAATAGTTATTTACTTAATTTTATTTATTATTACTGTTTTTTTTTTTTTAATTTTCTGTAAGGCACGTGTGCTCACCAGAGAGAGACAGAAAGAGAGATAAGAGAGAGAGAAGTGAGACTTGAACCATGGTCTGCCATGTGGGAGTGCAGCACCTCAGCCACCACGCCATCTGCTTGCCCTGCCTGGGTGTTTTTCAAGCCACTGGATCTAGGACTCATACCATAGCATCAGCCATGTGGGATTCAGTGCCTTAACCACCAAGCCACTTGCTGGCCCAATTTTTTAATTTTCAAAAAATTTCTTTCTTTCATGAGCAACAGAGACTGACAGACAGACAGTAACCCCAGACTCCTCATGGTTTTTTATTTTTTTATTTTTTTATTTTTTTGAGAGGTTTTCACTATAGGGCGCATGCGCTCTCCAGAAAGACAGAGACAAAGAGACCGAAAGTGAGAAATCACTCCCCAGGGGACATGGCCACTCTGCAATCCCTTCTCCTCCATTCTCCTCTTGGGATCTTGGGCATGCATGCACACGCGCCCGTGGTGAGTTTAAGCCACCGGGTCCGACACTTGAACCGTGGTCGAGTACATGGGGCGTCACGCGACCTGGCCATTACACCAACTGCTGGTCCCAACCCCTCATGGTTTTCAGGCCATGATCAGCCCCCACACGGGCTTAGCTGGTCCTGGATGGCCGGCACACTGGCGCCCAGCATACTCAGGGAGGTCTCATCTTCCCATGTGTTTCAATCTTGCAGAGTGCCACCATTCTGCTGTGCCACGGTTTGGTCCCCAAAAGAGATTCTCAGCCCTGTTGTGTACCTGTACAGAAGAGGCTAGAAAGAGATACTAGAGCTGGGCCATCAGGGTCCGGAGTGGTGGAGGGCTCAGTGGGCCGGGTGACCGGTGGGTCTCTGAGAAAGGTGGAGGAGCCCATTTTCGCAGGAGGGCTGGGTGGAAGAAGCCTGGGTACGGGAGGTCTGGCCAGCTAGGGCCGCGTGGGCTGGAGGCTCTGGAAGCTGAGAGCTGCCATGTCTCCTTGTCAAGCGCGGCCCCTGCAGCGCTCACACCGGCCTCGTGACTTGCTCCCCACGCGCACAGGCAGCCGCGCACCTCGGGAGAGAGCTGGTGTTACAGCAGCTCCTGCTCCCTTGAGGACAGGGTGGCTTGTAAGTCCTCAAAAAGGAAGAGCTGATGTGTGTGGGGAGAGGGGAGTGTGTGTGGGCGGGCAAGGCGGGAGGAGGCTGGTGCTCAGAATGGGCTCCCCATGGGGCCTGCCCGTCAGCTGCCTTGGTTCAGGGGCAGGCCTCCCTCTCGCAAG
>NW_006160143.1:250030-260350 GCF_000334495.1 Tupaia belangeri chinensis
GTGTGGAAGTGTGTGCCCAGCCGCTCTGTGGCTGTCGTCCACCAGCAGGGCCACATGCTCCCTGCGGGATGCTCCCAGCCCCCTTCCTGCTGTCCTTCCCTGTCTGTCGGTCTGTCACTCTGCAGGAGTGAAATGCTCCCTGCTCCTGAAGCATTTGGTGCTTGATAATTTGTGGATTATAGCTAACTCTCGATAAAGATTCCCCTAATTGCTTGGCTCACCTCAGGTTCTATCATCAAAGCAAAGCCGTGAGGCCCCCCTCTCGCCCTCCTTTTCTTTTTATTATCTCTTAATTAATCACTCTGGCTTTCACACTTAGCAGATAATTACAGTCTCCTGGGCACGCAGCTCATTTTCATAACCTCCTGCTCCAAGCCGGCAGCAAGGGGGGGGTGGGGAGGAAGAGGGAGAGAAGGGGAGAGTGGGAAGAGGCATGCTGGAGTGGGGGGATGTGGGCAGCAGTGAGTGCCAGCCAGGGGGAAATAGAAGGTACCTTGGGACAGCAAAGAGGGACACATGAGATAGTGAGTAGAGCATGGGAACCAGGACCCCCAGATTGTCCAGGACGCCTGGGAGACCCTGCCATTGGACAGGAGGGAGGTGGTGCCCTTGGGGAAGGGCCACCTGGTCAACCCACACAGCTGCCGCCCTTGTTTGTCCCCTGAGCTGCTTTTTTCTGGCCCCCTTGGCCTGCACAGGGGTACGGCAGGGGGCTCTGTAGGTCAGTGGTTGGAAGCTTAGCAAGGAGCAGGAGGTGGCCCCAAGGGAAGTTCATTCACTGTGTGCTGGGAACGGAGAAAGGCAGAAACAGGAAAAAGGAGGGCAGGGCACTGTCCAGTGAGACCCAGGCACTGTCCAGTGAGACCCAGGCCCTGGCCTGGAACCTCTCTGTTTTCAGTGGAGTAGGACACATACCCTCTGGAGCTTGAACCCTGGAAATAATCAGGGAATGAATATTCAGTGATAGGATCAGATAAAGAAGAAAAAGACCTAGTATTTACTCAGCACCTATGCGGGGACTTCAAAAAGTTCCTAGAAAAGTGAAAGTTTGAGTTTATTATGGTGCAAAAAATTTTGAAAGTTGTCTGTAGCTTTTTTATAATACTTTTTTTTTGAGAGAGATTTTTGCAGGGCGTGTGTGCTCACCACAGAGATACACAGAGAGACAGAAAGTGAGAAATCATTCCCCAGCGAGCATAGTCACAACCCAATGCCTTCTCTCCCATTTTCCTCTTGGGTTCTTGAGCACGCACACATACGCGCCTGGCATGGGTTTGAAGCTGCCAGGTCTGGGACTCAAACCGTGGTCGACTACGTGGGAGTCCAGCAACATAACCAATATGCCATCTGCCGGTCCCCGTAATACGTGCTTTGCATGACCTTTTTGAAGAAGCCTTGTTCAGCATGTAGGGTTGTGCTCATCACCCCCATTTTAGAGATGGGAAAACTGTGACTTAAGAGTGAACCACTTGTCTGAGCCACATCAAACTAAATCCATGTCTGTCTGGTTGGTTGTAAAGATTGCATTCTTTTTTTTTTTTTTTTAAGAGGTTTTTACCTTAGGGCATGTGTGCTCACTGGAGAGAGAGAGAAACAGACACAATGAGAGGGAAGGTGAGAAATCACCCCTAAGAGGGATGGCCACTCTGCAGTTCTTTCTCCTCCATTCTCCTCCTTGGATTTTGGGTACACACGCACACACACCCAACCTGATTTTCAAGCCAGCAGGGCTGAGATTTGAACCATGGTCGGCCATGTGGGAGTCCAGTGACATAACCACTATGCCATCTGCTGGCCCCAGATTGTATTTTTATTACTGAATGACTTAGCCCCTGGGGATCAAAGCCCAGGTCAGAACGTAAAGGGGAAGGGGAAGGGCGAGGGAGAGGATCTACATAGCCCTGGGCCGTCCCCGCTAGACTGGATGCCTGGTTCCCCCTGCCACCACCACGGGCCTCAGGGTTTTCCATGGGGTTCCAACCCAGAGATAAGCAGGAAGGACCTATGTCCAGATGATGGCTTTGAGAGGCTCCAGAGACAGAAAAGTCTCCACAGCAAGTTAGCAACAGAGCTGCACTGGGACCCAAATCTCTCACATGTGCTCATGTGTCTGTCCCTAATCGTTCTTCAGCAGATCTATGTGGCCTGGCCTTCTGTATGTCCCGAAGGAGTGGATGTAGGACATGAAAGAGTCATTTTCCCCCTGTGTACACTGAATTTTCTCTTGTGAACCTAGTCCAATGTGCTTGGTTTTTAGAATGAAATAAATGGAATCTTATATCTTTCTTTGCTGTTGACTAGCAGTGAAGCCCTGGAATATCACCTTCTGAGTCTCAGTTCCTTCACTGATAATGGAAATCTCAAAAAGATTGCTGACAGGGCCAGCCAGAGGTGTGGTGGTTAAGCTGGATCCAACATAGCCGACTGAGTGCTTTGAGTCCTGGACCCAGTGGTTTGAAAAATCACACTGGGCATGTGTGCAGGCATTCCCCAAATCCCTAGAGGACAATGGAGGAGAAGGGATTGCGGTGTGGCCATCTCTCCCTGGGGGGTTGTTTCTCTCTCTCTCTCTCTCTCTTTCTCTCTCTCTGCTGAGTGCATGTACCCTATAGCAAATGTAAATATAAATAAAGAAAGAAAGAAAGAAAAGAAAAGAAAAAAGGGAAGAAAGATTGCTGACGATGCAAGAGTATTTCAAAAAGTTTATGGAAAATAGAATTAAAGCATGAGTTTATTTCGATGCAAAAACTTTGGTTATCCATTCCTCGTTTTTTTCACAGTACATGTTTTCCATGAACTTTTAAATACCCTTTAGATATGTAAAACTGCTTCTGGCACATTATAGGCACTGAGCAAATAGTGGCTATTATTACTACTGTTGTTACAGACTGAGCTTCCCTAGTATGAAAACCCCAAACCTGAAGTGCTCCAAAGTTACAAAATTTGTGATTGCCATCATGGTGCCACAAGTGAAAAGATCCACACCTGACCGCATGTGACAGATCACAGTCAAAACACCGCAATACAAAAATATCATATAACATTATTCAGTACAATATTTAAGTGTACATGAAACTTAAATGAGTTTCATGTTTAGACTTGGCTTCCATTCCCAAGATACCTCATTGTATATATGCAGATATTCCAAAATTTTAAAAAAAGAAATCTGGGATTCGGAACATTTATGGTCCCAAAGCATTTCTGATAAACGATAGCCTGTGTTATTTATATCACCATACAAGGGGGTCTTCAAAAAGTTCATGGGAAATATATATTATGAAAAAACTACGCATAGATTTCCATTTTTTTCCCTTTTTTTTTGGCACCAAAGTAAGCTTGTACTTAATTCCATTTTCCCATGAATTTTTTTCTTTTTTTAGCTTTTTGCCATAGGGCATCTGCTTGCTGGCTAGAGACAGAGGAAAGGAAAGTGAGAAATCACCCCCCCCCCGGGGGCTTGGCCACAACAGTCTCTTCTCCATTTTCCTTTCTGGATTTTGGGCACAGATGAACACGTGCCTGGTGTGGGTTTTTTCAAGCCACCAGTTCCAGGGCTCAAACTGCTGTCAGACATGTGGGAGTCCAGCACCTTAACGACCATGGCACCCATTGATCCCTCCCATGAATTGTTTGAAGTCCCCCTCTACCATGAAAGCGCCTAGCCTATGCCTAGAAGAAAGTATCTAAAACAAGTTTAGTTTTTTAAAAAGCTGGTGAGGAGGGCAGGAGGACCCCTCTGTTCTCTTCCTGGTTGAGGAGGGAGGAGGGCATAAGATTCCACCCGGTGCTGCTCCTGGGAGTGTGCTATTCAGCAAAGCGGTGACAGTGTAGGCAGGCCACTATATCCCAGTGCAGTTTTCCCTTCACAGATCAGTTGTTTGTTCAGGCTGGGGCTGCCTCAGCTCCAAGCGGGACTGATCTTCCCTTTGCTGAGCGCAGGGCCTCAGATCACCCACCTCGGGTTAAATATGCTGGGTCTCACAATGCTTGCAGCTTCTGAGTCCCGCTCTGGGTTCCTGGGCATTACAGCAGGAAAGCCTATATTTAGGCGGTGATATGGAAGGAGCACTGGGCTGCGGGTCTCGGTGTAGATTTCAGCCCCTTCTAGGCCTCTAGTGGAGTGACCTAGGCCTGTTTTCTTATCATAAATTGAGAGGTTCATCTCCAAGAGTATTCTTGGGTGCACAGTTTTTGACTTTTTGCCGTGCCGTGGAAGTTCATGAAAAGGACTGCCTCTTCCCAGATGACGCCCTGGTTCTCTCTGATTTGGTTTGAGAGCCAAGGCCGGAGGTATTGATTTCAGAGGGTCAGAGGAGGGGTGCCCCAGAAGAAGCAGTGCTTTTTGCTTAGAAACCAGGATGGAAGCAAATGTTTTATACAGTTTCAAATCTGTCTGGACTTGGGATAAGGAGAACGGAAGTTGTCCCCCTACCCCCCACAGTTGTCCCCCACTTTCCCAAACACACACACACACACACACACACACACAGAGCACAGAGGCAGATTGACCTTATGATGGCCCAGCCTGCTCTGGGAAGTGGGGGACCCGGTACCAAGGATGTGGGTGCTTGTGTGTACATGTTGATAAGTTTCTCCCTGAAGAAACACGCTCTGGCTTCACCCTGAACTTTAACGTTGGTCTATGAAAAGGTTTTGCAGAGTCTTGTGGGAACATAAACATTTGGCAGATTTCTTTCCCTGAAAGCTATTTCTTTCTTTTCTTTTTCTGGGAACTTTCGCTAGCAAGATCAAGGCCCCTCCACCCTTCCCTCCTCCCTCTGCTGTGCCGGAGACACTCAACCCCCTCTCTCCTCCTCTCCAAAATGAAAACAGAGTTAACTGGTGTGTACTGGGAATCGTCTCAGAGCAAACTGGGCCAGAAGAAAAGAGTGAAGCAAACAGATAGCTCTCCCAAGAGGAGAAATTATAAGAAGGGAGGGAGAGGAAGAGAGAGAAAATAAGCAAATGGCTTCGGTGGTGAAAAGTGAATTCCAGACATTTAAAATTCTTTTGGTTTTAATCATCTCAGAGGCCGGCCAGAGCTGCGCTGTGGGGGAAGGGAAGAAATGAAAACCAGGGCCATCAACTGTGAGTCCCAGAATTCTCTGTCTGAAAAGACCTACAGCCAGGCAAGCTTCTCTTCTGGACCCAGGCCCTCACAACCTCCTGCATGTGACCCGTGGCTCTAGGAAGGTGTCCCTCCTCCAGAGAGCCCTTCCTCCCCCCGGGGGCTTGGCCACAACAGTCTCTTCTCCATTTTCCTTTCTGGATTTTGGGCACAGATGAACACGTGCCTGGTGTGGGTTTTTTCAAGCCACCAGTTCCAGGGCTCAAACTGCTGTCAGACATGTGGGAGTCCAGCACCTTAACGACCATGGCACCCATTGATCCCTCCCATGAATTGTTTGAAGTCCCCCTCTACCATGAAAGCGCCTAGCCTATGCCTAGAAGAAAGTATCTAAAACAAGTTTAGTTTTTTAAAAAGCTGGTGAGGAGGGCAGGAGGACCCCTCTGTTCTCTTCCTGGTTGAGGAGGGAGGAGGGCATAAGATTCCACCCGGTGCTGCTCCTGGGAGTGTGCTATTCAGCAAAGCGGTGACAGTGTAGGCAGGCCACTATATCCCAGTGCAGTTTTCCCTTCACAGATCAGTTGTTTGTTCAGGCTGGGGCTGCCTCAGCTCCAAGCGGGACTGATCTTCCCTTTGCTGAGCGCAGGGCCTCAGATCACCCACCTCGGGTTAAATATGCTGGGTCTCACAATGCTTGCAGCTTCTGAGTCCCGCTCTGGGTTCCTGGGCATTACAGCAGGAAAGCCTATATTTAGGCGGTGATATGGAAGGAGCACTGGGCTGCGGGTCTCGGTGTAGATTTCAGCCCCTTCTAGGCCTCTAGTGGAGTGACCTAGGCCTGTTTTCTTATCATAAATTGAGAGGTTCATCTCCAAGAGTATTCTTGGGTGCACAGTTTTTGACTTTTTGCCGTGCCGTGGAAGTTCATGAAAAGGACTGCCTCTTCCCAGATGACGCCCTGGTTCTCTCTGATTTGGTTTGAGAGCCAAGGCCGGAGGTATTGATTTCAGAGGGTCAGAGGAGGGGTGCCCCAGAAGAAGCAGTGCTTTTTGCTTAGAAACCAGGATGGAAGCAAATGTTTTATACAGTTTCAAATCTGTCTGGACTTGGGATAAGGAGAACGGAAGTTGTCCCCCTACCCCCCACAGTTGTCCCCCACTTTCCCAAACACACACACACACACACACACACACACAGAGCACAGAGGCAGATTGACCTTATGATGGCCCAGCCTGCTCTGGGAAGTGGGGGACCCGGTACCAAGGATGTGGGTGCTTGTGTGTACATGTTGATAAGTTTCTCCCTGAAGAAACACGCTCTGGCTTCACCCTGAACTTTAACGTTGGTCTATGAAAAGGTTTTGCAGAGTCTTGTGGGAACATAAACATTTGGCAGATTTCTTTCCCTGAAAGCTATTTCTTTCTTTTCTTTTTCTGGGAACTTTCGCTAGCAAGATCAAGGCCCCTCCACCCTTCCCTCCTCCCTCTGCTGTGCCCGAGACACTCAACCCCCTCTCTCCTCCTCTCCAAAATGAAAACAGAGTTAACTGGTGTGTACTGGGAATCGTCTCAGAGCAAACTGGGCCAGAAGAAAAGAGTGAAGCAAACAGATAGCTCTCCCAAGAGGAGAAATTATAAGAAGGGAGGGAGAGGAAGAGAGAGAAAATAAGCAAATGGCTTCGGTGGTGAAAAGTGAATTCCAGACATTTAAAATTCTTTTGGTTTTAATCATCTCAGAGGCCGGCCAGAGCTGCGCTGTGGGGGAAGGGAAGAAATGAAAACCAGGGCCATCAACTGTGAGTCCCAGAATTCTCTGTCTGAAAAGACCTACAGCCAGGCAAGCTTCTCTTCTGGACCCAGGCCCTCACAACCTCCTGCATGTGACCCGTGGCTCTAGGAAGGTGTCCCTCCTCCAGAGAGCCCTTCCTGACGAACCCTCCCGTTTATCTCATTTTACAGGCTCAGTTTACACTCAGTTTTAAAGCATTGACCTTTTAGTTTTCCAACCAGATTGCAAGTTCCCCAAGGCCCTGGATTATGCTTTGTTTAAAACAAAACCAACAAACAGCAAACTTTTGCCTCTTCCATAAGCTGTGCCTGGGTGCCCTCCCCCTGAAGGGTTGGAGTCCTCAGAGAAGCCTCTGGACCTCTTGTTTTCATTAGTAAAATGGGAGCCTGAACAGTGTCTGAACTGCTGATGTGGAGTCTTGAAGAGACCCCAGAAGGATCTAGGAGCTGGGAGGAGCCTGGCAGGTGCCGATGGGTACTCTGCACAGGACAGGGTAGGAGGGTGTCCTGACCCCATTCCTCAGGAGTGGAGCTGGTTGGCAGCTGGCAAGGTCTCTGGGCACTAGGCTGGAGGCTGGGGAGATGGGGTGGGATACTCCAGACTCTTCTTTTCCCAGACCAGTGTGAGTTTTAAGGAAATGGAGTGGGGTCAGGAAATCTAGTCATCCAGGATAAGGTGATAAGTGGGGAGACCAGAGGAGAGCTGGGCCCAGGGAGCCTGGAAGAGAAAAAGGAGGATGCCAGGAAGCCAGAAGTGAGGCTGTTACTAACAGCCATGAGCAGAAGTCCCCTGCTTGTCCTAGTCTGGGCCCCTTCCTTGGGCTCAGCATTTTTCTTCTTCCTGAGCCTCCTTCCCCCTCTGAGTTCTCAATTCTCTTTCTCCATCTGGAGGCAGTTCTCATGACCACCAGCTGTTTCTCCCACTGCCCCCCCTTTCCCTCAAAGTTTGATTCTTGGGCTTCAGACTTCGTCTGTTTTTCATAATGCATCATTTACTTCCTACTTCCTTTCCCCAATAAGATTAAAAACTGTGGAGCTCAAGGGTAGATTAGAATTGGTCTTAGATCAAATATTTTTTAAGCTTGTTCCATGAAAGAGGGAAACAGAGAGAGATAGGGAGAGAGAGTCCCGACAGGGTCTTCATGCCACAACCCACGCACAACCTCAGCCAGTCGGGATCACTGACAAGTGTGTGCCAGGTGTGCACAGGGAGAACGCGGAACGTGACCCAGGACCTTCCCATGTGGCCTCAGCATCAGGGAGTGTTGAATGACCACTGAGTCACTGTGGCTCCTTCGAGTTGACCTTAGAATGGAAGTCAGAGGACCTTGACTCTTCTCGGGCTGCTTACCCAGGGCAAGTCATGTGCTCTTTCAGGGCCTCATTTTATCCAGCCGTAAGCCGAGGTGGTACCCCTGGTCCCAAAAGTGCTCTTCAGCTTCTGGGTGAAAGAGCAAGACCTGGAGACTGCTCTGGTTCAAATCCTGGACCTGCTACTGCCTACCAGTGTGACCTTGTGCAAATCACTTCACCTCTTTGTAGAATGGTGGCGTCTTCTTCATAGGGTGATGGTAAAGGTGACATTAAACACTCTGTGTGGGATGCCAGCCTTGGTATGTAAGATGCTTTAAGCATGTGGTATACTCTTTTTTTAAAAATTTATTCATTCATTAATTTTTAGTTTGATTAGAGAGAGACACAGAGTGAGAAAGAGGGAAAGTGAGAAAACAAGCCACCAGGTCCAGGATTTGAACCATCGTCGGCCATGTGGGAGTGTCCAGCACCTTAACCACCACACCACCTGCTGGTCCCATGCTGTATACTCTTATTGTTCAACTGAACCCCAGCATTTACAATGCAGAATAATGAAAAGAGTCTTGGATTTGGTCAGGAGACGTGGGTTCAGATTGTCCACCTGACTTACTCTGTGACCTTGTGCAAACCTGTTTCCCTGCCTGTCACATGGAATTCATTAGTCCTGCCCCTGCTGGGAGTTGTGAATGGGAGTTAATGTGACATCCCTGGGGCGAATGCCCTCTCTGTCTTGGTCTTGCATCTACCCCTAGTGCTTGGCATAAGCACTTAGGAGACGTGTGTAGGTGGATGACCAAGTACAAGGTGCTAATCTATGAGCAAAGAGATAGAGGCTCAGAGTGGCAACATGACTGGCCTAGGTGGGCATGGCTAACCCTTGGTGGTGGGACTGCTCTGCACACAGTAGGTGTTTCACTGCATCCCTGGCCTCTACTCATTAGCATCTGTCTCTCCGGGAATGACAATCAAAAATGTCTTCAGACATTTCTAAATATCCCCAGAGAAGTAGAACTGATCCGGTTGGGAACCACCCAGCTAAGCAGAGGAAAGCTGGGACAGGAATTCGGGTCTTCTAACTCTCCAGAGCAATTTCTGGAAGGCCATATTGTCCATTTCTCCTGTTATCTAAATATGTAACCTTGACCCATACCCCGTAAGATTAAAAGAGAGGATGGTTGTTGAGGAAGTATGTTGTCCTTCAGCCCATTTGAGAGATGATGAGGTTTCCACATAGGCCATGGCTTACTGTCTCTCCAGGGTTGGGGATGGGGAGAGGCAGGTGGCAGGGTCCCCTGGGTTATCCGCTGGGTGGGGTGGATGGCGGCCCTGACTTCCTCTAGAAGCACCTGGAGTTTGTGAAGATTTCTGGGGCTTCTCCCACATCTCTGTGCTGAGCACGTAAAGGTTACTCCTTGTGAAGCCAGCCAATGGGGCTAATTATTTTGGTCTCAGGTGCCTGGTGGCCCCCCACTCTTCTCACCTGGGATACCCTCCCACCCTCACACTAGCTGCTGAGAGATCTCCTCGGAGGGCCAAGAGCACCTCAGAGTACGGTTTGCACATCACAGGTTTAATCTAACCCCTGAATGTTACAAAGTCAACCAAGACACAGGGCGAGCAGCTCTCTGTCCTAGAGCAGTGACAGGAATGAAAAGTTCCACCTAAGCTCCTCTCCCCCTACCCCGGCCCCTCAACTAAGCAACACAAGCACCTCCCACTGATTTGGAAAACTGCTGCTTCATGTAGGTCATCCCCACAGCGCTCCTTGCCTCCTTCCACCCTTCCGCATCGCACAGATCAGAACGTCCTTTCTGGGGGTAGGATCCTGACAGAAGGAACCTAATGCTCACCATCTGAGTCTCAGAGAGGAACATGGTGGTCCCCAGAGTCTTGGGTGACACTGTTCCTGGGACTGGCAGCAGATCCCCCACCTTCCCCAGATATGCCCTTATCTTTCAACCTCTGCCCCCATCCCTCCTCAGGGGCCTATTCTTGCTGTCATGGCAACCAGGGGATTAGGACCAGCTCGGGAAGCCCACAGATAGGGAAGAGGGTTTAGAGAGGAGGCAGGTGGAAGGAAGAAATGAGGGACGGAGGGGATGATAAAGAAGCGGAGCTGGGAGGGGGGAGTGGAGGGCAGAGAGGAAGGGA
>NW_006160143.1:260361-267631 GCF_000334495.1 Tupaia belangeri chinensis
GGAAAGAGAAAGGAGAGATGAGAGAGAAACCTCATCCCTAGTAGGAGAGAAAAAGGAGGGAGGAGGGGGAGAGGAGAGAGAGAGAGAGAAAGAGAGAGACCTCAACTTTTATTTAAAATCAGAGAGCAGTTGTAAGCCTGGAGTCGTTGCCATGGCAACGGCAAAGAAAAGGAGATAGAGAGCTTGTGAAGCCGTGAAAACCCAATAGGGGTAAATGTTTAAAGCCAGGAACAAAAACCATTCAGAGATAATTAAGTAACAGGCTGCAGGTTCCATACTCCTGCCCATTGTCAGGGGACTTGGCCTGAGATTCGAGCCTGTTTCTCCCTCTGCCTGTCCCACCCTACCCCTCGCCTGCCAGGAGGATTTCAAAGAAGCAACCAGCGAGCACCAACCCTTCCTCCACTCTTTCTGCCTTTAGTGGGACTGTCTTTCTCTCTGCAGCCCCAGCTCTTCAGACTAAGGCCGGACAAGTTTTCCCTCTTTCACTGTGAAGAAAACTACAGGCTATGGGGAGGTGGTGGGGGTAAACAGCTTTGGTTGGATTGGGGGAAGAACATCTGGATGTTGGATTACCAAATGGGTGACCAGTTTGTAGACTACCTTCCTTGGAGACTCCAGACGAGGCCAATCTGTGTGTTGACTCCTGCCTTTCAAGTCTCTGAATTGTTGGATACTTAGGTTCTTACTCAAAAGAGGAGGTCCTTTCTAAGCTGGAAGCTTTATTAGGGCTCCTTAACTGTGCTTAATGCTACCCCTAATTCCTCTTTGAATGCTCCTTAGAATTTTCCCAGCAGACTTAATCTTCCCAAGCTTCAAGATGGCCAAAAGCTAAGCTGATGTTTTGGGGGTTAGGTATACTCTGCAGAAATATTTGAAAAAGCTGCCGAAGTAACACATACTTTTTTTTTTTTTTTTTTTTTTTTTTAAATCTGTCTCAATTGGTCACCTCACTCTTACCCCAGACATGACAACAGCTGGCTGGCCCCTTGCCCCATCTCCTCGGGAAAACAATCTTTGGTGTTCTGCCCCTTCCCCCCACCTTCAGATGCCTCCCAAGAAATCATGACTATCAGAGAGAGCTATGATGTCCTGTTCTTCCTCTCATCTTGGGATGCAGCTCTGAGCTGGGGGCCAAAAGAGCCAAGTCAGAAGAGTCTGCTTTCTGTCTGCAGCCTCCCTCTCCTGTTATCACCCACCTCCAGCCCATTCCTGCAGATACTCTCAATTTTATCCTTAAACTAAGCCAGGCCTTCGGAGAGTTGCGAACCGAGACTGAATGGCTTTGGCCCCTTGAAGAATTGCTTTTACTGAGCTGAGCATGTGGCACCAGGCCAGCAGCCTGCACCGAGGAATGTTCTGAGGAGCAGTCCTATGAAACCCCTTATTGTATTTATGGTAGAGATTGTCCAGGACATGGTCCAGCACATCGCAGTGTCCTTTATGAAGATCCTTGGGAGAAAGTTTTGGACTAGTACTTTTCCTAAGCCGCCAGTTTGTTTTTATTTTATGGATTCTGTAAATTGTGTCATGAATTATGGGTTTTTTCCTCTTCGCACTGGCTGCTTGGAAGCTCAGGGCTAAACTTTGCAGTTCATTTCTGATGAGGCGTTCAGAATCTTAAGGGGTGTGTGTAGTATGTTAGCGTTACCCTGATCTCAGTCTATTTCTCCTGTCCTTATTCTCTTCCCCACGTCCCTAGTCACCACCATCCTCAGCTAGTGTCCAGTTTCTTAGTTTACTTGTTATTCTAGATTTCCTGGGGGCAGGGGTGTGTGTGCTTGCCAAAGAGAGAGTCCCCCCCGCCCACACACACACACACACACTGGGGTGTGGTCACACCACAGTCCCTTTTCCTCCATTACTCCATTTAGTTGGGATTTGGGGCATGCATACACATATGCCCAGTGTGTTTTTCAAGCCACTGGGGCTGGGATTCCAACAGCAGTTGGCCATGTGGGCTCTGTGTCCCAGTGCACAGTGTTTAACCACTGCGCTATGGGCTGGCCCTCCTAATTTACTCCTTTTGTCATTGACTGAATGTGTCTTTGTATGCTGTCTAAAATCTTTTATGAAACAAATACATTAAATGGGTTAAGATACATCAAACAGGACCAGCAGGTGGTGTGGTGGTTAAGGCACTGGACTATCATATGGCTGACTGCAGTTTGAGTCCTGGACCAAGTGGCTTGAAAATCATGCCAGGCGTGTGTGTGTGTGTGTGTAAATCCCCAGGAGGAGGATGGAGAACTGGCCACCCTCTCGCGGTGGGGGTGTGTGTGATTTCTTACTTTCCCTCTCACTGTCTCTCTGTCTCTGGTGAATGCATGCTCCCTATGGGGAAAAAAAAAAACTAAAAAAAAAAGGTATATAAAAATTATAGCATAGTGCCTGGCAAAAATAAATAAATAAATAAGCAATCAAAACAACAACAATAAACAAACAAGGAACAGGCCAGCTACTCTTTTAAGTGAATAAATAATACAGTTGTTTCTAATCTTTCTTCTAGAGGCTCTGTAAAGATGGTCCAGAAGTTGCAGAGAGCTAGCCAGAGAAGAAGCTGTCTATAAATGTAGTTAACTCCCAGTTGACCCAGTGAAAGGAAGAGCCTTCGCATGGATAACACCCAGTCACTGATTTTTTTTTTAATCTTTTTTTTCAACTCTGAATAAATCATGGTGATAATAATGATGATAATAATCAGATTTGCCTTGCTTATTAGAGTTGACTGGGACCGCTATTTAAATGAGTTTCTAATTCCCCACTCATACCAGGACTGACAACCGAAACATTCTGGGTGGCAAAGGGAATCAGTCTGCCTGGGATTAAGATTTTTCCATGGATAATCTCCAAAGTGAGGAACCTGTGGGTGAGTAATTGAGAGTTGACAGTGTTCTGTTGGCTCAGTTTCATCCAGCCAACCATGGGAGAGAACTGAGCCTGGGGAAAATAAGAGGGTAAGAAGTTCACCAAGTGGGGCCAGCAGGTGGCGTGATGGTTAGGGCACTGGACTCCCACATGGTGGACTGAGGTTTGAGTCCTGGTGTTGGCTTTTCCCACTTTCCCTCCCTCTCTGTATCTTTGGTGAGCACATGTGCCACATAGCAAAACTTAACAATAACAATAATAATAATAGTAATAATAATGAATTAATAAATACTTTTTAAACAAAGAAAAAAGGAAGTTCATGAAGCGTGACCTCTGTCTCTCAGCCTTGCATGACCTGCTTTAGCTCAGATGAGGTGGGCCCTCGGTTCTTCATTTCTTTCTCAGCTGTTCATTTCCAACCAGCCTTTCATTTGTTCTAGAAGGAAAAAGAAGGTGTTAACTACAACATTCGTTGTATTTATTGAGCATGTACTATGTGTTGGGCACTGTTACATCCTTAGGATGTGCCAGGTCCCTGTGAACTCTCTTCACTGCTTAGGGGAGAATGCAATTCTTTTCATACATTTTAGTTAGAAAAGCTACTCAGTGGACACAGAGCCCAGATAATGGGCATCTCTCCAAGGAACACCGGTCATTTTCTGCCTTTCCCTCTCTGTCCTGTTCTTCATTTCTCAAGGTCCCTCTTCCTTCAGCTTCTTCTCTCTCATTCTCTCAGAGCCTTTCCAGCCTTCCCTTAGGGGCAGAGTCCTTCTTTTCCTTTCCCATTTTTAAGGCCTTTCTCCTTTTCTTCTATTAAAATAAATTTTTCAGAAAAAAAAAAATAGCTCTGTTCAGTAGTTCTCCCTTATCCGTAGTCTCCCTTTCCACAATCAAGGATGATCTGAAAATATTAAGTTGAAAATTCCAGAAATAAACAATGCATACGTGTTTTAAAAACTATTTCTTTATTATCATTATTATTTCTAAGTTTGCTGTTGGGTGTATGTGCTCCCTAGAGACAGTCAGAGAAAGAGAATGAGAGTGAGCGAGAGAGAGGGAATGTGAGAAAGCAAGCCACTTGGTCTAGGACTCGAACCGCGGTTGACCATGAGGGAGTCCAGCTCCTTAACCATCATGCCACCTGCTGGCCCCAGTGCATAAGTTTTCAAGTGTGAGCCATTCTGAGTAGTGGGATGACGTCTTGCTCATTCCCGCTCCATCCTCCCTGGATATGAGTCATCTCGTGGCCGTGAGCACAGTGTTCACCTACCAGTCCCCTAGGCACTTAGCAGTCACTTGGATCATCAGATGGAAAAGCACAGCACCTGTGGGGTTTAGTATTATCTGTGTTTTCGGGTCACCACTGGAGGTTGCAATGTATGCCCTGCAAATAAGGGGAGGACTGTGCATCGTTTTTTAACTACTTTTTTCCATCTTCGTATTTTTTTTTAACTTTTCCACAGTTACTTACAAGGAAAATGAAGGCAGCCCTCTCAATTTTTCAGTTCTTTTGCTTAGAAGACAAAAGATCCTTCAGAATTGGAGGGGGGGGGAGGAAAAAAAAAAAGATTGCAGTTAAAAATCTTCATCAGGGTCAAAAACCTGACAGAAAAGCTTTGTTTGAAGGGAATGTGAAGGGGGAGGAGGAGAGAACTGGCAACTGGCAACTCTCAACCTCAAAAGGCAAATATCTTGAGAGTTGAAGGAAATCTGGAGATAGTGAACATTTCCATTGAAGTATTAGAATAGCTTTGATTTCCTTTTTAGCCAGAGTCTTGTCCTTTTGAGGCTGGTAGAATGTGCTGAGAGGAAGAATTGGGGGGTGGGAAGGAAGGGGAAGCAGGAAACTACCATTTTAACTTCACCCTGGGTCAGACTTGTGCAGGGTGGACTGGCTGTGGGGACTGGTCGGCCTGGGAGCCTGCGGCCAGTGTGCTGCTGAGGAGAGAAGAACGGAAGTAGAGTGGAGGTGCAGGCCAGGGCCGTGGGACTGACATGGTGGGGCTGGTGATGGCAAAGCTGGAGGCCCCTGGGGAGACCTGTGGGCAGTGGACGGCCACCTGGCCAGATGGCCATGGAACTGGAGGGGCAAGATGGGGTTGACCCAGGAATGGAGCAGGAGAGAGCAGAGTGCTCTGCGGGCAGAGACGGCAGGAGAGTCAGGGCCCACTGGTCAACTTCTCTAGGACTTCGTCCTTTTCTTCTTTTTTCAAGTTTTTCTTTCTTTCTTCCACGGGTGACAGAGAGGGAGAGAGATTGACAGAACCCCAACGGGGTCTTGACTTTGCGATCCACTCCCTGCCTCAGCTAGCCCAGAATCATGTGCAGGCAAGTACTTGTGTATTTTGGGAGGACTCTGGACTTGAACCGGGAACCTTCCCATGTGGGTCAACTTCACAGAGCATTACATCTTATAACTGATTTCCCTCTAGAACTTTGGATGAAACGATTCAGAAATGTCTTATGAGGAGAGGAAAAGTGAAAGGAAAGGATGACTTGGGCAATGTTGCAGAGCCGTCAAGAAAGGATGACCAGAACGAGGGAGCCTACACGAAGCTGGACACGCAGGCCAGAGGGAGCACTGGGTTGAAGAGGTGAAGGATAAGAGGGGACAGGAGCCCATCACTTGCTAAGCCCATAGGAAACAGCCTGAAGGCTGCACGGACTGCAGGTGGATGGGTCAGCTTGAGGCCTGTATGTGGCCAGTGTTTAAATTCCAGGGTGCCTCCAGCCTGGCACCTGGTATCTAGCTATCAACTGATGTGCCATGAGAGACTATGAGCTGATGTTAATATTAGCCTGAACAAAACATAATTAGGAAGAGAAATTTGCTGCTGTTGGGGCGGCTGCTGCAGCAGAGATGTTACATAAGGTTCGTTCAGATGACCTGAGAGCATATTCCCCTCTCCTGCCCTGGGTCTCTGGCTGGAACCAAAGAAATGGAGACCTAGAGCCTCCACTTGCCTCTGATACACGTGCTGGCAGGAAGTGGATCTAAGACCCCCCAGCCTGAGACAGGAGCAAGGGTGTCAATTGGATAAGTGGACACCTGATGAACAAGTGGGCCGAGGGGAGAAGAGGGAGGAGAGAGAAGAGAAGGAGGAGCATCCTGGAGGGGGAAGGAGTATCTCTGCTGGCTCCGGTGGTGCTGGAGGAAGAGAAGGCCAAAACAATAACAACAGCACAAAAATGCGCTGAATTATCTTTAGACCACTGCAGAGGACGAAATGGGTTCAGGTAGGAATTAACTCTGTACGTCCTGTTTTATTATTATTATTACTACACTCTGAGGTGAGCAATGGGAAGGATGTGGGGGCCAGGCAGTAAAACATGATGCTCTGCAGGACTGACCCACACTGGAATATTCCATATCCGAAGACCTCCGCAGTATGAGAGCTAGGGCTGGCTGAAGCTGAGGGGTGGGTCTTGGCATAAAGATCCTGTTGTGGGTCTCGCTCTCTTTCTCCCTCTCTCTCTCTCTCTGGCTCATAGAAGAGATAAATAAATGTTTTAAAAAGGAAAATGAGAGTCAACCAGTGGTGTGAGTAAGGTGGCTGGGCGATTTGAGTCCTGGACCCAGAGACTTAAAAAACACACTGACACATGTGCATGCATTCCCAAAATCCCAAGAGGAGGATGGGGCCAGCAGATGGTGTAGCAGTTATGTTGCTGGACTCCCGCATGGCTGACCAAGGTTCGAGTTCTAGACCCGGTGACTTCAAAATCACAACAGGCACGGGTGCATGTGTGCCCAAGGTCCCTGGAGAGAAGGGCCTGTAGGATGGCGAGACCCCTGGGGGGGGGGTGATTTTATACTTTTCCCTCTTACTGTCTCTGTCTCTGTCTCTATATCTCTCTCTCTGGTGAGTACACCATCCTAAGGCAAGAACCTCTAAACAAAATCTCAAGAGGAGAATGGAGAAGGGATTGTGGCATGGCCCTCCCCCACCCCCCAGCAGGGTGATTCCTCTCTCTCTCTCTCTCTCTCTCTCCCTGGCAAGTGTGAGTACCCTATAGCAAATTTAAAAACAAACAAAAAAAGGATGTCATCCACAAATAGAGACAATTAAAAAAAGAAAGGAAGAAAGAAAAGAATGAAAAGGAAGCGGAACATTTTGGCAGAGACTCTGGCTGGGTTCCCGAGAGGAGGTAGCAGTGGGGGTGACTTGGGTGCCCGAAAGTTAAGGCCACAGATGCATCCCAGGCTGAGCTCCCTGCTGCCCCTTTTAGACTGAGCTTTTCACTCTGGGCGCTCAACTCGGGTGGAGGGAGGCAGAAGTGGAAACTCCAGGCCTAATTGCTAGGTCTCTCTCAGCTCTTCCAGGGAGCACGGGGCAGGAAATTCCTCAAATTCCAGGCTTGTAGGATCATTGCTGAGCCTAACCGCAGAGCAAGGGAAAGA
>NW_006160143.1:268500-269786 GCF_000334495.1 Tupaia belangeri chinensis
CTCGCTGCCTCCTCTCCATCTTTTTTTTCCTTGCAGTTTTTAAGCAGCAACAAATTAGAAGGGTTTAGAGGGGCTGCTGGCAAAGAGAGTGGCCCCAAACATAACAATCCCCCTGTAAAGAAAGTCCCAGGCCTGGGAATCGCAGAGAAGTCAGCCCTGAATTGAGTAAGTTTGAGGTCGAAAATAGACTGCTGAGGACAGGGACAGGAATTTTTCCCAGGGTGAATTTGTTTAGCTCTCAGGAATAGCCAGTGGAAAGGAACTTGCTTTAGGAGAACCTCCACAAGATCTGTCTTGTTGAGATAAATGATGGCACAAAGAGGGCCGTGCGGTGGACAGCGCTTCCTGTTGTTCTGAGGGAAGGCTGGCCAGATCTCCCATCTGAGCTGTCTTCTCGGGGCTTCAGGTCGGCGTTGGGATGCCACCCCGCGGATCGCCTCACTGTTTCCTGGACAGCCAATACCTTTTCTCACCTTCATACTTTGCTCATGCTATTTCCTCTCATCCTTCACCCTCTGATTTGCATTTGAGTTGCATCTTACATGCCACTCTTTCTCTTTTTGTTAAGTTTATTTCTTCCAAGAGACAGAGAGAGATGCCACCTCCAACAGGGTCTTGAGGTTGGAATCCAGTCTGGCCTCTGACAGCCCCAGATCATGGGCTTATATTCTTAAGGAGGTCTCTGGACTTGAGCCCCAAACCTTCCCATGGGAATAAACCTTGCAGAATGTTGTGATTTACCACTGCATCACTGTCTAGCTCCCCCCCCCCTTTTTTCTTCCCATTTCTGAGTGTATTTAGAAATACACTTAGAGGAAGAGATAAAGACCTCCAACAAGATCTTCCATGCCATAATCTACCTTCAGTTCCAGCTGACCTGGATCATGGGCATGCTGCTCACCAGCAGGGAGGGCTGAGGACACACAACCCAGGACCTTTTCCTGTATGTACAGTTGTGTCACCACTGCGCCCCATCTGGCCCATATATTCCAGTCTCCTACAATAGTCTTCTCAACTTCCCTCCCAAGAAAGAACTCTTCTTTCCTTAGAGTTTCCAAAGCACATCATTTGAATTGTGACCTGTCGTAATCCTAGTGAATTGTTCAGCTCTACATCTTGCATAGACTATACTCCTTGAAAGTAGGGAATATGTCTTGTTTGTATTTGCAACATTCCTCTATTACCTCTTCTTATATAGCAGAATGACTGCCACAAATAAGTCCACTAAAAAAAAAAAAAAAAGGAAAAAAGGAAACCCAAAGAGGAAATTTCCCGTTATTTGAGTG
>NW_006160143.1:270007-273775 GCF_000334495.1 Tupaia belangeri chinensis
AAAGAACTGCCACAAAAAAGTCCACTAAAAAAAAAAAAAAAAGGATAAAAGGAAACCCAAAGAGTGAATATCCCAGTTATTTGAGTGAATTATCCACTTGGTAGGCCCCTCTAATGAATGTTTAATTCCAAGTCTGGTTCCTCTTCCAGCTCGACTCCTCACACTATCACTTAATATGTGCTCAGAGAATGCAAACACTTTTTTAATATTATCTTCGGTAGAACATAATTAGGTGCTGCTAAAAATTCATTATCATGCTTTCCCAAGCCAAAAAGAAATGGATTTTGCATTATCCGCATCACTGCCCTTCCTCACGGGTGTGGTTAACTGAGAAGGGAACGTTTTCGTAGTAATTGATGGAGGGACCACCTTACAGGGCAGCTGGATTTATTGAGTCTTAGGAGAAAGAAGCAGTTGCCCACACCCTCTGTAAATCTTTCTTCTCCGTTGCTAAGCATCCTGGGATTTGCACTTGATACTTAGACTTGGTAGACTTGCCTAAAAATGGCCCATGTGGGCTGACAGCAAGGAAGTAACTCAACCAAAATCTCAAAAATTCCGTCAAAATGCTATATCCTAGCGCAGTTCAGTTCTTTCCTTTCTGGGTGACCAAGGGTGGGTCTTTAACTACACTCTTACTCAGACTCTTCACCAAAAAAGCAGAGTTCAGCGGGCTGTGTGATGCCAAAATAATTCCTTGATTTGGCTAGTTCAGGCAACTGGCGAAAATACCACAGTGTCATGGAAAGAACCCTGTCCGGGCATCACCCTCATCTTGGTTTCTTTCCTTCCTTTGCTACGTTGAGTTGTGTGGCTTTGAATATGTGTTTCATGGGTGTTGGTAACCCTAACATGAGGAAGGTGGGTGGAGTAAAAGTAGAGGCTTTTTTCTTTCTTTTTTTTAGTAGTAACTTTTTGTGTGAGTATGTAATTGAGATGAAAAAGAAATGTGCATAAGTATGATTTTTGGCTAAATACTATTTGCTTTCTATAAAACCAAGATATATATATATATCTTGGTTTTCCAAATTACCAGGGCCGGAATTCAAACCATGGTTAGCCATGTGGGATCTGGCTCCTTTGACCACTAGGCTCCAGGGCTGACCCATACATACTTACATATGTGTATGTGTGTGTGTGTATCTAAATTATGTGGTCAACTTTCTTCCCTCATTTGATGAAGGCCAAGAGGGTCCCAAAATTCTATGGGCATGGTGGACTTTATGAAAGGGGTTTTCCTTAACCCTTCTGTTCATTTGCAAGTTTTCAAAGGTAAATTAGACCTATACTTACATGCAATTGCCAGTAAATATAAAGCAACCCCAGGCGTTACCTACTGGAGGGACAGGAAATAATACTGGGTGTGGTTGTGGATGGTGCTAATTTGGCCAGGGTTCCTTAAAGAGGTAAGTCTGGAACAGGGCTCAGCAGTAGGCATGGCATGGATTGCAAGGGGAGGAAAGAAATCCATTCCAGGTGTGTGGGTGGGTGTGGTTTGGGGGTGGGGCTTGGTGGGTAGTTATTAAAGCCTTACGCACCTGGTTGTTTTGTTTTGTTTTGTTTTGTTTTTAAGATGAAGTCTCACTGTATCTCAGTCTTCTTGCCTCAGCCTCCCAAGTAGCTGGGACTGCAGGCACATGCCACCATGGTCAACTTTTAGTGTGGGCTGAGAATGGACCCTGGCCTCCCACGCAACTCAGGTGCCAAGTAGCAGCACCGGCCGCAGCTGGGTCTGCTCACAAGATTCTTAGTAGGCAGCTGTTGTGGGTTCTTGATGAGAGGGTCAACATGATGAAGTATGAGAGGCTGAATTCTGACTTCCAGACACTTGGAAGTGGGGAAGACAAGAACAGGGAGGCCAAAGGGGCTGTCACCATCTGAATGGGATATGGGATGCGGAGAACATTATAATAGCTGGAGGAAGGGAGTGGTATTTACTTCAGCACTTAATTTGTCCTAAACACCATTAAGTCCCAGGGTGTCCATTTTGGAAGGGACCTCAGAGATCTAGTCCATGAATTAGGAAACCAAAGACTAGGTAAGAGATGCAACCTGCCCACTGACACACAGCTGGTTCTGACCGCAGCAGGGCTAGAAGCCCTGTTTCCTGACTCCCATTCCAGTGCTCTTTATGCTGCAGCTAAGTGCCACCCATCATCTTTGGCTCCACTTTCTCCATTGAATTTGCATTTAGCACCTGAGGTGCTGCAGTGGGTACAGGGTGACCATTAGCACACCCAGGATCACTTACCATAGATATGCTGCTTCTTATGGTTAAAAATCAGGGCTTGCCCAGGTCTCTTGCCAGCTACCAAAATCCCAAGCCCTGAGATTTAAAACTCCCCATGCAGCTTCCAGAAGATTGCACAACAGCTTAATCAGAAGGGAGAGAGAGAGAGGGCCCAAGTGTTCAGGCAAGTACTGCTCCACTAGCCCATCCACGTCTGCCTTCCTCTGCCCACTAGAAGGGACTTGACAGGCCTTCTGCCAGAGCAGCCCAGCCCAACCCTGTTTCCAGTCTATCTCTTCCTCCTGTGCACTCTCACCTGCACATACTCAGTGTGGTCACGTGAGGAGAGACCTCACATCAGGTCTAGGAGGAGCAGGGAGGAACCAGGACTGGTCACCCTAGATAATGTTAGGGTTCTCGGTGTCTGCTGATGTTCTTTTTGGAAACCCATGTGTCCCCAACTTGCTCCTCTCTGCAAGTTTGTCCTTCAGTCTCAGAGTGGGCCAAGCAGTACGCCATTTCTGAGCTGGAAGGTTATGCCTTCCCCTTTGACCTTGGGAAGGTTGAAAAGTGCAAGTAGTGGCCATTGGTTGGGGTCCTCAACCCTTAGACCATGGACCAATACCAACCTGTGACCTGTTAGGAACCAGGCCACACAGCAGGAGGTGAGGTCTGGCAAGAGAGCGAGGCTTCATCTGTATTTACAGCCGCTCCCCATTGCTCACATCATTGCCTACGCTCTGCCTCTTCTCAGGTCTGCACCATCAGATTCTCTTAGGGGCATGAGCTCTATTGTGTACTGCGTGTACAAAGGATCTAGAGTGCACACTGTCACAAACCATTCTCCTATTTCTCCTATCCGTGGAAAAATATTTTTCATTAAATCAGCCTGGATGCCAAAAAGGTTGGGGACTACCACCCAAGGTGATCATTCTGCTGCCCTCTTGTCCTTTGGGAGCAGTGGGCTGTGGCATGAGAAGGCCAACTCGCCATGGTCTGGGCCATACTTTGTCATCCTTATCCACAAAAACCTCCCTCACCCTCTTATTGATGATGAGGGCTCCTGTTTTAGGTCAGTAGTATGTTTTCCTTTCAGTTTGTTTTAATCTGGCAAGGATTTATTGAGTGCCAGGCACTGCTAGGTTGCTAAGAAAACAGAAGAATATAATAGGGTTTCTTGCCTTCTGGGAGCTCACAGTTAAGTAATTTTCACTTAAGACCAACAGCACTGAGCTGACCCAAAGTGCAGCACTTAGGCACTCCTCAAAAGAAACCAGATCCCACATGAATAATCAGAGTTCAAATCCCAGCCTAGGTGGCGTGAAAACACTAGGCATGCATGCACACGTTTCAAGGCTCTTGATGAGATGGAGAATGGAGGAAAAAGGATTTCTGCATGACCAAGTCCTATTGGGAGGTGCTTCCTCTGTCTCTCCCTCCTCCATACCCTCTCTTTCATCCACACTTGTGCCTGCTGGCATTAAAAAAGAAAAAAAAAAAAAAAAAAAAAAAAAAAAAAGAAAAACCCAAACCCCCAC
>NW_006160143.1:274141-298089 GCF_000334495.1 Tupaia belangeri chinensis
GGAAAGATATTTGGAGGTAGGGAACAAGGTACATCATTCTTGAAATCTCCCTAATCACAGACAGGACCATTGATTCTCCGATTAGAAGACAATATGGTGAGGAGAAGGGGAACCAGGAGACTTTGCGGGGGTCTTTCCCCAGCTGTACCAGTAACACTCTTCTGTGCACCAGGCAAATCACTTAACTGCTCCAGCTTTCAGTGCCCTAACACTTAATTGAAGTGGGATGAAGTAATTGCCAGTTTTAAGGTAGAATCAACCCAGGAAAACTTCCTGGAAGAAGTGTAATTTTAGTAACTGTTAGGAAAATAGGGGGAAAAATTAAGTTATTGTGCAGGGAAAGGAATCCCTGTTGTCTAATATCATCTTGGAAAAATGGGGACAGGAAAGTGTAGAGAGGCAGACCCAGGTTTTGAACCAGCATTTAGCACCATGAACAGGTAGTGCAGTTAACTAGTAGACCAGGCGGCTGAGGGTGGGAAGGCCTTTGGACCCAGTTGTAGAAAATCATACCTGAAAGCAAACAGTTTCTAGAGGGGAAGCCTGGCAAAGGGGATCTGGACATTTTCTCTAAGATGAGCATCCCCCTCCCTTCCAGCTCCACGGGACCCACCCTGACCTCAGAATGGCAGGCAACTCACCACCAGCAACATTTTTAGAAGGCGAGAGGGCGGAGTGGCAAAACCACATAACTCCTCCAAAGTTGGAACTTCTCACCCTAAGCTCAGGAAACTGGACCCAAAGAGATCCTCCCTCGGATTTCCTCAGCAGCAGCCGTGGGCAGCCCAGGTGTGACTGGGAGGCACCCTGCCACCACGAGGATCAGTGGCAGTTCCCCCATGAAGTGCTTGCTATGCCTCCTGTTTGTGGAAAAGGCCAAGAGATTGCTTCTCCTTGGCCCTGACTCCACAAACTATGTTTGGGACTTCAGGATTGAATTTTTTTCCCCAAATTTAAGATTCAAGAATTTTTTTTCTGTTTCTTTAGAGAGCTAGAGACCAAGATCTTGATGCCATGATCCCCTCCCCCCGCCAACCTCATCCAGCCCCAGATCATGGGCACACACGTGCCTGGTGTACTCAGGGAGGTCTCCAGGCACACACCCAGAACCTTCCCATGTGGGTCAGCCTTGCAGAGCACCACGTCTCAGTGCTGAACCATCGTCAGGCCTCTGAACAGTGATTTTTAAAAATGCAACAGACCCGGGATGAAAACAGTCAAAAGTGTCTTTCCAAGTGTCCCCATCTTGCCTCCTACGAGAGAGAGAGAGATTGTTGACAAATATTCACACTCTCTCTTTATTTTTTTTATTGCCAGAGGGCATGTGTGCTGTCCAGAGAAAGACGGAGTGAAAAAGCACACCCCAATGGGGCATGATCATGTCTTCATCCTTTGTCCTCTATTGCTCATCCCATGAGAATTTTGAGCATACTCACACATGCATGATTTTCAAGCCATTGGGGCTGGGATTGAACCATGGTCAGCCATGTGGGACCCAGCTTCCTTAACCACTATGCTACGGGGCTGGCCCAGTTCTGAATATTTCCTTCAGTGTGGTGAGGACCCCAGAGGGAGAGAGAAAGAGGATAGGAGGAACAGGCTAAGAACAGGATAACGGGAATGATAAGAAGAGATAACAGAGAAAATAGGGGAAACTGATAAGGAAAGGAAAGTTGCAAATAAACAGAGCAGAAGAGAGAGATGGAGCAAAAGCACAGGAAAAACAAGGAGAGGCCCAGGATGCAGCAGGAACAAGGATGGTGCCAGAGAAAGGGGCTGAGTGAGAAACAAAGGAGAAGGAGGGGGAGATCCCTAAAAATGTGGTCTAGGGAGCAAGGAGGAAAGAACCACCAGGAGGGAAAGTAGCCAGAGAAAGTAAGAGGAGAGGAGAGGACAAACAGCGACCTGGACAGCCTAGAGTGGTGCAGAAGAGCAAAGAGAGGCCAGAGAGTGAGAGGCTAGAGAGGGAATGGAGCGAAGGCCACAGGGAAGGAGGGGGAGAGGGCAGTAGGGAAGTGGACAGCAGGGAGGGAGCTGCACCCGAGGCACACATGGCTGCTTTAATGAGTCTCTGTCCTCTCCCACTCCCCAGGAGAAGTGGCTGCTAATTATGCCTCATCCTCCCAGGCTGGAGGAGGTCAGGAGGTCTGAAGGAATGCCCTCCCTGAGCAGAAGGGCAGAGGGAGTGGAGTGGGAGCCAGGGCAGGGGCAGGTCTGAAGCCAGAGCTGGCAGCAACTGATGGGGCCTCTCTGGCTTGGGTAGCGCTCTGTGGGCGCTTAGCACTTGGGCACTGCTATCTCCTGGGTATGTTCTCAGAAAGCCGCAGGCAGACAGGCCCTGTGAGAAGTAAGGACCGTGAGAAGTAGGGATGGAGGAGCTGTAGGAAAGCTTTTTCCTCCCTAGCTCCTCCGTGGAGCCCTTTCCTCCTGAGATAGACAGATTGTTCTTTTTAAAAAGAATTATTTAACTATTTATTTATTTTTAATTTGTCTAGAGAGGGACAGAGAAGAAGATAGAGAAAGTGAGAAAACAAGCTTCCAGGTCTGGGGCTTGAACTGTGGTTGACCATGTGCCCTTAACCACCACACCACTTGCCAGCCCTAGATATTTTTAAAATTTATTTATTCTTCTATGAGTGCCAGAGACAGAGAGACAGGTTCCCCCACCAGGATATTGATGCGACAATCTACCTGCAGCCTCAGCCAGCCTGGATTATAGGCGCGTCTAGTGTCTCAGGGTCTCAGACACAAACCCGGAGCCTTCCCATATGGGTCAGTCTCATAGGGCATGTGTTTTGCTGTGGTGCCACCAGCCAGATCGTCCTGCCCAGTGTATCAGTCTGGAACTATGTGGTTTCTGAAGCTAGGGGCACAGAAAGCAAACCAGGGACAGGTAAAGCTCCATCCTCAAGCCCAGTCTGGCCTTGTCCCTGCTCCTGGCCTGCAGGGTAGCGTGTAGGAGCTGGGTTTATGTACCTGTATTCTGGGCTTGCTTATCTGGGTTTACTGAATGCCTCGCACTCCCAGGGAGGACAGAGAGGTAGACAGGAACAACCAGCATCCCGTGGGGGCCTTGCAACCTAATGAGGACTTCTAAGAGATGGGGGGACCACATACTTAGAGACATAGAGGAGAGAATGAGGCCTTATGTGGAAAAGTGGGAAGGGTGTAGATTTTGAACTCAGGCTTACCTGGTTATAATCCCAAATAGATCACTTATGAAGTCTCAGACAGATTTCCAGGCATCAGTTTCCTTATGCACTATCTATGTGTCAGGCATCCTTCTAAGTGATGTTAATGCATTTGATCTTCACGGCCATCCGATGAGATGGGTGTCTTATCATCTCCCTCTTACAGAAGAGGAAGCTGAGGTTCAAAGAAATCCAATGACTTGTCCAAAGTCGTCACAGCTAAGATGTGACAGAGAAACTGGAACTGGAGTCAGTGTGGCCTAGAAACCAGGCTCCAAAGCCTTTCTTGGAGATGAGCGTGCTGTAATTGAGCACTCAGTGTAGGGAGAAGGAGGTTGGCGTGACATACTTGACACATAGTAGGTCCTCAGTAGATTTGCATTATGTCAGAGCAGGGCAGTCATAGACGCTGAATTGCAATGTGCGTAACAGCCAGCCAGGCAGCTCAGAGCAAGGACAAATCACTTCTTATTAAGGTGACTAGGGAAGGCTTGACCTTCAGGGAAAATTAATAGGACTTCAGTCTTAGGGATAGGGCAGGGGCAGCCCCAGGGAGAGAATGATAATCTAGAGACCACTTCCTAAAGGACCACTTCATCACTCCTTCCTCCCAACTATACCCTGTGCTGGTCTCACTAATGCCATTTCTCCTTACGCCCCTACACAGCCCCTCCTCCAGTCCCTCCATTCACTGCCAAGTCCCTAACATAGGGCCTGCCTCCAGGTTTGGATCACACCACTCTCTCTACCCAAATGCCCTGTCTGTCTCCACTCCCAACCCTTGACCTCCACCTCCTGCAAAACTAGCCACAATGCTCCTATGGGAACCTTGACTTGATTAGCCTTGTCTGCTTGTTCAGGGTCTCTTGGCTGCCTGGATCCTTGGGGCGTACTGCTGCAAGGCGATTTGCACTGGTTGGTTTCTTACTTGAACAAACTCTCCCTAATATTGGGAATTATGAAGCCATGTGCTGTGTCCCATCTAGAATAGCTACAGATGGGTTCGTGCAACTTAAGTGGAATTTAAGAAGAGTTTAGGCTACCCCTTTTCCTCTTACTTCCCAACGCTAGGTGCAAATCCAGCTTTTGTTTTATTCATCTTTTAGAAAGATTTTTTTGCTATAGGGCATGTGTGCTTGCCAGAGAGGCAGAGAGAGACAGAGAGACAGAAAGTGAGAAATCACCTCCCTAGGGGAGATGGCCACACTGCAATCCCTCTTCCTCAATTCTTCTCTTTGGATTTTAGGTACACACGCACACATACCTGGTGTGAGTTTTTCTTTAAGAATTATTTCATTTAACTTTATTTACTTATTTTAATTTGACTGGGGTTGGGGGAGGTGGAGAGGGAGAGAAAGCAAGCTGCGGGACCGGCAGGTGACATGGTGGGTAAGGACGCTGGACTCCCACATTGTCGACCATGGTTCAAGTCTGGACCTGGTGGCTTGCCTTCTCACTTTCCCTCTTTCTCTCTCACTCTGTAAAATAAATAAATATGTAAGTAAGTAAGTAAGTAAAGTTAAATAAAATAACTCCTTTTTTAAAAAAGAAAGCAAGCTGCCAGGTCTAGGACTTGAACTGTGGTCAGCCATGTGGGAATCCAACACCCTTAACCACCATGCCATCCCCCCGCCACCATGAGTCTTAAACTGCCGGGTTCAGGACTCAAACTGCAGCCAACTATGTGGGTGTCCAGCAATATAACTGTTACGCCATCTGCTGGTCCTCAAATTCAGCTTCTAATTGTAGCAGCCAGATTTTGCGAAGATGTCAGGGGTATTTGTGCTATTTGCCAGTGATGTGCCGGTCCTTCTGCTAGGTGCAGGGGTTATAGTGAACAGGACGATTTCCATGGCTGGGGATGGAACTCCCAGGAAACATTTCCCGGTGAAGGCATTTTCCTGGCGATAAGCCTGGGATGCTTTGGCATCGTAGGGGTTTGCCCGGTTACTATATTCTCATTTATTTTTCTCCTTTCAAATGAAGTAACTGATATAGAGTACTTTTCTGTTTACTAAGGATTTCTTAGTTCCTTTGTTTAATTATCTCTACAGTCCAGTGAAGTAAGTATTATTACCCTCATAACTGGACGAGCTGATAACTGAGAGAGGCTGATTAATTCACTTGCTCTGGATCTAGGTAGAAGAGGTAGAGCCAGGATGCAGACTTTTTCTCTTTAAAGATTTATTTATTATTTATATATTTCCATAGTGAGAGAGAGAGGGAGACCCCCACCAGGATCTTCAGGTGGCCCACCCCCAGTTTCAGCCCTTCAGATGGTGGGCACACATGTGTGCATCTAGTGTGTACAGGGAGGGCCCAGGATGTGAGCCCAGAATCTTTCCTACGTAGCTCCAGTTGCATTACCTCTGTACCACCACCTCCTAGCCCCAGGATACAGATCTTGACCTTGGTCTTATGGGTACTCCAACTTGTGTATTTCACATTTCACCCCTGCGGGCATCATTAGAGATGGATCACAAGTTGCTGAATCTTGTGAACTTTGGGGCCACAGGCTCGTGGGAGTGCATATTCCACCGTGCCGCACTGCCTGGCGAAAATTACTCCACCCGGAGGCCTCATTTCCCTTTAAGTTGGAATAAATGACCTTTATCTCTGTGGTCATCTGCTCAGACCTTTATTAAGCACATAATTGTGTCTGGCTCAGTGTGGATGTAGTATAAAGAGATTCGTATAGTTCAGCCCTTGCCCTCTGGGGGCTGAATCTCAGCCATCGGCGTTGACAAGGAGAAACCTGCACGGGGCATGTATGCGGCAGAAAGAAAACAATCACCTAACGTGAATCGACAGCAAAGTATTTACAAGACTGTGCAAGGCAAGGGTAAGTGCGTTTTGGGGTTGGGACAGAATGAACAGCTCTTGCCAAGCTGCCTGGGCAGATCTCCACAGTGCCAGACCGTGAGAGTGTATTGTCAGTGGCATCCTAATTCCCTCTCCCTCTTGCTGTAACAAAAGCCTGTGTGCCTGTGTGTGTGTGTGTGTGTGTGTGTGTGTGTGTGTGTGTGTGTGTGTGTGTGTGTGTGCACGCACACACATATATATATACTCGTATATATACTTTTTTTAACAGACTATTCCTCAGGCTGACAGTGCACAATTGGCTTGGTTATAAGGAGAGTAGTTATGGGAGTCCTATATTTAGATAATGATGGGGAAACTTTAGCCCTCCTGTAGCAATATAGTGAAATTTATTCTCCTCCAATGTACATCAAGTTTATCTCTCTAACACTGAGCTTTTATGAGATGGCATGAGCATCTGTAATATAGGCGGGGGGCGGAGGGTGGGGAGAACCAAATAGCAACTCTGAAATCGGAGAGAGATGAATTTTAATCATAGGCCTGCTAATATTTGGTCATAGTCAGGACATGGGCTGACTTATCTGAGCTTGCTGAGCCTCAGTTGCCTCATATGCAATTGGGAAAATTATCTCTACCCTGCAGGGCTGTTCAGAGAATTAAGTGAGATTGTGCATGTAAAGCACTCTGTAACCTGGTGGCTTAATGTATTTTTGTTAAATTTTTAATTTTATATTTTTAGCAGGTAATGCATGTGGTATAACACTCAGAAACTACGAAAGGGCGAAGAGTGGAAATAACTCTCTCCCATCACTGTTTTCTAGCTTCCATGTCTGCTCCCCACGTGTGTTTGGTCCCCACGAAAGCTCTGCTCACTAGGCAGGACAGGGCTTATGATTCCTGTTTTGCAGATGTGCAGACTGAAACCCAGAGATGTTACAAGGTCTCCTGGGGTCACTGAGATGAAAAGGGTGGGACTGGAACCCAGGTCCTCCTATTGATATTCCAGCCTGTGCTTCACAGTTCACACTGCGAGGCATGATTGGAGATGGACCCCAAGTTACTGAATCTTGTAAACTTGGGGACCAGGGGTTTTTCTGAAAAGACCTAGGAAAAATGTGGACCTGCCCCCCACCCTACACACACACATACACATGCCCTTCAGACTCTGGCATGTAATTCTAGCTGAGTCTTCTACTAGAAGCCCAGATCATCTTAGTGCCTTTAGATTCTCAGTAGAGTGTTAACTCTATGGGACTTCTCTACAGAGCAATGACACATGCCTGGTGACCTGGAAACTGATCCCACTCCCCAAGAAGCCCAGGGTTCTGGAATCAGAAGATGTGGGTTCTCCTCCGCCATACCCTGTCTTAGCTTGGTGATCTTGAGCAAGTCCCTCAGAGTCTCTGAGCTTTACTTTCCTCGTCATTCCTATTAAATGAGGTTGATAGTCTTTGCCCCTAAGAGTTGTAATTACATCTCTCCTTTTTTCAAGAATTATTTGATTTAACTCTGTTTATTTAATTAATTAATTTATTTTCGTTTGACCAGAGAGGGACAGAGTGAGAGGGAGAAAGAGAGTGAGAAAGCAAGCCATCAGGTCTGGGACTTGAGCCGTGATCGGCCATGTGGGAGTCCAGCGCCCTTAACCACCACACCCCCTGCCTGTCCCTGTAATTAACATTTCTTTCTTTTTTTTTTTTTTGGAGAGGTTTTTGCTATAGGGTGCATGCGCTTGCTAGACAGACAGAGAGAGACATAGAGACAGAAAGCGAGAAATCACCCCCTATGGGGGATGGTCACGCCGCAATCCCTTCTCCTCCATTCTCCTCTCGGGATCTTGGGCACGCACGCACACGCGCCCTGCGTGAGTTTTAAGCCACCGGGTCCAGGACACAAACCGCAGTCGATTACGTGGGAATCCAGCAATAGCCATTATGCTAAGTGCTGGTTCCCTGTAATTAACATTTCTAAAGTCATTTTGCCAACTATGAAAATATAAACAAATCTAAGATATTTCTCCCTGCAAGGCCTAGAGGAGATGAGGAGACCAGGAAGAAGTAGATGTGTATTCAGATTTCATCTGGCAACTCAGACAGTGCCCGTCCGGCCGTACATCCCCTTTCCAGACTTAGCACCCAGAATCTAGGTCTGCAGCAGTGGGGGTGAGTGCTGACTCAGGTGACACTGAGCACCCCGTCTTCAAATCTCAGCTCCATCTGTCCTGGTCCAAAGTGAGCAATAATCTCTTTATGAAGACATGTCTCATTAAGACATCCCTAAGATGGAGCCAGCAAACAGCCCGGTAAGGGTACTGCTGCCTGGGAGAGCGTCTTCTCCCCTCCCCCACTCATTAATGATTATGGGAGGTTTTATTCCCCCCAACAAAAGTGTTAATTAGACATCATTCTGAACAGGGATATTACACAAATGAATTAAACTCAAACCAATCAACAAGCCAGCTCTGTGCTTCAGGTCTCCCGAACGAGAGGGGAATTGAAGACTGTAATGGGAAACAAATGGTCGGATGTCTTCCCTAATACAGAATAATAAGGAGAAGGTTCCTTTCTGGTCTAATGTCATTGTTTTGATGGCAGATACCTTTGTCCTCCCACCACCTGTTCCTTCTTTCTTTCTCCCTTCTACCACACACACACACACACACACACACAAATACACACACACTCACACTCGCACTCACTCCTGTTCATGAGGCTTGGAGGGTTGGGATTCCATTCTTGTAACTGAAACTAGCCCAGACTACCCGATGCTACTTTCCTTGTGTCCTCTTTAGGCTTGAGGGCCGAGGGTGATGGAAGGAGACTGTTTCTAGTTAAAAGTCCCCAATTCCAGCCCCTCTTTGTCACGTATCACATTTCCTTGTGGATGAGTCAGGGAACTTTTTTTTTTTTTTTTTTGGAGAGGTGTTTGCTATAGGTGCGTGCGCTCGCCAGACAGACAGAGAGAGACATAGAGACAGAAAGCGAGAAATCACCCCCCAGGGGGGATGGTCACACCGCAATCCCTTCTCCTCCATTCTTCTCTTTGGATCTTGGGCACGCACGCACACTTTCCCGGCGTGAGTTTTAAGCCACCGGGTCCGGGACGCGAACCGCGGTAGACTAGGTGGGAGTCCAGCGACATAGCCATTACGCTAACTGCTGGTTCCCGAGTCAGGGAACTTTTTAGAGCAGCTAGCGTGCTCATCAGAAAACGGGGCAGAATGTGTCAGAGACCTACAGGTATGATGTAGGTACTGGACTCCTATCTGTTGAGTCTGAATGGCTGGGTGACTTCTGCAAATGCTCTCTGGCCTGACAGTGAATTCCTGGTACTGATCGCCCCCTGTGGGCAGAGTGGGATGAACCCCAGAGAAACAAGTTTTAAGTCTTGTCTTTTGGGGGCTCCTAGCGGATTGGGGGAAGAGATTACAGAAGAATGAAAAGTATCAGAAAAAGATGCAGACGAGACTAAGACAGGGCAAAATTAGCTGTTAAGCACTTGGCAGGTAATAGGAACTGGGACTGGGGCCAGCAGGGGAGAGACTGGAGCCAGGCTGAGAAGTCAGGGCAGGAATACCACAGGGGGAGATGCTGGAGAAGATGGGGTAGGCCTGGGCCCATCTGTCCATAGAGGAAGTGCCAGGCTGAGACAGGGAGGTGAGGGGATGTGGGCTCCCTGCAGGTAGGCCTGACTTTCCCCTAGGGCGTCAGTGCCTGGCACAGGTGGGCTGCGAATGAACGTTCTGGGTACCTCCTCCTTTAACTCCAGGTCAGTCTTGTTCTCAGGAATAAAATTCTACCCTTTCACTGGCTGTCCTCATCTCTGCAGACCATCCCAGCTGGTGCGGGAGATCCCAGTATTTCCACCGCATCCTTATTCCTCGCCTCATCGGACCATCGTGGCTTTCCATGATGGCCACCTGCCTTTTCAGGGAGCACCTTGCAGTCTGGGCTGGGCGATGATGTTTCCAGTATCGTGATTCCACAGCGCCTCCCTTCCTTGGTTGGCCACCTGTTTTCTTGCTCATCCACACCACACCCCAATAGGAAATTGTCTGATCCTTGTCTCAAGGTCTGCGGCTGCAGAAAGTTTCCTCTTTCTTTGTTTGACCCTTGTACACTTCAGAGCAGGGAGATGGACTGTCTTCACCCTTTCTCTCTTTGATTTTAGTCACCTCCATTTTCACGGATCCCCTTTTCTCAATTTCACATCCAAGTACTTGGCCTACTTCATCTTCCTGAAACCCACGTTCGAACAGGATCCTGAGCAATGCCCACAATTGGAGAGAGTCTGCAACCTCTATTTTCCCATGACCTGGGCCTTTCACCTCACAGTGGGACTTAGTGAAGAAAGCAGGTAGGAGTCATCAGGTGCGGGGTCAAATTCATAATCTCCTCTCACTAGCTGTGAGTTCTGAGAGAAGGCACTGAACTTTGAAATTCAGCTTTCTTCCTAGTAGTGAGTTTTTGTAGCTAAAAAAAAAGAAAGAAAGAAAGAAAGAGAAAAAAAGTGAAAATGAGAATGACTTGTGAATTGTAAGCTGTTCATAAAATATAAGGAATTATTATTTTAAGGCCAGCCAGTAGTGTGGTGGTTAAGATGCTGGAATTCTCTATGAATGACTGAGCAGTTTAAATCCTTGGACCCAGCAGTTTGAAAAACACACTAGGTTCATGTGCATGTGTGCCCAAAATCCTGAGAGGAAACTGGAGGTGAAGGAATTGTGGTATAGCCATTCTCCCTGGGTGTAAATTTCTCTTCCTCTCTCTCTCTCTCTTTCTGTCTTTGGCAAGCACATGTGCCTTAAAGCAAAAAAAAAAAAAAAAAAAGGAAAAAAAAAGATAAAAAAAACCTAAAGGATTATGAATTCATGATAACTATTTTATAGCTGTTTGTTACCTAGTCAGGAGGGGTTGAGGGACAAGAGACCCTTGTGGAGAATATACAACTTAGACAATTTTTTAAATAATGTGGGACTATCCACATTATTTTTTGTTATTACTAAAAATCATACATTTGTTTCTCATCCTACTGGTAGAAATAAGTATTTTTCTTTTATTAAAGAAATCAAGGCATGCTAGAGAAAACCAACATTTAAATTCTTCCTTCTGTGTATTTTCTACCTCACAAACATCTATATGGAGCTAGTGGTGTGTATGCATTTTCTTTTTGCCATCTTTTGGTGGTTTTGCCTCTTTGGGTATGTATCCTATGTTGGAATCTGGGAATTGAAGTAAGAACTGGTAGGAGCCGTCTCCCTTCTGCCTCCTGGCTAGGTAGCTATTCAGACTCTTTCTCTGCCTCTTCTAAGGGATCAATTACTTACCATCCTGTCAGTTTCCTTTTTCTTTTGGCAGGAAACCTGTTTAGAACAGCCCCCAGGGGACTGGGGCTGGGGGCAGTGAGTATCGCAGAGAAGGGATGGCCCAGATGCCGCCGAGGTAGGTTGGCAACTGCACCCATGGAGCCTGACAGCAAGCACCACAGAGTTCTCCCCGTCTCTGGCATCCTTCCTCTGTCAGTGGAGGGTATCAGGAGGATGACAGGACCCTGCCCCCTGCACTAGAAGGCGAGATACAGAGGAAGGAGAGAAATCAGGGGAGAGACAGTGACTATGTAATGAGAACCTACTCTGCACAAGACACTGCTAGATATTCTATTTACTGTTGACCCATTTAATTTAATTCTCATGGAGCCCTGTTAAATAAGAATTACTAACTCTATGTTCTAGATGAAGCGTTAAGGCCCAGAGAAGTGAAGGCAGGGCTGGGGTTTCAAGCCAGGTCTGTCTGAACCCAAAGTCCTAGCTCTTTTTTTTTTTTTTTTTTTTTTTTTTTTTAACAAATTTTTTTCCCCGGGTGTCCAGAAACCCCTATGTTCTAGATGAAGCGTTAAGGCCCAGAGAAGTGAAGGCAGGGCTGGGGTTTCAAGCCAGGTCTGTCTGAACCCACAGTCCTAGCTCTTTTTTTTTTTTTTTTTTTTTTTTTTTTAACCAACGTTATCTCTCAGGGCTTCAGAGAATCCTTGTGCCGAAGGAGACAGGCCATGTCGCTGCTAGATGGAAACTTTGTGGCTGATAACGGTAAATGGACTTTCAGGTGATTTCAGCCAGTCTGTATACGAGTAGTGGTAGTGCCAGTAATTTGAGAGGAACTTTCCTTTGCTTCTTACAAATGGCATCCCCAAATCGCAGAAACCTACTGAACCCTGAAGAATTACACAGATCCCAGGGGCTCTGGTGTTTCCCAAGGTAGACGTATGCATTGACAGTTTACTGTCCTCCCACAGTTCTCAAACAAATGCAGACCACCAGGGTGTAGACAGATATTCCCCTAAACCAACAATCAAAACCAAGGGATACTGGTGATAATCCAAAAGTAGTGTGGTTTGTTTGTTGGTTGATGTAGAAAAACCTTGGGCCTTGAACACTGTTAAGTCAAAGGGTGTCTGTCACATGGATTACAATGTATATGGCGCCCCCTGGAGCATAGAAGCAGAGTATGGACTTTCAAATTCATTTATTATTGTTCCAGGCTGGTCTTCTAGATGTGGCTGATGCAGGCGGATACTGTGGTGAGCTTGTAGCAACCAGCGCACAGACCACTTGGAGGTCCTTGGGAGCAGAGCCACGTGGACAGGGTGGGTTATTTAGGAAGTGCTTGAGACTGAAGAACACAGAACTTCCTTACAGATCCAGGCATGATGGGACCTGCTTGATGCTCTAGTCACAGAAACAGCCCAGTGGGTAACTGTATTCACAGGTGGCAAAGAGGCATGCAGAACAAGGGATAAAAATGAGTAGGCTCTCGGACCTTTCCAAGTTTAGGCAGGACCAGCAAGAAGGAGTGTGACAAGATTCATGGAGGGATCCATGAGTTCATGGTAGGGTGTGGGTTCTTTCCAATGAGACAGAGCCTGTGAGGAGACAGCTTGGTAGAGGGGATAGACATCCCCTTGTCTGAGCCTGGTGGGACCCTGCTCAGCCCACTAAGATTGATACCCTCTACCCCAACACAAGGATTGGGCTGGATGATGTCTGAGGTCTCCCAATGGTCGATGGCTTTCATATTCCCTGGCTTGCAGACAGGAAGAGAAGGTGATTCGGGGTGGAGAGCAAGCTATCAAGAAGAAAAGCTATTTGGGAGAGAAGACCAGTGCGGGCCACCAAACAGTCATGAACATGGCCAGCGGCTATGCCATGTGACCTTGTCCTGTCTGAGGAGCTTGGGTGGGTCTTCGGGGAACTACTGGGAGCCCTGGACTTCAGTGGGGCATAGATTAGGGACAGCTTAGCTGTACCTCGAGGAACCCTGTGTCTCCTTTGGCTCTCTTATGGTAGAGAGAGCCCAGAGGATGCCATGGGACCCACTGGTGCCATGTAGCTACAAGTTCAGATTTGGAGTCCAGGACACGTGGGTTCTAATCCTACCACTGACTGGGGTTGAACCTTAGCCAAGCTGCTTTATTCCTCTAAGCTTTTGTGTTTCTGTGTGTGCTAGGGTTAATTACACCTACTGCCCAAAGGAGTGTGAGCGTTAGGTGAGTGATGTCCATAAGGTGGTTTAGCAAACTGCCTGGCTTGTGTGTGTTCCGTAAATGACCATTCTTTTTTTTTTTTTTTTGGAGAGGTTTTTGCTACAGGGTGCGTGTGCTCGCCAGAGAGACAGAGAGAGAAAGAGAGACAGAAAGCGAGAAATCATCCCCCAGGGTGGATGGCCATGTTGCAGTCCCTTCTCCTCCATTCTCCTCTCGGGATCTTGGGCACGCTTGCACACGCACCCAGAGTGAGTTTAAGCCACTGGGTCCAGGACTTGAACCGCGGTCAATTACATGGGAGTTCAGCGACATAGCCATTACGCTAACTGCTGGTCCCAATGACTGTTATTTTGATTACTGTTAGCTGTCAGGTCCCATCGTTCCTTCCCAATCCTATCTACAGCTCTTCTCCTCCAAGAAGCATCCTCTGATTAAACTCACAGGACTCCAGCTGCTTCTACACACTCAACCTCGGCCTCGTTGTTGGGTTCCCAAGTAGCTGTTGGCTTGTTGTCCTGAGTGTCCTAGGAACATGGTCTCCAGAGAAAGGGTCTGTCTCCTCTTCTCCCCAGATCTTTCCTGAGGGTCCAGAGCAGATTCCTGCCCTCAGGGCAGTATGCTGAGCCTGCAGTGCCTGACCATTCTTTTTTTTTTTTTTTTGGAGAGGTTTTTGCTACAGGGTGCGTGTGCTCGCCAGAGAGACAGAGAGAGAAAGAGAGACAGAAAGCGAGAAATCATCCCCCAGGGTGGATGGCCATGTTGCAGTCCCTTCTCCTCCATTCTCCTCTCGGGATCTTGGGCACGCTTGCACACGCACCCAGAGTGAGTTTAAGCCACTGGGTCCAGGACTTGAACCGCGGTCAATTACATGGGAGTTCAGCGACATAGCCATTACGCTAACTGCTGGTCCCAATGACTGTTATTTTGATTACTGTTAGCTGTCAGGTCCCATCGTTCCTTCCCAATCCTATCTACAGCTCTTCTCCTCCAAGAAGCATCCTCTGATTAAACTCACAGGACTCCAGCTGCTTCTACACACTCAACCTCGGCCTCGTTGTTGGGTTCCCAAGTAGCTGTTGGCTTGTTGTCCTGAGTGTCCTAGGAACATGGTCTCCAGAGAAAGGGTCTGTCTCCTCTTCTCCCCAGATCTTTCCTGAGGGTCCAGAGCAGATTCCTGCCCTCAGGGCAGTATGCTGAGCCTGCAGTGCCTGACTGATTGGCTCCCTGCGGCTTACACCCATTTCCTCACTAGGAGACAGTCCCGGCTCAGCAAGACACGGAGCAGGACCAAAGTGCCAGCTGCTCAGTGGCTCTAGATGTGTTAGGGCTTGGCGCTGTGCCCACAGTCTTCCTCGGAGGCTCTGTGAGGCCGCCACTCACCTGCCTGGCTGGTGAGGGAGGGAGGCCAGCGCCGTCTTCCTGCCTGAGGAATGGAGGTCTGTGTGAGGACCTCGTCCATGCTCCCTGGGATGATCTGTCTTGCACCCATCCATTTATCTTCAGTTCAACAGATGTTTGCTGAGTCTTTTCCTATATGCCCCACAGTGATCCCTGGTGATCCAGCAGGAAGGGAGAGAAGGGAGGCTCTGCCCCACCCTCTGCCCTGAGGTAGCCAGAGGGGGTCAGTGGTGGTGGTGGGAATTGGTAGAGATCACTGAGTAATAAGAACATACCAACTAGGAATGGTGTTAGGGTGACATGAAAAACACTGGTGTTGGGCCAGCAGGTGGCGTGGAGGTTAAGGCGCTAGATCCCACATAGCTGACTGCCTGGTTCATGTCCTGGAGCCAGCAGCTTGAAAATCATCCCAGGTGCATGTGTGCATGCCTAAAATTTCAAAAGAATACTGGAACGAAGGGATTTCAGGCAGTGTGGCTATCCCCCCGGGAGGTGATTTCTCGCTTTCCCTCCTTCTCTCTCTGTCATTCTCTGATATGCCCTATAGTAAAAAAATAAATAAATAAAATAAAGAGAAAGAAAAATATAGGTATCTTCCAGTCCTATTAACTCTCTTTCCCTTCCTCTTAAAGAGCGCTTCTTGGTCTATAGTGGGAAAATGTGTTCTAAGCCTTCTGAGATCTCACAAATTGAAGGGTGGGGAGAAGTGAAAAAATCGCACGTCGTGTGGGAGAAACAGTAGATGCACACAGTAGGTCCTCCATAAATATGAGCTGGCTCCAGAGGGCTAAACGAGGATGAATGGATGTGAACATTACGGAAAGGCAGCGCTCCGTGGACTATAAAGAACAGCTTTTTAATGGCCAGAGCTGTCAGCAAATAGGAAGGGCTGCTTCATGAGGCAGTAAGCCCTGTGTCCCCGGAGGGTTCGAGAAGAGCTGGATGGTCACATGCTGGGCATGCTGGACTGGGGACTTCTGATTGAAAGGGAAGTTGGACAAGGTGACCTCCATGTCCCTTCCAACGCTGAAGCACTGCCATTCCATCACCACCCCTCCCCAGGCCCAGCCTGCCTGGTCTTGCATCATAAATGCCCGGACTTTGCTGACAACGCCTGTGTCTTGCTTGCCATAGAATTGCCCACGAAGAGGAGTCCTGACTGCTCAGCAGTAAAAGGAAAATTCACTTGGAAATATACTTCCCGTTACCGACCCTGCAGCTCTGTCCTCATTTTATTTGTCTGTATCAAATTGCCAACAGTAAAATGGCTAGATGCATGGCATGTGCTGTTTGCTTCCTTTATGGCCCTCGTCCTCACCAGTTGGCCAGTGGAGAAAACAATTAGCGGCATTGGCTAGAGACTCAGGCTGAACGGAATGTGGGAGCCAGGCGGGCTGCAGTGGCTGGGGCCCGGACGAATATGCACTCACGTCCCCATATGCCTGGAGCCTCCCCCGACACCCCACACCAATTCATCAAGCTGGTTTTCTCGCCAGTCACTGATTGTTCCAGAACCTGCTGCCTGAACACTTAGTCCCCTTTCCCTCTGCACCCCTCGTGTCTCCTCCTGGGCCCATGTGGATGCGGTCTGGTCATGTATTGATGGTCTATTTCTAGGCCTTCTTTCCAAATGGCCTGGATGTTGCTACCTGTGTTGGCACGTCGGTCTCAGAGGGAGGTCCCGGAGGGCAGAGAACGCGTCTGTCTTGTTCTTTTTATGGGGAGCTGCGCTTGTCACCTCTGGTTGTTGTTGTTATGTTTTTTGGTTTGTTTTGATGTGTTTGGCCTTTTGTTTTTTGGCAACCATGCCATCTCCTTGTGGACTGTTGATTTGCTAATAAAGCAGCGCTCCGAAGAGAGGAGACAGTTGATGCACATGGGGTTCTCCTGCTGCGAGCGTGAGGTCGGGTGTCCCTTGTGCTTTTTGCCTCTGGACAATTTCTCCATTATTGCTCATGTCTGAGGGAGTGATGTAACCCGTAGTTAAGTCTTTCATTCATTCACTCTCTCATTCACCCACCTGTTTGTTCACTGAGCATGTTTACGGAGGCCCTTGTACAAGTCCAAGCCTGGGCTTGGCCTCTAGATATAAGTGAGACCCAGCCTCTAATCACACACCTGACGGGAAACAGACTGCGGACTGAGCAATGCTATAAGACAGAGGAAGCAAGCCCAATAAGAGAGGCATAAAACTGTGGGCAAAATGGAGAAGAAAGAGCTGGGACTTTAATCAGACAAACCAGGGTTCAAATCCCAGCTATAGCTCTTATGTGTTTTGTGAAATGACAGTGTCTACCTACTGATATTGCTATGAGAGAGAATTAAATTGGATAACGCTTAGCCATCGCCTCCTCTCCATCATCTGGGAGAATATTAAAGAGCAGCGCACTTTGTCTGGGTAAGTTAGGAAGTCTTCACAGTGGAGGAACTATTTTTTTTTCCTTTTTCATTTCTTTTATCTGAAGTTTATTTCTTCCGTGAGAGAGAACAACAGAGGGGGAGAGAGAAAGAGACGCCTCCGACAGGGGCCTCTCTACACAACCAACCCCCTGCTCTCAGCCAGCCTGGGTCACGGCACACGTGTTTGCACACGGTGTGCACAGGGAGATCTCGGGACTCAAACCTGGGGCCTTGTCATGTGGTCCAGCCGCATTGCTACTGCGCCACAGTCTAGCCCTGGAAGTGGGTTTTGAGCTTGATCTGACAACACAGAGAACAGTTTTCCAGTTGAAAATGGAGGGGGAAGACATTTCAGAAAGTGGGACAGGGTTGACTAACACCAGGAAGAGGCCTGGCCGATTCAGAGAAGGCAGGCTTGAGTGTGTGCTGCGGAGTGGGTGGCAGGTACGGTCAGGAAGCTGGTTATGGGGGGCCTTGCTGTCCAGCTAAGGATTTCGATTTTTATTGCGAACAGCAGGGACATTATGGAGGTTTTTAAGCAGTAAGCGATGTGAATCGATTTTGTGTTTTAGAATAATGTCTCTGGGGGGCAATGGAGAAGTGGGAGGGAACAGGGAGAGACAGCAGGCTGGGTGTGAATGGGGGAGAGACTGTAGACAGTCATTCAACAAATATTTATTGAGCAGCTATTATGTGCCAGGGATTCCACTGAGCATTGGAGACACAAAGAAGAATTCAATAGAATCCCTGGGGGAGAGAGATAACCAGAGGACACGGTAAGCTGTGGTGAGTATGGTGCTGGAGGCAAGCTCGGGCCCTACTGAGGCCTCAGGAAGGATCTGTTAATGAAAGAGACTGTGAACAAGGCCGCACATTCGCCCACAAAGGTGGGCATACATCGCACGACTCCTAGGAGTATTATTCACACAGATAACTTCCTAAGACAGTGTTGAAATTGGCCAGGAGAAAGAATATGGGTTCAAGCTGAGGGAGGGACAATGCTGGAGTAGAAGCATTTAATTCAGAAAGTATTCTGAAGTTGGAATCGATGCTTGATTTGAGGTAGGGATTGAGGGGAGGAAGGAGTCCAGGCCCAGACAACCGCCCCTGTGGACAACTTGAGGTTTGAGTTTCTATGGGAAAGGGATAGGGATGCTGGCGGAACTTTTAGTGGGAGTGACTGGGAGACTGAGGGTCCCTCACCTTTCCTTGTCTTAAAACCTGACTCCAAGGGATGATTTCTCTCCATCTCCCCTTGGACTCCAGCCCTGTCTTCTGATGTTTTGTTTGTTCTGTTTGGTTGGTTGGTCTTTTTAAATTTGCTATAGGGCACATGTGCTCGCCAGAGAGAGAGAGAGGGAGAGAGAGAGAAAGTTCAAAAGCACTCCCTAGGGTGGAAGCCCAAATTGCAATCCCTTCTCCATTCTCCTTTCATGATTTTGGGCACCTGTGCACACACATCTGCTGTGTTTTTCAAAGTGCCCGGTCTGGGACTTGAACATTAAAGTCAGCCATGTGAGATCCAACCAACTCAACCGCCACACCACCTGTGGGCCCTCATCTGGCCCTTTATTTAGGTCCTTCCCGTGTGTATGTGACACCAAGCAAGGCTTCCTCCTTCCTGGTGTCACAGGATAATGGAGATATGTTCTGCATCGGGTACAGCTCGGGTGGGTGATGGGGTGCTCCCTGTCCTCACTGTAACAGAGTGAGGGGGGTAGGTCTGGTGAGCTGGAGATGGGGAGGAGGCTTAGGTTGTTGTCCATTTCAAAGCTTCTCTGTGGGGAAAGAGGAGAGAAAAACAAAGTGGACCTTAGAAGTTCAAGAGCCAGGGCCAGCAGGTTAAGGGATTGGACTCCCACATGGCCGACTGCAGTTTGAGTCCTGGACCTGGGGAGCTTGCTTTTTCCCTTTCCCTCTGTCTCTCTGGTGAGCACACATGCCCTATAGAAAAATTAAAATAATAATAATAATAGTAATAAATGAAATGAAATAATTCCCTGCCAAAAACAAAAAAACTCAAGGGCCTTTGTAAGGACTCAGAGAACTTGCTGCACAGCCCAGCATTCCACAGCAAAGGGGACAGGAGAGACATGGAGTGAGGGGCAGGGCGAGGAAGGCAGCACCTCAGAAGCCAGAGAGCAGAGGCAGGCGTAGGCTGGGAGTACTGGTGGTGGCATGGCCTCCTCCAGGGCAGGAGAAGAAGAGACAGAGAGTGAGAGAGAGTTGGCACCTGAACAAGGACTCCATGTGAGCACGCAGTTAAGGGAGGTCCGGCCTGGAAGTTCAGGAATGGGGCTGAAGGTGACCTTTGTGTCCTCCCTGCACAATACTGCCTATCTCACTGGGAGGCGGCCAGGATACTCAAGGAATCTAACCCAGGCCTGCAAATGTTGGCATCACCTCACCCTCCGTCCCGGAGCCTCAGTTTCCAGGTGCATGCTATGGGATGCCAGGGCCTCCCTCGCAAGCTTGTAGTAAAATGAGGTTAGATTATGGAAATGAAAGCACTGGATAATCTGCAAAGCCCTGCTCTGCTAGAACAATAGCTCATGTTTATTGAGTCCTTACTAAGTGCCAGCAGCTCGGGGCGCTTTGCATATGCACATTGCCTCATTAAATCTTCCCAACAGCCCAGGTAGACACAGTCACGCTCCAGTTTTGCAGGTGAGAAAATGGATGCACACACAGGGTGTGTGACTGCCAACAGCCTGGCTCCGTCCTGTGCACTTAACCATTGGCTGCACTCCTTCCTGTATGTTCTCCAATGCCATGGCAAGGTGGGGGCACCCAACACCTACTGTAAGGATGCAGACGTGGAGGGGAGGGACGCTGCGTGCAGAGTGGCTATAAGAGCCACACTGTGAGAGGCTAAGGATGGGAAAGAAGAGTGAATAGAAAGCCCCTGAAAATTGGGACCGGCAAGTGGCATAGTGGTTAACGTGCTGGACACTCCCACTTGGCCGACCACGATTCGAATCCTGGACGTGGTGGCTTGCTTTCTCACTTCCCCTCTTTCTCTCTCTCTCTTTCTGTGTCTCTGGCAAATTAAAAAAAAAAAAAAAAGAAAAGAAAAGAAAAAAGAAAGAATGACAAATAAATAAAATTAAATAATTCTTTAAAAAATAAAATAAAGATGGTGGTTAGGGTGTCATGGTGGTTAGGGTGTCATGGTGGTTAGGGTGCTGGATTCTCACATGTCAGACCATGGGTAGAAACTGGGACCTGGCAGCTTGAAAGTCATGTCAGGCACATATGTGTATATGCCCAAAATCCCGAGAGGAGAATGGAGGAGAAAGGGTTGCTGAGTGGCCATCCCCCCCTGGGGGTGAGTTCTTACTTTCCCTTCTCTGTCTCTCCCTCTCTCTGGCTAGTGCACGTGTCCTGTAACAAAAGCCTAAAACAATAACAAATAAATAGAAATGGTGACGCCAGCTTGAGATGTTGTCCTCCTGCATTTCCTGTCCTCTCTGGAGAGGGAGGAGTGAGAACGCTGACCAGGCCACCCCTCCTCCTCCGTACTCAGATGTCCCTCAGCCCTTGCTTGGCCCCTCTACATGCCTCCCTTCCCCCAACCTGTGGCCTCCACACAGCCGGGATCAGATATGGCCTTTGTCTTTCTGCCTGGCTGCTCCCTTTCAGGGGATAAAGGCCTCTGTGTCTGGGAACACTGATGTTCACGGGGGCCTGGGGGGCAGGTTGGGGGAGTTGGTTGGGGCTCCCCTAGATAATGCCTCCTCTTCACCACCTTCTGCTAGCTTGGGCACCCCTTACTAGGAGTTCCAGAGGTTGTGAGGAAGGCCTCCACTTTTCTGAGAGGGAGAAAGGAGAAAACAGCAGAAATGTACCTCCTGGAGAGGCCTGGGGAGGCTGCAGTGGGCTGAACCCGGCAGGGAGCTATGAACTGTGCATCCCGGTGAGGCCCCCGTCTATACTCCCACCCAGACCAGCTATGGTGCTGAGAGGGCGCTGGGGCTCCTGACAGCCTGTGCTGCGTGAGATGGTGGTCGTTTCTGTGAGGACACCACGCACTCCCTCCCAGCAGAGGAAAAGCACTCTTCACTAGCTTAAAGTGAGTCAGAACCGTGGAGTGGATGGCAAAAAGGCTAATGCACCTCTATGTCATTTTATCATCATAATTATTACTAATGGCTACCATTTACATAGCGTTTACTATGGCTAAGCCCTTTACAGCTTTAGTTCATCTCATCTTTTTAGTCGTATTTTACAGATGAAGAAACTGAGGCTCAGAGGAGTTATTTCATTTGTCTGTGGTGACGTTACCTCTGAGGCAGTACTGCAGGGAGCTTCGTCATACCCTTTGACACCAAAGAGACCCTGTATTTAATCCTCTTTTTCTCGCCTAGCTCTTCAAATGATGAGCTTTGTGTCATTAGGCAAATTACATCATTTCTTTTGGCCTCCACATTTCCATCTGTAAAATGGGGTTAATAATATTAATACATATCTTAGGGCCAGCCTGTGGCCTGGTGGTTAAGACAGCTGGATCTCATATGGACAACCACATGATTCAAGTCCCAGCCCTGGTGACCTGAAAAACACATTGGACACATGCGCACGTGTGCCCAAAATCCTGATAGGAGGGAGAACTGGAGGAGAAGGCATTGCAGTGTGACCATGCCCTAAGGGGGGGTGTGCTTTTTCCCCCTCTCCTCTCTCTCTCTCACTCTGTCTCTCTCTTTCAAAAGTGTGCGACCTTTGGCAAATTAAAAAGGTCTGTATGGGGGTCAGCAGGTAGCATGATTGTTAAGGCACTGGATTCCCACATGGCAGACTGTGGTTCAAGTCCCATAGCCTGTGGCTTGAGGATCACTGGACATGTGTATACGTGCACAAAATCCCAAGAGGAGAATAGAAAAGAGATTGTGGTGTGGCCATCCTCTTGGGAGGTGATTTCTCACTTTCCCTCTCTCTGTCTCCAGTGACCACATGCACCCTATGGCCAAAACCTGAAAATAATATTTAAATGTATAAATGTGTATCGTAATGGTGGGTTTTGAGGATCCAGGGAGACAACCCACATAAAATGAACTCGATGTCTCGCGCAGCCATTCATTCAGTTAGCAGGTGTGGCGTGCATGGCAACTTTGTGCTCCTGCTCAATGCACAAGGTGGGCGAGACGGGCATGGTACCTGCCTTCGGGAACGCACGCGATCTCTGTTCTGCGTGGCAAGTGCTGTATATAGGATGTATTATGGAAAGGCGGCTATCCGGAAGTGCAGAGCGGTGGGGGAGCCACTTCTGCCTGCCTCCAAAGCCAGGCCTGGGTTTCATGTGACGTCCTCCATGGGGGAGGAGACAGCCCTCTGCAGACCCTGGGACGTTCATGCCAGAAAGAGCATCCATCCTTTCTGGACACCCACTGGATAATGGGAAGTGGACAAACTGGATTCCCTAGAGGAGGACATTGATACAACTTCTAAAATCCAAACACACTTATTTATTCATTCCATATTTTTAAAGTACTAGGCATGTTTTCTCAGTGCTGAGGATACAGCAGTGGATGAAAGGGGAAAGGAAAAGGAAGTCTCTACCCTCATGGATCTTGCATGGCTCATGTCAGGGAGAAGGGCAAATTAATTAGAAAAAGGTTAGTAAGTTGGCTATTGATATTATGGATAGTAATAAAGAAAGAGAAGAGGAATCGGGATGTGGTGGAGCAGTGTTATAATTTTCAATACTATGATTAGGGAAGAACCTATCCGGAAAGTGAAAATCAGGAGAAACTCTAAAGGACCGCAAGGGAAGGGGAAAACATTCCTAACATTAGGTACAAGGTCCTGAGTGGAGGATGTGCTTGGTTTGTTTGAAGGAAAGCCAGTGTGGATGTAAGGAAGTGAGCAGGGGCCCCAGTCCTGCAGGGCTACCCCCCGCCGTGCAGTTCTGAGGCTAACCTCTTCATGTCAGAGCAGAACAGTGCAGGCCAAGGGCCCAGCCCCCAGCAGAGCCTCCCTCCAGTGCCCCAGTGCTTCTGCATTTTCGCTTTAAAGTTTAGGAGTCTCTAGACCACCTGCATGTCTCACCCACTGGTTGCAAAATCAGGGGTCCCACAGCCCCTTCAGGTTCGATAATTTGCTAAAATGGCTCAGAGAACCCAAGAAAGTGTGATCCTTACAGATTTACTATAAAGAATGCGAGCCGGGGCAGGCTCTTGCTTTCCACTTATGGCACATTGTTTGTCAACCAGGAAGCTCCCATGACTCTGGGTGTCCAGAGTTTCTATTGGGAGTTTCATTACTGAAACATTGGCTGTGGGGCTGAATTCAGTCTCTGCCTCTCCTCCCCTCCCTGGAGGTGATCAGGCCAGGTGGCTATCACATGACTCAAAAGCCCCAACTCTAATCACAGGGTTAGTCCTTCCTGTATTATATGATCAGGCCTCATGTGAGTCAACTCAGAATAGACCCAGGTGTGGTCCAAGGGTCCACCTTGAATAACAAAGACATTCCTACCACTTGGGAAATTCCAAGGGTTTAGAACTTCAGTCACAGAAACCAGGACAAAAAGCAGGTAAATTATTTCTATTTTTCTTTTTCTTTCTTTCTTTTTTTAGGTTTTTTTTTTTTTTTTTTTTTCCCCCC
>NW_006160143.1:298133-309579 GCF_000334495.1 Tupaia belangeri chinensis
GGGAAAGAGAAATCACCCCAGGGGAAATGGCCATGCCAAAATCCCTTCTCCTCCATTCTTCTCTTGAGATTTTGGGCATGCACGCTTTGTACCCAGTGTGATTCCAAGCTGCCAGGCCTGGGATTTGAACCACAAAGTCTGCCATGTAGGATCCAGCACCTTGACTTGCACATCACCTGCTGACCCCGAAATTCTTTATTATACTATTGGGTCATTGGAAAAATCATGACACATTTTTACATAGAAAAATATAGAAAAATGTGTCATGGCTTTCCCAACAAGCTAAAGCAAAGGCCTTGACGAAATCACAGGGCTTGGGTTTTTACTTTGCATGAGACCCAAAGTCATGGTTGATTTGAGTAGAGATTTGAGTAGAGTAGTGACATGGTATAATTTCTGTCTTCACAGAATCACTTCAGCTGCTTCATGTGAGGAAAGGGGGAGAGCAAGGAGACCCATTAGGTGGCTCCTGCAGTAACCCAGGCACGAGACGATTGCCTGGAGATTGCTGGCACCCACAGAGGCCATGCAAAGTGCTCCATCTTTGGAATTATCTTGAAATTAGAACTAGCAGGATTTGCTGATGGATGGAGTACAGGGTGAGAGGAAACGAAGGGTCAAGAATGTTGCTGACGTTTTGTCTTGTGGACCCAGAGGAATGAAGTTGTCATTACCAAGAGGGCCAAGTTTAGGAATTGGCAGACCAGGAGCTCAGTTCTGGACTTGTCAAGTATGAGAGGCCAATTAGACCCCCAAATGGAGATGTTAAATAAGCAGTCTGACAGAAGCGAGTGGAGCTGAAGGGAGGGACTGGAGGTGGGGAAGAGCATAACGTCTAGTTAGTGTTTAACACAGTGCGGCTGGATGACTTCACCACGGGAGTGGATGGAGGAGAGAAGAGGCACAGACAGGACCCACGGAATATGGGACATCGACAGGAAGATGAGGATCAAGAGAGGCCCTGGGTAGGGCAGAGGTGTCCAAGGAAAAACAGGAGAGCGTAGGGTCCTGCAAGACCACAGAGGCAAGTCTTTGAGGAGGCAGTGACCAGCTGTAACAAGTGTTGCTGCTCCGTCCAGCAAGATGAGGACTAATGTCAGATTTAGCAACTTGGAGGTCACTGGTGACCTTGGTATGAGGAATTCTGGTGTGAACTCCTGAGAGAACGGGAGAAGGACTGTGTGTGCCACTACGCTTGGGCACTTTTGCTATAAAGAGCAATGGGGCAGGTGGAGTGGAGGAGGGTGCGCTGGTAGCTGGATATGGGGTCAAGAGATGGTTTTTTAAGAAGGGAGAAAATGCAGCCCATTTGTATGCGGATGCCTATGGAAACAGCAGTTTAAGAAACTGAGGATGTGTGGTCATGAGAAGAGGAGACTCAGGGGGCATGTCATAACTCTTCTCACATGCTTAAAGGATGTCATATGGAAGAGAATTAGATTCACTTTATGTGACTCTGGAGGGAACTAGGACCAGTGGTTAGAAGCTGCAAAGAGAAGAATTGTAGTGCAGCTTAAAAAAGGATTTTGTGCCTCCATTTATTTACTCATTTAGTAAATCCATGCTGCACACCGACTCTGTGACCGGCACTAGCCCAGGCACCAGGGAGAGTCACAGGAAGCCTTTTCTAGCCAACTGAAGGGAGCACCACACACAAACCATTGTGATATGGTGTGGAAAGTGCTGACAGGGGCCCCGATGTCTGACTCGGGTGGGGACTGGGGGTTCAGGAAAAGGTCAGGCTGGGTGGAGAGGCCATGATTGCTGGCTGGGATACTCCACCTTCCGATAACTGAGAGTGTATTTGGCCTAAACAAATGAGGCTTCAAAAGGCACTTGAACCTCAGTTATCAGGTACATTTTCTGGATGACTGGGCCGTGTAGATACAGCCTTCATAAAAATGATGTCTGATAGATGGGCAGTGCTTTATCATTTACAGAGCGCTTTTAATCCTCGCAACAGCCCTGCTAGGATCGTTCCAATGTCCCTGTTTTATAGTTGGGCTAACCAGGCTGGGAGCAGTGAGCCCTGCCTCAGGTCACATAATTATTATAAAGACAGAGCGAGGGCCAGAACTCGGTTCATGAGCCCCTGGTCCAGTGTACGCATCCTTCCCACAGCTGCGAAATGCCGACGATAATGTGCCCCCTCCTTGCTCTGACCTGTGCACCAAAGAGCTTTGGGGCCAGGGTTTGGTCTCAGGTGAAATGTTCCCTGAGAATGTCCCATGCCCCTTCCCCTGGCTTCTTGGAGCTTTTTCCAGTCTGGTTCTCACAAAAAGTTTGCTCTGATTAAGCCGGACAGTTTCTTGTCCTCTGCCTGGGACTATTTCCCTTGCTCTTCCCTCTAGCCCAGACCCTCCCCTTTATCTTGGCATTGCTTCACTCTCTCTCTCTTTCTCTCTCTTCTTCCTCAAAATTGCTGGATCTCAGGAGAGATCTGAGACTGTGAGATGCCTGTCTTTTTGAGTCAGCAGTCCTAGGGTCTTTGGATTGGTAGGGTCTGTCGTGTCCAAAAGACTCAAAGAGTTAGATATCTAAAGACAGTAAGTAAGGATGGGAGGAAAAGGACAGGACAGGAATAATGGTAATAATTACAGCTTGGGGCTGTGTAGTGGTGCAGTGGTAAAATACAACCATCTGTGAGGCTGACCCACAGCAGAGAGTTCCACATTCACGTCCAGAGACCTCCCTGAGTACTCTGGGCAGCACATGCCCGTGATCTGGGACCAGCTGAGGCTGGGAGTAGGTTGCAGCTTGAACACTGTTGGAGGTGCTGTCTCTCTCTCTCTCACTCACTTACACATGGAAGAAATAAATAAACTTTAAAAATGTTGCCTCAGACTTACTATCTAGACGGCCATACTAATATGATCCCCATTGCACAAATGAGGAAACTGAGGTAGAGAGAATGAAGCAGGTTGCTGCAGGTTGAGTAGCAGAACTGGCTGCTGGGCAGACATATTTAGCTGTTGTACTCTGCTGCCTCCCTTCCCCGGGAAATGGAGAGAGAAACAAGACTCAGAAAGGGTTTTATTCAGCATGACTGTTTTGAGCCTTCAGTGTGCCGAAGCTCTGGGGGAAGAAATAGATCCAGTCCCTGCCCTCAGTGAACTCGCAGCTGCAGAATCACAGAACATCAAAGTGGGAAGAGACCTTGGAGATGTCCAAATTGGGACATGGGGAGGTGAAGTGAAACACCTATGAAGGAAAAGGGAACACACACCTTTGCACACGTACAGAAATAGCGTAAAACATGCCAGTCAGCAGTTCAAGGCAGGCCCTTAACAACCGCAGCCGAGCACCTGTTACAGTAAATACCTGTGCTGGGAGCTGCCGCAGGAGTGGAGCAAAGTCCTTGCCCTCCAGCAGGAGGGGAAATTGCAAAGGTAGGAAATAGTATGACTGACCAAGAGAGTGCAAAGCGTTTAGCGCATTTGAGAAATAATGAGGTGTCCAATTTGGTAGGAGTTAAGCTTGTGTCTAAGAAAGAAGTAAAAGGTGGGCCGGCAGGTGGAGTGGAGGTTAAGGCGCACTGGATCCCACTTGGCCAACTGCATGGTTCGAGTCCCCAACCTGGCGGCTCGAATATCATAGTGGGCACATGTGCATGTGTGCCCAAAACCCCAAGAGGAGACTGGAGGAAAAGGGATTGCAGCATGACTATCCCCAACCCCATCCCCGGGTGTGAGTTCTTATCTTTCCTCTCTCTCTCTGGTGAGCACACACATCCTATAGGAAAAACAAAACAAAACACAAAAAGCCACCAACAAAAATATGCGTAATTAATTTAATTAAATTGAATTAAAAATTTTTTTTTAAAGAAAGCAAAGTGAAAAGTAAGCTGGTGATGCTAATGGACAAAGCACAAACCAGGCTCAGAGATAGCAAGGGAAGTAGTTGATACTTATCAAGAAAAGCTTCCTGGAAGAAGGGGCATCGTTGGGTTGTCGGAAAAGTCATGACATATTTTTCTGTTCTTTGTGAACGTGCATCATGACTTTTCCCATAATCCAGTAGATTTCATTTAGGAAGAAAAAAAACTTAGGTTAGCAGATAAGGAGAAAGAGTAAGATATTTATAGGAGAAGGTGATGTGGGAGGTGGGCAAGGAGGAGGGAATTAACTTTGGGGTTCAGCTGAGGTCTACAAACATTAATTGGAAGTATAAGAGCCTGTCATCCCTGATAAATGTAAAGATGAATTTAAACATAGTGCCTGTCCTCAAGGAGCTAATAGTTGAGTGATTCACAGAGCTACAGGATGCACAAGTGCCATGGAGCTCAGACGGGGCTGCTGGCCCTGGGTTTAAGGAAGGCTTCCTGGGCACTAAGCCTTGTTCCGAAGAATGAAGAAGAGTGAGCCCAGTGATGGGAGGCAGGGCACCTGCAGGCAGAGCACTGAGGTAGGATGCTTTGCAGCATTCCGCTCTGACAGTCTGGGATTTCTGGACAGTGAAGTGCACGTTGGAGAGAACGGAAGAGGACACTAAAGAGATAAATAGCAGCCAGGTTGGGCAGGACCTAACCTAATTTGAACTTCATCTGAAGTCAATGGGGAGCCATTGAAGGGTTTTACACAGGGCTGTTGTACCATTAGATTTGTGTTTTAGAAAGATCATCCTGGCAGCTGTGTGGAGAATGGATTTAAGGGGAGTAAGCTGGAGGCAAGGGAACCAATTAGAAGATTATTGCAATGGTCCAGGGGAACGATGACAAAGATCTCAACCAAGGTAGTAGGAGTGGAGAGGAAGGGCTAGAATTGAGACCTACCTGTGTAGGAGGGATATCCAGCAGTACCTGCTATGAGGTCAGAGAGGAAAGTCTGGAACAAGTCCCTGGCTTAAGTGAGGGTGGGGAGGTAGCAGGATAGGTGGGCAGAAAGGCTAAGGAAGTGAAGCTGAAAATACGCATACATAGCGGCTCCAGACTCCCAGTGACTGAGGGAAAGTCAACAGAGCCAGAGCCATGATTCCATGGACTTAGCTGGTCTCCAGTGGTGGTGAGCCATTCCTGGAAATCCCTGAATGAGGACCAAGGACTGGCAACTTTGCAGACTTGTAGCCAAAAATAAGTGCCTAGAGGTGAGAACTGGAGGAGAGAGGGTGTGTATTTGTGCATGTGTGGGTGCACACACACATGTAAGATGTGATTGGAGAGTATAACAGTTGGCCAGGAGTTCCTGGGTTCCAGAGATGGCTGTATCTCCAAAGTCCCAGGCAGCATCTCTGCCCCAACTGGCAGCCCCCTAGTGAGAACAGAGATCAATCCAATTCCCTCCATCACACAGTTCTGAGAGGGTCAAGGAAATCAGATAGAGGACTTAGAGGCTAACAGAAATATAGGAGAATATTGCCCATTAAAGTAAAAAGTCACTTGCTCGGGAGGCTACTGAGCTCTGCAGTTCAGTGTGTCCAGTGCTCAAGGGGACCTAACAGGGGCAGGGAACTGGTGGGGAGAGGGGAGCAGAGATAGGTCCTAATTGGAAGTCCAGAAAGACCAAAGTTAGGCTCCAGGCTTTGCAGTTGACCAACTCTGTGACCTCAGGGGATTCACTTTGCCTCTCTGTGTCTCAGGTTTTTCATCTATGAAATAAAAGACTTGGATTAGATCATCCAGATCATTTCTTCCAGCACTAGCATCACGTGGTTCTGAAGAATGCAGTCAAATATCTGACATAAGATGAGTCTCTTTGAACCTTCACTGGGCTCGTCTACACTTTTCCAAAATCTGACCTTTTCTGGATTTTTTTTTTCTTTTTGGAGAGGTTTTCACTATAGGGTGCATGCGCTCACCAGACAGACAGAGAGAGACATAGAGACAGAAAGCAAGAAATCACCTCCCAGGGGGGATGGTCACGCCGCAATCCCTTCTCCTCCATTCTCCTCTCGGGATCTTGGGCATGCACGCACAAGTGCCCGGCGTGAGTTTTAAGCCACCAGGTCCAGGACGCGAACCTCGGTGGACTACGTGGGAGCCATTATGCTAACTGCTGGTTCCCCCTTTTCTGGATTTTTGAAAACTTGAGAGCCAGAAGTCCTCCTTCATGTCTAGCTTCTCTTCCTCCTGCTTCAGGATAGACCTTATCAGAGAGAAAGGACATGTGTTCTCTCTTGCTCAAAATGAAGGCCCCCTTAATGTTGGCGAAATGGAATCAGCTATTCTGATGGTGGTGGATTTAGCGAGTGGGGGCCCAGAGCATGTGGCAGCCCAGTGCAGCTGCAAGGTTTGCTCACCCTCAACTCATACCTTTTCTGCCCTGCCTCAGCGCCTGTTCCTCTGCCGTGAAAGGCTTCCTTTCCTTCCCGTGGTCCTCCATAAAGCAAGGGGAGACAGAGGACCCTGACTCCCAGCTCCTGCTTCTATTTACCTCCCATCATCTATAATGACAGATGATAAGCTGTTATTATCAATGGTCCATGGTCACACAATGAATACCTGCAGATGACAGTACTGACGTTAATGAATAATAACAATGGCTAATATGTTTAAGTATTTACTGTGCGTTTAGCTCATTTAATCCTCACAACTGTCAGCACTACCAACAACCAGCACATTGCCACATCACCAACACTAGAGTAACTGTCGGGACACTTGATTTCTGATCGTCTCCTTTTTTTTTTTTTTTTGTGCTATAGGGCGCGTGTGCTCGCCAGACAGACAGAGAGATAGAAAGCGAGAAATCACCCCCCAGGGTGGACGGCCACACCGCAATCCCTTCTCCTCGTTCTCCTCTTGGGATCTTGGGCACGCATTCACACGTGCCCGGCGTGAGTTTTTTAAGCCACCAGGTCCAGGACGTGAACCGCAGTCGACTTCTCCCTCCACTCTTCCTTCTAACTCATTCTCCTCTCTTGCTCATTACCCTTTTTTCCAAAAGTTGATTTATTTCCTCCATGAGAGACACACACGCACATGCACATGCACATACATTCGCACATGCGCGCGTGCACACACACACACACATACACACACACACACACACACACAGAGACAGGCACCTCCAACCAAGCCCCATGCTGCAGTCTACCCCTAGACTCAGCAAGCCGTGGTCATGGGCACACATGTGAACCCAGGGGACACTGGGAAACCCTGGGACTCAAACTGGGACCACCTAATGTGGGCCTACCACTGCAGAGCATTGAGTTACTGCTGCGCCACCATCTGGTCCCTCCTGTTTATTACTCTTGCTGGGATGGGTACAGAATCATTTTGCACTTCAGTAGCTCCCCATCATCTAGAGCAAAAAGTCTGTACTCCTCAGAATCTTAGAATGACCTTGGATGGCCCCGGCTGTTCGTCCTTGACCTCTGTCTCCCTGCACCACACGCTCTCCAGGGATTCTCGCAGATGCTTTACCTGCTGCCTGGTTTCCCAAACTGAAAATGACATCCACCTGCTCCCTACCCCCAGCTTCCACAGTTCTCCCAGTCATTAAATCCTATCGATTCTATCCCCTTCATATATTTCATATCCATTCTGTTTCTCTCTATCTATTGTCTTAGCTTCACATCCTTATAATTTCTCTCTGGGAACATGCAGTATCCCCCTGCCCTCCCCGCCCTCTCCCCAACTACTGGCAGAGTGTTCTGTTTAATCACTTCTCTCAGCCACTGTGAGAAAATCCAAACTCCTGATCCAGCATATAAAACTATGTGATCTGGCCCCAGCCTAGCTCTTGTGCCCCATCTCTCTTCCCTCTTGAACTCTAGCTAATTGGAATCACTTGCAGATGGCACAGTCTACCTAACATCCGAGAGAGAGAGAGAGAGAGCTCTTACATTTATCTTCTGCCTGGAGGAACCCCACCACCCTCACCCCAACACTCCCCTTATCTGTTTGGTGAACACCTTTCATATTTCAAATCTTAGACCAAGTGTTATCCCCTCTATGAAGCCTTCCGGACCACCAGTCTTCCATATTTTTATCATTGCACCTGTAACCCCATGTTGCACTTATGGCTGGAAGTCTTTCCGTAGCTATAAATTCCTGGAGAGCAGGAAGCATGTAGGATTCTACTTCCTTTTTTAAGAGAGATTTTTGCTATGGGGCACATGTGCTCACTGGAGAGACAGAGAGACAGCAAGAAATCACCCCCCAGGGGGATGGCCATGCCACAGTCTCTTCTTCTCTATTCTCCTCTCGGGATTTGGGCATGCACACATACTTACCTGGCATGAGTTTAAGCCACCAGGTCGAGGACTCAAACCATGGTTGACTGTGTGGGAGTCCAACGATGTAACCTTTACACCGTATTCTGGTCCCTGTCTCCATTCCCTAGCACAGTGCTTAACACATAGGGTAAATGTACATTAAATGTAGAGTGGGTAACGGATGAGTGACAGTCAAGACCTGCCACAATCTGATCCCAGTCCACCTGTCCTTTCCTATCTGCCATAAACAATAAAAATGCAGCACCTTATAGTTGGCTATGCACAAATAGCTTGCAAGTGTATTTAAGGGGATTACCACTTTTAATCCTCACAATTCTGCTTTTCCACAAACATCCAGTGCCCTGGCCATGCCACACTAGTCCCCAGACACACCACACATTTCCCTGCCTTTGTCCTCCTGCTTCTTTGTGCCCAGAATCCCTTTACTTCCACATCTGCTGGTTCAAGGCTTAATTTTGCTCCTTATACAGACTGTTTTTGGGTTCATCCTCTCCTCCTTTTCCACCAAAGAAATGAATCATAAACACCAAAGCTATGTTGACTTGAGCCTTCTTTAAACATAAATACATACATACATACATAAAAATAATAAATACATAAATAGATAATTTCTTCTGGGAAAGCGAACGAGACAAGCACCTCCAACATGGTCCTCATGCTAGGATCCACTCCTGGTCTCGACCAGCTCAGGTGATAGACAAACACATGCCATGTGCTCAGGGAGGTCCCAGGATGTGAACCCAGGCTCTTTCCCACGTTGGCCCAATTGCATCACTGCTGTGCCACAACCCAGCTCTTCTATTTAACTAAAGCTAGTTATTATTAATACTTCAAGGGCAAGACTATGCTTTTAATTTATTTATTTATAGTGGTTTTTTGGGGAGGAGGGGAGTTTTTGCTATAGGGTGCGTGCGCTTACCAGAAAGACAGAGAGAGAGAGAGAGACAGAAAGCGAGAAATCACCCCCCAGGGGGGATGACCATGCCGCAATCCCTTCTCCTCCATTCTCCTCTCGGGATCCTGGGCACGCACGCACACGTGCCCAGTGTGAGTTTAAGCTACCAAATCCGGGACTTGAACCGTGGTCGAACACATGGGAGTCCAGCCTCATAGCCATTATGCTAACTGCTGGTCCCATGACTATGCTTCATTTATCCCCTTATCTTTATAATGCTCAGCACAAACTCTGGCACATAGTAGAACCCCAATACGTTTTTACTGATTAAACTAGAACAGAATTGAATGGAATCAATGGTTGAGACTCAGAGCTCTTCTAATGTTCGCTGGAGCCATAGGCCAGAGTCAAGAAAATGGTAGAAATGGGTTAGAACAAAGAGTGGGTGAGAGTGGGGCTGGAGGGGAGGCTGCTTAAACTTGACAGTATCAAGTTTATCATTATTACTGTTATTTAATTCTGACCGTCCCAGACAGCATGCCAGCTTCGAGCAATTTGCCGATGCCCAACCTAAGCCCATATCGGGAATTCAACCTGCACTTTCCCACAGTGGTTCTCAGAACCCCTTCCCTGTCCTCAAAGAACTCATGCCATCTCGAGAGTTGGAAGGTATCTTCCAGATTTTCTATCCAGATTCTTTTGTTTTCTAAGAGAGTTTTGCTATAGGGCACATGAGCTTGCCAGAGAGACAGAGGGACAAAAAGCAAGAAATCATCCCCTGGGGGGATGGCCATGTCACAATCCCTTCTCTTCTATTCTCCTCTTGAGATTTTGAGCATGCACGCACACACACATGCCTGGCGTGAGATTTTTTTTAAGTCACCAGATTTGAGACTCAAACTGTGGTTGACAATGTGGGAGTCCAACGACGTAACCATTATACCATCTGCTGTTCCCTTGACCATTCTCTTTAACAGATGAACAAATGGGGCCTAGAGAGGGCACTGGGTGGCTCATGTTGTCTCTGGTATCAGGGGACAGAGCTGGGGCTCAACTCAGTTCTTCTGACTTCCAGTTGATGTGGTGTTTGCTACTTACTCTGCCAAAATCTGCCTTTACCAAGTTGCCATTAGAAGTCTGTCTATTTTGTCTTCCTCCATTCTGTCCAATTCAACAAATTGTTATTTTGTTGAGTAGCGGGTTCTACAGAGAGGCCTGTGTTGGGGGGTATTGGGAAGGCAGAGCACTAGACAAGGTGCAAGTTCCTGGTCTTGGCAAGTTTACTTCCTCAGTTGTGGGTGGGAGGGGGGAAGTGATGGAGTGTGCACACAGGAGACCTTGCTTTTATAGAGTGCTTCACTAAGTACCTTCAGACTCATTTCCTTGGGCTTTCTTGCTTCTTTCTTCCTTCCTTTTTCTTTTCTTTCTTTTTTTTTTTTTTTTTTTTGCTCAATAAATGGCATCCCCTAGGGAGATGGCCACATTGCAGCCCCTTCCCCTCCATCATTCTGTTGGGATTTGGAGCACGCATGCACACATGCCCTGTGTGTTTTTCAACATTGTGTTTTTACATTCTAGGTCTGTGCCTTGAATTGTGCAGTCGGCTATATGGAATCCTGCCACCTTAACCTCTGCACCACCTGACTGGCCCTCCTTCCCTTCCCTTCCCTTCTCTCTTCTTTTTCTCATTTTCTTTGAGAGAGATTTGTGACAGGGCCTTACTGTGTCATGATCCTCTTGCCCTAGTATCACAGTCGGCTAGGCCCACAGGTATGCACCTCCCACCCTGGCCTGTTTGAGCTTAGGCTGAGCCCAGGCCTTCCACGTGTCCTCGGCAGTGGTGCCCTTCCCACTTGTGCTGCGACGGCTGGGCTGCTCCCCCTTTCTTGAGCCATCCACTATCGCTGTCTTATCTTTGTTGAAACTGGGGCTCAGAGAGGCTGAGCTGGCATGATTGAACCTAATCCTCTAACGCTCGCGACTCTGCCACCCGCCTTCCCCTCTGAATGAAAGAATGAAGAAGCCTGGGGTTGCCTAGACTCCCGTTGGCCCACCAGAGGAAACAGGAGCTAGGAAAAGGACCGAACGAGGAAGGAGAGGGGCCTCCCCTAAGCTCCCAGGGCCTGACATTTGCTGCCATCATCAACAGCTGTTTGCAGCTCAGCAGCTCTCTCTCCTCGGTCCCCTCAGGCCCCCTCCACTCCCTTCTGGAAGAAACACAGCTTAAGTCCTTTTCTTTTGCAGCTCTTACAGATCTGGGGATCCAAGAGCGATAAGCTGGCAGGTCTGGGCAAGCTGAATGTGGGGTGTCTTTGCTGAGAAACAGGAGAACCCTGCCTCAGTAGCCTCAGTACCCCCAACCTCAGCAAGAGCAGTAGC
>NW_006160143.1:309608-311978 GCF_000334495.1 Tupaia belangeri chinensis
GTGTGCCTTGCAAATACTTTATTGGCATCTCATGGTGTTGAAAGTCATGTAATTATGAGCAGAATTTATATGTCGCCAGGGCTGCCTGGGCGCCCTCCCCGCGTCTCCTTCCAGGCACTGCAAACATTGAAGGCTGGCTTAGAAGAGAATCAAACCTACCCGCCATTATATCTATGCACCCTGTAGATAAGGTTTTAATTGAAAATTGGTTCATCTGTTCCCCATGCCTAATTACTTGCCGCCTGCCCTGCCAGTGGAGCTCAGGGACAGGAGCCCAGCACCCTCAAGGAAGACCTGGGTTGGGGTCCCGGATGGGGATGGCAGTGACTTTGGCAGCTCCCCTATTCCGCATCCACCACCTGAGGCCTTCTGGTTCCTTCCCAGTGAGCTGGCCCTGGTGTTTGCAGGCAGGGCTCTCCCTCCCCCTGCCACCTCCCCCTGCATGGCTGGTGCCTCTCCAGTGAGGACAGGATGCAGTTCACCGCCTGCTTCCTCCCTTCTGCCCTGCCAGGGATATACTCCTCCCACTCCATCCTGCCCACTCCTTTCCTTCCAGCCCAAATGGGCCAAACCAGTCCTCCGTTTGTCAACACCACTCCTTTTTCACCTCTGGACCTGCCCAGAGGCCTCTGCCCTCATCCAGGGCACCCTGTCCACATCCTGCTCTGTGCTCTCCTCCTCCAAGAAGCCCCCGCCGTGGTGATGACAGATCTGCCCTTGTGTCTTCCCCCTCTGCAGTTCCTTCTCACAAGACAGATTGAGATTCTGCACCCAGGGAGGTGCTAAACAGTGACCTGGGGGGTGAGGGACAGGCGCTGTCTGCCTGTCTGCCTTCTGCCAGGGACCCCAAAGGTTGATCACTATGACGGGGGAGAGGAAGGGGTCAGGGTAGCTGTTTTGCCTGGGCAGGGCCCATGTGCCTGATTCAAGGCCCCAGGCAGAAGAGGAACAACCAGGACCTACCCTGGGTGGGTGCCCACAGCCTCCCCCTCAACCACCCTCTCTTGGCCCAAGTCACATGTCACCACTGTCACATTTGGCTCCAACAATAATTCCCCTGCCGGAGAGCAGGAGGAAGAATTCATTTTCCAGCTCCAGCCAGGCGGCTGTGAAATATGATTTCTAAAGTGTTAATAATGCATCACGTTTAGATAGCACTTTACATCTTCCAGAGCAGCTGGCTGGGCAGGGGGGCTGACAGCCTGGGCTTGGGGTGGTGGGGCTGACTCCCAGGTTCCATTTCTGGACTCCTCATCTGGAGCACACACCACCTTTTGGTGCCTTAGTTTCTTTTTCTGAAAGGAGGAGGAATCACTAAGTCGTGACCTCCTGCAGGTATGGAGGTGCCTCCCTTTGCATTTCTTCTTTATTTCTCTTCCCCATCAATCCCTATCATGGGCCAGGGCCTGAGATGCAGACATGTACTGCCTTCGGGGGCTCTTGGGAGCGGGTGGGCTAGCAGTGTGAGTCCTCAGCTTCCACTGAGGGATGACACCTTCATCCCACTTCATTTGGAGTTGAGGGCTTGTGGGATGCCCTCTGCAGGCTGCCAGAAGAACCCAGCCAGTTCATGTCTGTGGATCCAGAAAGGAACCCTCCCCCCTTGTGTTTAGTGATCTGCTCAAGGCCACTAGGACTTCCAGGCTCTTGACCTCCCAAGATCTGGACCCTTTCTCAGCCCTCTGCAAAGCCCACATGCCTTTCACACATGTGTAGGATAAGTACCCCATCTTTCCATTCCTCTCTAGGACTTTTCCAGACCTGGAATATTTCTCTCTGTCCATGCCACTAAGTTCTTCTCCACCATCCTTCCAAAGTCTTAGTAAATCTCTCTGGATTTCCCCGCCCACATCTATAACCACTGCTTCCAGGAAGCCCTACTAGGTGGTACGGAGAGAAGAGAAGACATGTGATGGCTATACAGGTCGCCCCAGGATTCCCCGTTGCTCCCCAAAACACAGCTGCCCTGACGTGTGCCTGCGTGTGGCCCGCTTCGCAGCAGTGGGCTGGCTCGCCACAAAGTATATGGAAATTCTGTTTTTGTAAATAAAATCCTATTAATGTTTAGGAGGCCTGGATTTCTAGTTTCCAGGAGCACCGCCTCTGCCACTGCCTGCCTGCGGTGTCTTTAGACCCTACTGTCTTCATCTGAAAAATGAGGCCATTGACAAGGTGGTCACCAGGGGCTTTCTGTAACTTTCTTTGATGACACTGCTACTTCAAACAATTCCTTGGTGAATTATTAGGTAAAGAGAAGCAGCCCTTTGATAAGCATATAATTGCCTTCCAGTTGATTGATTTCACAGGGCAAGTTGGGGGGCCGTCTTCCTGGCGGGGTGGTGTTTCCGAGACGGCTGTGTCTTCAGCTGT
>NW_006160143.1:312254-312910 GCF_000334495.1 Tupaia belangeri chinensis
GTCTGTGCCCTGAGGCTCCCGCCGAGTGGAAGCTCCCGGAGGGCCCGGCCCGGAGCTCTGTAACTCTGCTTGCGCCTTGCCCTGTACCACTAGCTTTGTGGCGCCAGGATCGGAGGACGTTTCCTGTCTGCCCTCAGCCCCTCTGACTCCTTGCACTTCCTAGGAAGACAATCCCTCACCAAGTTTTCCCAACGGGTTGCGCTGCCGCTGCTGTTCAGCTGACACCATAGCTGACGAGTTATTAAAAATCCTTCATTATTATTCTGGGCCTCTCTCTCCCTCCTCCCTCTCTGCCCTGCCCCAGGCTTCCAAGGCCCAAGGCTGTCACTGAGAAATGCCTGGAGGCCCCTTGCCGGGAGCAGAGGCAGGCTTTCCCACCCCTCCCTCAGAGTGGCCCCCACAGATACCCACAGCTGGCCAGAGGCAGTGGGGCACCCAGGCCTGGGGACATCAACACCTGGGGTCTCAATCCTGCTTTCTGCCTAACGCAGGGAGTGAGTGCAGGTGCTTCGAGGCTCACAGGTCTTTATATGGAGAAACGGTTGGAAGCCAGAAGTCTTTTCTGTCTCCCAGGGATCTTGGTTAGGGAGACTCTCTTAGGTATGCATGTTCCAGATGACATCTGGGACCCGATGCCGCATCCCCTGGGGGAAGCG
>NW_006160143.1:312923-326183 GCF_000334495.1 Tupaia belangeri chinensis
GAAAGAGTGACAGGCTAACTCCATCATTCCACTCCCTGAGCCGGGGGTCCGAACCAGGCTCATCCATCACACGTCCCGATAATCAGATTTGGCTGCGGCAAGCACAGAACACAATACTCAGCTCCTCTCCCGGGCGCGGCAACTGGCAGGTCCTGAGAAATGTGGGGAGCCTTGCTCCTTGGAGATGCCAGGGGAGGGGCAAGGGCCTGGAGGGAGTAGTCCTGGCTCCAGAGTCCTGTGCAGCGTCGCAAGTCTCCAGAGCAGCTCAGCATATCACTGCCCGTGGGCAGCCTGTAAAGCACTCCTGTGGCCTGGATCTAGGCAGGGGATCCTGATGGATCAGGTCTGTGGGTGGGAAGATGTTCGCTCTGCCTCCTGAACTAGATAGAGCTCACTCACTTGCTCTGTCAGATTTCTGTCTCTCAAACTTGCCTCTAGAGATCCACCTCACTCACTGCTTTCGCAAGAGCCAGATGCTCTTGTCCTGAGCTTTATAGCCTTGGGCCAGCCCTCAAAACTCACGTTCATGGGAACCAGCAGTTAGCGTAATGGCTATGTCGCTGGACTCCCACGTAGTCAACCGCGGTTCGCGTCCCGGACCCGGTGGCTTAGAACTCACGCCGGGTGCGTGTGCGTATGTGCCCAAGATCCAGAGAGGAGAATGGAGGAGAAGGGATTGTGGCGTGACCATCCCCCCTGGGGGGTGATTTCTCGCTTTCTGTCTCTATGTCTCTGTCTGTCTGGCAAGCGCACGTGCCCTATAGTGAAAACCTCTCCCCCCCCCAAAAAAAAAAACCTCACGTTCAGTCCCAGTTTAGAGGGGCAGAGCCAGTGAGCTCTGGCTGGCCGAGTTAGAGATAAGAGTAAGCACCTGAGGACCAGCAGTTAGCGTAATGGCTATGTCGCTGGACTCCCATGTAGTAGACCAGGGTTCGCGTCCTGGACGTGGTGGCTTAAAACTCACGCTGGGCGTGTATGCGTGCATGCCCAAGATCCCGAGAGGAGAATGGAGGAGAAGGGATTGTGGCGTGACCATCCCCCCTGGGGGGTGATTTCTCGCTTTCTGTCTCTCTGTCTGGCTGGCAAGCGCACACGCCCTATAGCAAAAACCTCTCCAAAAAAAAGAGTAAGCACCTGGACTTCCGCCTACAAAAGGAAGGACCTCCACTCCACCTCACTGTGGCCTCCAGGCTGAATTGACATCTTTTGTTTTGTCTGTCTTTGTTTGCTTAGGTGAATTCTGAGAACCCCCAACTCTCCAGAGGCATGGAGGCAGAAAAATATTAGGATCACAGTTTGGTGAAATGAAACTGGAGTTAAAACGGTGCCTTTTAAGATGAGGGTGGGCTGGCCCAGCAGGTGGCATGGTAGTTAAGGTGCTGGATCCCATTATCTGAGTCTCAGAACCTGTGGCCTGAAAAACATGCCAGGCGTGTATGCATGCATACCCCAAATCCCAGGAGGAGAGTAGAAGAGAAAGGATTGCAGCACAGCCATCCCTCTGGAGAGTGATTTCTCACTCTCCCTCTCTATCTCTCTCCAGTGAGCACATGTTCTCTGGGGGGGGGGGGAATTAAAATAAAACAAAAAAAGATGAGGGTGAGGAAGAGTTGGAGCGAGGGTTGGGAACTGATATTAAGGTAGGCAAGAAGGGTCAGCCTTGCAGCAGGGATTGCTGGCAAGTACAGAGGTCAAGTCTTACGTATGTTCTCATTTATCAATGACCATCTGTTTATCACGTAGGTTGAACCAGGCTCTGAGGGGTCTTGAGCTGCCTTGCCTTCCAGAAGCTCCTATTCCAGTTAGGACTGAGTTTATGGGACTTGGGGTGAGGATTAGGTTTGCGTTGGAATTAGTGTTGGGACTAGGGGCTACCGTTTAGGGTGAGGGTGGAAGCAGGATAAGGTTTTGTTAGTCATTTCCATGGGCTCTGGGGTGTTGAGGAACACTGGTATAGATTCTGTGTAACATATGGGTTGGTGCAAGGTTTCTGTGTGAATTCCTTCCTCCAATGGTCTCTCCTTAATTCTCTCCTCCCTCTGCTCACCCAAGCTTGTCTGTGCTGTCGAAGGCTTCCCGGACTTACTGGAATCCGTTTAATGACAGCGACCATCTGCCACCCTGCTAGTGATCAGCCCCTTCCCCTTTCCTCCTCTGTGCCTCCTCCGCCTTTCCCAGCAGGGAGTCTGCAGCCTGTGTTCTTGGGGTGGGGGGTGAGGGGCTGTAACGGCTGTCTTCACAGCTCACATCGGGGTAGGGGAGCTCCCTCTCCTTCTCCCTGTCCCTGGTCATTCCTGCCTGCCTTGCCCCACCTGCCCACCTGGCCCAGGCACCCCTACCTCTTTGACATATGCGGATGCAGATGGGGTTTTTGGAGTTCTCTGGGGAGCTACCTTTATGCAACACCTTATCACCCCCCTCTTCCTCCTTTGATCCACTTCCCAGGTCTGGCCAGACGTCCTGAGTCTCTGATTTCAGTCTGCTCCTTCCTCCTCTGTTAACTCCCTCCAGAAAACACTCAGCCCATCCCTCCAGCTCCCTTTGGCTGCCTCCTGGGCTGCAGAAATGTCTTTTCATCTCCCCTCATCAGTCATGAGGCCATCCTTCAAGGAATCTCTGCCCTTTCTGGCAGCCCAGCCAGGTGCTCATGGTTTTGTTAGTCATTTCCATGGGATCCGGGGTGTTGAAGAACACTGGTATAGAAGCATCCATTCCAGGGTAAAATCGCCTGACTCCAGCTTGTCCTCAAGTCCGGAGTTTGAGGATGGCTGGATAAAATTCCAGTTTTTTAGGAGTGGTTTGGAAAGGAAGTTCAGAACTGTCTGAGCTCCCATCCCCACCTTCCCTTTCAGAGAATTCTGCTCCGAAGCCCACTGGGGCTGGGTTTTTGGAGGCGTCTCTGTGCCCTGCCCCTCCTCTGCCTTCTGCTTGCTCTTAGATCCCTCCTGTGCTCCCAGGAGGACTCACCCTCATCCATCCATGGGAGGACTGTGAGCTTGATTGACTCTGATGCCCGGGAAGGCATAGCCTGCTTGTTGGAATGCACGGCGCCCTGTCCCCCTCTCTGGGAGATAATCGAGGGGGAATATTGGCTCGTCCAGGAAACGAGGTGCTAAATTTGTTGTGAGATTGGTGTCACAAGCAATCAAAGGGAGCCTGTCTGCATCGAGGGCTGGGCAGCTAAATGAGAAATCATTAGGTTATTGCAGAGACCAGGGACAGCGGAGTGGAGGAAGGAGAGAACCCCTCCCCATTCTCTTGGCAACACAGGGAGAGCTGAAAGGAAAGCAAAGAATCAGAGATGCAGGGGAAGCGTGAAGGATGAGACAGGCTGTGTTCCCCAGGCTTCTCCCACTCTGGGTGTCTGTGTCCTCTCTTCTATCCAGCTCCTCTGTGTGCGTTTTGTGTAGCTTTTGTGTGTACCTTCATCAGTCACGTGTTCCAGCTCCTCCTCTGGGATCCAGGTGGTCCTGAAGCTGAGAAGTCCTGACACTGACACAGGACCAGGGACAAGTGAGCAAAGTTGGGTGTGCCCAGATCAAGGGAATCTAGAGTGAGTAAAAAAGTAGGTAAATGTGCAAGTAAGAGGGCAACGAGGACACAGGTGAGAAGGGCTGGTTTGGACGGGACAGGAAGGGAAAACCCTCTGGGAAGATCCCCGGAGGAGAACTATCTGAAGGATGCATAGAAGGTTCCAGTTGGGTGTAGGTCCACTTAGAGATGGCAAGGTGGCCGATCTCCCTTTCTGCTAAATAGGTGATTCCTTCATGGAAATGAGACCACAGGGTTGCCCCAGCTTTCACGTGCTTTGTGGTCCCAAGAGCAGTTATCACTATGAAGAGAAAGTCTCTCCATGTACCCTTGCCATGAACCCACAATTGACCATCACCACCGTGCAATGATGGTCACCATGCCCTTTCCAATGTCCTGGAAGCTTCCGAGATGGGACAGTGAATGGCTTTGGCTCTCTAGGCCTTCTCTGCTCTTGGGGCATCTGTGTTCCACCTGACAAGCAAAGTGAACCAGGCAGAACAGGAAAGATCTGCAGAAGACACAGAAAGACCAGAGGTCCTGGCCCCAGCTCCCAGCTCCGGCATCATCAACCCTGAAGGCCTATCTCTGGGTCCTCCCTCCGCAGCACAGGCTCCTGCCTATTGAATGCCGCCATATTGAGATCCCGCTCCTACAGCTGTTAATTATGGAGCCTCCACTTTCAGGCTCCCTCAACTCCCTGCAGCAAATTAACATTCAGTGCCCCTTGCACGTGTAGAATGAACCGAGTTAGATGGATCGATTCAGCAGCCGGTCGGAGCTGCTTTTACTTTACGCAGGATTGATCCAGATGACCCCAACTTGGGGCTTCTAGAAGTGCCTTTGCGGGAAATCTTTTTAATGGAGATTAATTTGAAAAGCCTAGTATATCCTGGTTATAGGCAGAAAGTGCCCTGTTCTCCTTTTTGGTGGCTACATACTAACATTCCTATGTAGATGTGCAGTAACATACATGCTTATCTAAGAGATAACTTCAAATAAGGACACATATGCCCCCCTCCACACACATACAACATACACACTCACACTGTCGTATGCACCTTACTCCTGATTCTTCTTAATCCCCAAACCTTACCAGGCTGAATTACATGGACTTGTGCAACTTGGATTCACCACTGCTTCCACTTGTGCCTTTCTGAATCTGAATCTGTACCTATTTCTTTGTTATGTCTATAGCCCCTTGACAGCCTAGAACTTTCTAGAAGGTAGAGACTGAGGAATAGCCAGAAAGAAAAAGTTAAATTTTTAAAGATGTCTGGTCTTGGTTCCAATTTCTTTATGTGCCTGAATCCCAGCCACTTCCTACTGCTTGCTGGACTTTCATGTCTCCATGTGTTGACTCATGCTGTTCCTTTTGTCTGAAATGCCTTTACCCCAGTTCTCTGACTGTTGAAATCCTTCCCATCTTCAAGACTTAGTGCAGTTCACATCAGCAAATGTGTATTTATTGACATCCATTGTGTGCCAAGCAAGACCACCAGTGTCCAACTGGTATGGCTATGGAAGGGGCTTAGTGCTACAGAGGCTAATAAGATACTGATCTTAGTCTAAGGAAGACCAGGTTGGAAGTCCTACATGGGAAAAATGCAATTTATTTGTTCATTCAACAAACATTTCTTAAGATGTTCATTCAACAAGCATCCTTTTTTTTTTCCCAAGTTTATTTATCTGTTTCTCCCATCAGCAAGAGAGAGAAAGAGAGACAGTACTTCTGACAGGGCCCTATGCCATGATCCACTCCCAGTCTCAACCAGCACGGATCATGGGTACATGCATGCCTGGCATACTCAGGAAGGTCTCTGGCCCAGCCATTTGGCTCAGAGCCTTGCTGAGCATTGTATTTTACCACTGTGCCGCCATCAGGCCCCATCAAGCATCGTAAGAGATATGGTCTTGTGAGCGTCTCAATAAAACAAAACTCACATGCCCCTGCCAGCAGGAGTGTTCAGATTGCACAGGCTCGCATATCATTACCTCCACCAAGTCCTCCCTGATTTCCACTCATCATCATTGGCATGACACTGGTAGAGCTTTCCAGTACTTAGTTGCTGCTAACTCATTTGTCTCTCCTGATAGAAGGTAAAAGCAGAGGCGACTTCCCATTTATGCAGCACACCCATCCCACCATGCGCAGTGTCTGGCTTCCAGGAGAGCTGTGCTCAACATCAGCCAGGCCGAGCTGTTTCTAGAATCCCTAACTCCGCACTGCTGCCCATGCCCTCTGTCTTCCTGGAATACTTTCTTTTCTCTTCTCTCGGTGATTACCAGGCTAACTTCTACTCATCCCTCAAAGCCCAGCATAACCATCACTTCCTCTAGGATTCCTTCCTTGATCTCAAGTACTTTCCTCCAAATTGGTGCTTATCATATAGTGTGGCCTGACTCATATATGCCCCCTAGCCTTCAAGATGGGTGGCTAAAGGACCCGTCCATCTGGTTTACCCTTGCAGCCCGGGATCCAAGACAATGATTGGTAAGTAGGAAGCACTTGGTAACTATTATGTGAATGAATACTCATCACATTGACTCGACTTTTCTGCAGGGTGGCATTTTATCCATTCATCATTAATTCAGATAACCAAACAAACAACAAGCATTGTTTGAGCATCTGTGGTGTGGAAGGCTCTGTGGTCCCAGTCATTTTGGAAGATGTATGACTAAGATTACATCTATTGCCTCCAGGAGTTTACCATCTGGTCATGTGAAAAAGGGACCAGGGTAAAATACATGACTTTATAGCTACAGACAAAACTATAGGTCTAAATCACTATGATTTATTGAAGTCCCATCACTGTCTTGTTGAAGTTTCGTGGTTGATTGCCATGGGACAAAGGTTTTACTTATGCCTTTGACTTCCACCCTAGACCATTTTGACCTCTTCATTCCCCTTCAGGCAGCAAGGTTTAGAATTACTTCCTTTAAACTTTGAGTCCACCTTGATCGAACTGTTACAAATTGATCAGTTGATGGGTGTATATCCAAAGTAAAAAGAAAATATATAGGTGCATAAATAGACTCTTAAAGGCCCAGACTTGAAAAGAACCATAATATTACCTGGGGACCAGCAGGTGGCATGCTGGTTTAAGGTGCTGGACACTCCCACATGGCTGACCATGGTTCAAGTCTTGAATCTGGTAGCTTGCTTTCTTGCTTCCTCTCTCTTTTTCTGTCTCTCTCTGGTCAAATTAAAAATAAATGAATGAATAAATGAAATGAAATAAATAATTCTTAGAAAGAAAAAAAAAAAAGAAAAAAAGGGATCCCAAGTATTACCAAGAGCACCCTGGAACACTACTGCCAGATGGTCATCCAGCTCCATCTATTTTTCTTGTTTATTTTTTTCTTTCAAGAGAAAGAGTGCAAGTGCATGTGTGTGTACACATGAAAGAGACAGAGAGAAACAGACACCTTCAACAGGGTTTTGTCATGTCGTAACCTCCTTCCCCAGCCCTCCAGCTGGTCAGGACCATGGTCTCCTCAACTTATGTTTCACATTGATTCTGGATCTGAACACTGCAGACCACCTGCACCACCGCTGGGCTGGGCCCTGGTGTTACCTCAAACATCTCTGGTGATGGGGTACTCTCTGCTATATGCCATTAGATAGTTCCTATGTGAATAAAAAAAAGTCTGTTCCAGGGGCCAGCAGGTGGCATAATGGTTAAGGCACTGAACTCCCGCACGAGTGGCCATGGTTCGAATCTTGGATCCAGCAGCTTGAAAAATTACACCCGGTGCGTGTGTATGTGTGCCCAAAATCCCAAGAGGAAAATGGAAGAGAAGGGATTACGGTGTCGTCATGCCCCTGGGTGTGTGTGTGTGTGTGCATGCGATTTCTCACCTTCCCTCTCTCTGTCTCTCTCAGGTGAGTGCACATACCCTATGACAAAAACCTAAAATAAAAGTAAAAATCTACTTTCTGGGATCTTTGGCCTGGGCCTGCATGGAAGGTATAGTACTGGGGTCTGGAGACATGCCTGTGTTACAGGCATGTATAGTGTCTGCTGCATTGGCCTTTCTTCGCAGCGCTAGTGGAGAGCCAGGTGCCCATGTGGGTGGCATTCACCAGAGCCCCGTGCCTTCCCTGAGAGCCGCTCACGATGCTCATAGACTCAGGCATCTCTCCATCTGAAAGTGCGAAGTCGACTGGGATATGAGGAGTTCTGGTTCTGGAAGGAGAATATCTAACACCGCAATCCTTTCTCTTCGATTCTCCTTTTGGGATTTTGGGCACACATACACATGCGTTGGGCGTGATTTTTCAAGCCGCTGGATCCAAGATTCAAACCATGGCCACCCACCATGATGCCACCTGGTCTTATTTATTTATTTTCATTTTGAGGGAGGGGTAAGGGTGAGATTGAGGTAGAAGAGTAGGGGGGACATTAAACTTAGTAACAGAGAAGCATCCTTAAGAGCACCTGGAATCAGAAGACCTAGATTTCCTTCTGGCTTTTTGATTTCAGGGTGAAGGCGACGATGCTGTCCTCACTGTGGCCCCAGTTTTTTGGACTTTTCAGTTGCCACTTGTTCAGAAGAATTCTTTTTTTGAGAGAGAGATTTGCTATAGGGCACATGTGCTCACTAGAGAGACCAAGAGAGACAGAGAGCAAAAAGGCAAGAAATCACCCCATAGGGGGGTGGCCATGCCATAATCTCTTCTCCTTAAGAGGTGATGGCCACGCTACAATCTCTTCTCCTCAAGTCAGCTCTCGGGATTTGGGTCACGTACGCACAACATCCAGTATGTGTTTTAAGCCACCAGGTCCAGAACTCAAGCACATGTACATGCATGTCCAAAATTCCAAGAGGAGAATAGAGGAGAAGGGATTGTGGCGTGGCCATCTCCTCTGATGGGTGATTTCTCACTCTCTCTCTCTCTCTGTGTCTCTACAAGCGCATACACTCTGTAACTATGATCTCTCTCAAAGGAAAAAAAAAATGCCAAGAAACTTCTATGGAGAGGAATTTCTTCCTGGGCTTCAAGTCTGTCGAGGACCTGGTGCTGCTGTTTTGGCTCCTCCCAGAAGCCCTGTTCACAATGGTGGTAGCTGGGAACGCTGAAGCAAGCAGGGAGGCTTTCAGAGCAGAACTTGTGCTCGTCTTAGTTATGGAGCCTGCAGGGAGGTGATGAGCCCATCTGTGGGAGATGGGAGCCAGGAGCTGCAGCTTTCATGTGGGGCGAGGGAACAGGATTGGACCTCAGGAAAAATTCCGTGTCTGCCCAGCGAAAGGCAGGATAGCAGGAGATTAGGGCTAAGGGTTGGCCTCCCTCCTCAGCCTGCAAGACTTAGTGCCTTTAGAGCCACTGAGAGCCTGTGGGGAGGGAGGTGAGTAGCAGCTGATACTTGGTTTGTGGGAGAGACAGGGACCCTGCCCTCAGCTGATGTCAGCATGACCTGGGATACAGCCCCCCCCTTGTTTCCTTCTCCTCTTCCTCCCTGGCTAATCCTTTCAAAAATCCCTTCCATTTCTCAAGGATTTCACTCCTTTTCTTTGACCTAAAAGCTCAAGACCTTCAGATGAGGCCAGAGGGTGGTAATCCGCAAGACCTTCTGCAGCACAGCCCCACGGCCGCCCCCCTCACCTTCTCTAGTTCCTTTCCTCTTGCTCTGTCCTTATCTTCTAATTTTTCTCTCACAGATGGTCTCATTACTTTTTTCTTGACTCTCACTTGTCATTTTTTATGCCTTTTCCCATCCTTCTTCCCTTTCATAGTTGCCCTCTTACCTCTCGTTTTTGTCCCTTCTTCTATTGAAGCAGGGTTTCCAGGTGGAGATGCCGCACCCTCTTATCGCCAACCCCCATCCATGCAGCCAGGGTGGCTTTGGCACGTGCCACGTCTCTAGAGGGGAGCTTTTTGTCATTGGAAGCTGGCTTAGGAGCCTCTGGGAATTTGGAGATACGCCCACCCCAGCTTCCTCACGCCTTACTGTCCCTCAGTTTCTTCAAAATACAAGGTGTTGAGTTGGGAACCACGAGGCTTTTTCCAGCCCTAACCTTCAGACTTTCTTTCTTTCTTAAATTTTGCTATAAGGCTGTAGAGCATGCACCAGAGTGAGACAGGGGGTAGTGTGAGAAAGCACCTCCCGGGGATGCTCATGCCACAATCCCTTCCCCTCCACTTCTCCTTTTGAAATTTTGGACATTTACACACACACCCAGTGCATTTTCAAGCCACCAGGTCCAGGACTCACGTGGCCATGTGCCTTAACCACCATGCCACCGGTTGGCCCCCAACTTTCTTTCTAATTTAATTTTCTTCCCCTTTCTTGTCCTTGTCTTGTTCTTTTTTTTTTTTTTTTTCACACCATAGTGTCACCAATCCTTTCTTCCTTCTTTCTTCTTTACCCCACCTGAAATCCATCTCCTACCGTCTTGTTTCAGTCCATTTGCTTTTGCTTAATAACAGAGTACTGACCAGGGTGATTCATAAGCATGGAGGTTTACTCAGCTCACAGGTTAGAAACCCAGAGTCAGGGGGCTGCATCTGATGAGGGTCATCTTGTCGGTGGGAAGTCTTTGCAGGACCGTAGGCATCACAGAACACCACTGGGCAGTGAGAGGGCAAGAGCGAGTGAATGTCCCTGTCCCCCTGTCCTTAGTCAGTTACAGAGGCCCCACCCCATGACCTCATCCAGTCCCGTCACTGCCCAGAGCCCTGCCTTTCAACATAATGGTACTGTGTCTACGCCGTCTCGTGACTCGGTGATGTCTCAAGGGCTCAGCGGATTCCTGTACATGAACTTGGGGGACATGTTCAAACGTGGCAGGCCTCTCTCTCACACTTCAGGCCTCCAGCATTCTCTCTGCTTTGCACTCTTTTTTTTTTTTTTTTTCTTTTTTTCTTGTTGCCAGAGGGCAAGTGTGCTTACCTGAGGGTGGAGAGGGACCTTCAATGGGGTGTGGTCACACCGTGATCCTTTTTTCCCTCCACTTTACTCTATCAGGATTTGGGGCACACATGCGTGTGTGCCTGGCATAGTTTTCTTTTTTTTATAAAGAATTATTTTAATTTAATTAATTAATTAATTTTTAATTTGACCAGAGAGGGACAGAGTGAGAGAGAGAGAAAGAGAGAGGAAAAGGGAGAAAGCAAGCCACCAGGTCTGGGACTCGACCCAAAGTCAGCCATGTGGGAGGCCAGCACCTTAACCACCACGCCACCTGCTGGTCCCACCTGGCATAGTTTTCAAGCTATTGAGGCCCGGACTGGAAGTGGTCAGCTGTGTGGGATCCAGTTTCCAATTCCCAGCACTTAACACTGCACTGCAGGGCTGCCTTTATTTATTTATTTTTTTAAGCTTATTTCCTTTATGAACAAGAGAGAGAGTTGGTGGGGGGGAGCACCCCCAATGGGGTCCTAGTGCCACAATTCACTCCCAACTTCAGCCAAGTGAGGGCATGCACGTGCCCTGTATACTCAGGAAGGTTCTGGATGCAAACCTGGGACATTTATCTGTCAGGGTCAGCCTCACAGAACAGTGTTTTACCACCACCATCTGACTGGCCTCACCCTTTATTTTCTATGAGTAATTCTTCCCATTTTTTTCTCCCAATCTTATTGTGTCTTTGCGTATGCAGGTATCTCTCCCAGTGTCTGTGTCTCCATTCCCCCCCACACACACACACACTCCATGGACACTGGAGGCAGCTGGAGACCTGCGTACTGAGGCCCCTGGGCTGTGCTTCTGTGGGCTGGGGAGGCCGATGCAGGGCCTGGATGGGGTGAAGGCCAGAGGCTCTCCTTCCTTTGCTGCCTTTCCACCCAGTCCCGGCACCTTCCTCCATCTCTCACAGCCTTCTCTTCAGCCTCCATCTCATTTCTGCTCTCTCCCCTCCTTCCCCCTCCGTCCTTTGCTCTCTTCCCTCAGCCTGTGTCCCCTATCTGAGCTAAGCCCTTGCCTGCCACCTGCCTCCTCCCTCCCCACCTCCCTCCCTTGGCCCATTGAAGCCAGATTGAAATTCAGTTTTTCAGCAGAACCACCCACCAGCTCTGTCCGCCCTTCTGCTCCCGCCTGTCATACCTGCTACCGCCAGCTCCTCTAGACTTCCATGCCATTGTCCTTCCCATAGCACATGCCGGGGGTCCCCTGCCAGGGCGCATTTGCATAGAGCTGTCAGAGCAGTCTGGCCCAGGTGCCTCAGGATTGGAGGCCCAAATGGGCAGGCGGGAGTGCTCCCAGCTGCACCTGCCAGCCTTTTTCAATTGCACTCAGAGTCCTATGAGTAGGCCTGGGCTGGCAGGTGGCAACTCAGGCTTGTTGGCCCACTGGCCTCTCTCCACACCATGAGCGGGTTAGATGGGCAACTCCTCACAAGGAAGCAAAGGACGGCTCTCTTCTCCCATGTGGGAGGCCTCATCTGGCTCCTCCCAGCCGTGTCTTAGTGTCACAGCCCCACGGGCCTCCCTCTGCACCCTGTCATGGAGGAGCTGTCAGGAGGGCCCCACGTACTGCTGCTCTCTACACCAGTCAGAGTGACAGGGCACCCAGCCGAGTCCTTCACAAGGTTGGGCCGGGGTCCCCGGAGAGCAGGACATCAGAGCTGAGAAGGCCCCTGGAGGCCAAGTCACTGAACTCCTGCCCTTGACAGTTCCAGGAAGCCGAGGTTTGCACAGCTGGTGGGCAGCAGAGCCAGCACCAGATGTGCCCACACCTCCCGACCTCCATCCCCGCCTGGCAGGGCCATGCTGGGCCATGCCTCCTGCCTGATTCAGGGCTCCATTCCTGCCTCTTTGGGTGACTAATCCCCTACCAGACCTGCAAACCCACTTGCCCTGTTGCTGTGAACACCAGCCGGCCCCTGCAGCCAGCCTCGGGTCTCCTCAAATGCTGGCAAACCAGGCCAGACTGTGGCCACTTGTAAAATCCCATCTGGTCCCTGGAAAGATTCCCTCTGCCTGTCTCTACTGTACCGCTACCACAGAGATCGGCAGTAGGGGTGGCTGTGGCTAAAACGGGTGGGCCTAAGAGGAGAGACCGGGTCTTCAGCTATGCTTTGGCCTCCTGGACAAGAAAGGGCCAAATGAGGGAGGTGGCGAAGGTGGGCTGAGCCAGGGCACTCGGGGCCCCTGCTGGTCACGCCATCTTTTCCTTGTCCTACTGATATGGAGCCCCAGTGCTTTAGCGTTGGGGGGATTGGAGATGCCAACAGTCCTCGGATGCTGGGAGCTTGTCTTTGGAGGGTGCACTTGTTTCGGCCTCGTCGTCAGATGTCCATGTCTCCTGATGTTTACTGAGTCCTCCCCCTGAGATGACGGACTGAGCGAGGCAGTGGAGTTCCCTGATCCCCGACGCCTCAGCCGGCCACACCACATTGTGACATTCTAGGATTCTGGGCTGAGTGCTGTGTAAGACAGGTCAACAGCCACAGACCCCTCATGCCCAGGCAGCTGGGTGTGCACAAAGCTGCCTTCTTGGGAGCTCCCAGCCTCAGGGTCTGCCTCTGTCTGCCTCCATGGGTCGGGATTTCTCTCTTTCTCTCCCATCTGTCTTCTCTGCCCAGCCCCTGCCCGGCCCTCCCCTGTCTCCCTTCCTCCTTCTCCCGGGCTTTCACTCCTCGATCAGAAGTGCCTATCTCGCCCTTTCTTCTCTTTCCCCTTTTGCTGGCCCAGTCCGGAGAATTGAAATCCTCTTTTCTCGGGGAGAAGCCAATGGGAGGGGGCCTTTCTGGCTGTTGGATTTTTCATAAAGCAGGAAAGGAATG
>NW_006160143.1:326612-334278 GCF_000334495.1 Tupaia belangeri chinensis
TCAGTCCTGTGGGGGTGGGGGAGAGCCAAGATGTGAGAGCTGAGAGGGAGGGGGAGCGGAGTGCGGAGAGATTTAGTTCCATCTGAAAGCTGTCTGTGCGAATCAAAGGCTTCCCTTTGAACCAGCGGCACGATCTGGAGTGGAGAGCGTGGGGACTGCTCCGGCCCAGGGGGTTCATTACTGCTCGTTTGATAAATCCGGGGAGACAGGGCCCGGCCTCCCCCACCCCCTCTACTGTGGCTTCTCACGTGCTTGGCCTCACTCCCTCTCTGCTTCTGGGCTGGCCCGGCGGGCCGGCTCCGGGAACATGATCATGGGCACATGTGCCGAGACACGGGCGCACATGGGTGTCCACGGGTGCAGAGACGTGTACTGGAATGCAGAGGTGCAGGACTGTGTGTATGGGCCGTGGTACACACGTGTCCACCAGAGGTGTGCGATGAGTGTGGGAATCCCTGAGCACTTCCTGCTTCTTTGTGACAGATTTGGAGGTCACTTTCTAGCTCTTGCTCAGAAATGGGATGCGATCTCTCTGTCCTGCCCAGGCCTCTGCAGGAATGAGAGACCTCGCTCTGCCCCCGATGCTGGGATGAGGACGCAGGAGGGAGATGGGAAAGAGCAGGTGGCCCAGGAAGGTCAGTGCTCAGCAGGGGAGGGGAGGTGCCCCTGAGAAGAGGAGCCAGGGTCCCAGGTGAGAGGCTGCTATCAAGCAGAGGTGGAGAGACCCCTGGGGACAGTGACAAGAGACTGCAGTAGCCAGGCTGTTGAGAAGGCATTCTGGGGTGGCAGGTGTCCCAGTCCTTTGCTGTGCTTTCTGGGTCCCATACTTAGTAGCTGTGTGGCTGGAGGGAAGTTTCTTCATGTGTCCTTGGTTTCCTTACTAAGGTTATAACGGCACCTGCCTCCCTGGGCTGTGCTGTACATTAGGAGGAGCACTGTCGGTGAGGTGGTGGCCCAGTGACTGGCACTCTGTACACAGGGGCTATTTATTGTTACTGCTCCCCCTGCTGGCAGCCCTGAGGGACTTAAAGGGTGGCATTTTACCAGGCACTGAAACCTCTCTGGATGCTGTTGACGGTTGCCCCGGCCTTGGGCCCTACTTCTTCCTTCTTGTAACATTTATGTTCTTTATTTATTTATTTATTTATTTTTTTGAGAGGTTTTTTCGTTATAGGGCGCGTGCGCTCGCCAGACAGACAGAGAGAGACATAGAGACAGAAAGCGAGAAATCACCCCCCAGGGGGGATGGTCACGCCGCAATCCCTTCTCCTCCATTCTCCTCTCGGGATCTTGGGCACGCACGCACACGCGCCCGGCGTGAGATTTAAGCCACCGGGTCTGGGACGCGAACCGCGGTCGACTACGTGGGAGTCCAGCGACATAGCCATTACGCTAACTGCTGGTTCCCGAATCAATACATTTTAAAAAATAAAGGGAACCAGCAGTTAGCGTTATGGCTATGTCGCTGGACTCCCACGTAGTCGACCGCGGTTCGCGTCCCAGACCCGGTGGCTTAAATCTCACGCCGGGCGCGTGTGCGTGCGTGCCCAAGATCCCGAGAGGAGAATGGAGGAGAAGGGATTGCGGCGTGACCATCCCCCCTGGGGGGTGATTTCTCGCTTTCTGTCTCTATGTCTCTCTCTGTCTGTCTGGCGAGCGCACGCGCCTTATAGTGAAAATCTCTCCAAAAAAAACAAGAGTATCGATTCATTTCTTCCATGAGTGAGAGAGAGAGAGAGAGAGAGGCAGCCTCGGCAGGGTCTGGTTACCATGACCCATCCACAGCTTCAACCAGGCAGAGTCACGGGGACCTGCCATGCCCGTCATGTACAGGGAGATCTCCAGATGTTAACTGGGGACCTTGCCACGTGGCCCCAGTGTTGCAGAGTGCTGCATTACTTCCGTGCCACCACGGCTGGCCATGTGGGGTCACTTCCATCGAGCCCTCTCCTGCACTGTAGCCATAGGTAGAGAAGTGTGTGACTCTAAGGTGTCGGCCAGCTCCAGATCCAGGGAGCAGGGGCATGCCCGCCCAGAGGTAACCATGGTTGAGGTGACGGTCTACAAGCTGTAAAGCAAGCATCGAAAGTGGAAGATGGGGGCCAACAGGTGGCGCAGTGGTTACGATGCTGGACACCCACACAGTCGACTCCAGTTCTAGTCCTGGACCCGGTGACTTCGAACTCACACCAGACATGTGTGCGTGCATGCCCAAAATCCCGAGAGGAGAACGAAAGAGAAGGGACTGAGGCGTGGCCATTCCCCTGGGAATGATTTCTCACTTTCTGTCTCTCTGTGGTGAGTGCACGTGCCCTATAGCAAAAATCTCTTTTAAAAAATGTGGTAGGCGGGCAGAACTGAAGGCCACCAATAGTTTCTAGGGGCAGTCACCTTGGATCCAGTTTGTTCAAGAGCCACTTCTCGGCTTTTCGTGTAGCTTGGCATAAATGCTAAGATCGGGGACTTGTTAGAACCTAAAAGAGCTGAGTTTAGGCTCTGTCTCTGCCACCTAGCAGCTGTACCTTAAGCACCCTGAGCAAATCACTCCCCTTTTTTGTAAGATGGAGATAATATCTACCACTATGCAATGGGTTATGGTGCTAGAAACAAGGTCTATATGGCATCTGCTTGGTGTCTGGCACATAGTCAGCTTCTTAAATTGGGAGTGTTCACCATTAAGGAACTTTCCTGGAACTGAAGGGACAAGAAAAGTAATTAAGTATCTGTTCTCCAGGGGCTCCCAGAGAGGAGGGCTCAAACACAAGAGTAACTTGTACTCCAAGGTCGCTGTGCTGTGTCACAGCCCAGATGATGCGGCCGGGTTGGGGGAGGAACAACTCTAAGTCTGAGTGAGTTACGGGGGTGTGTAGGACAGAGAGAGCTGAGGGTTAGCCAAAAAGTGAGGAGGTCTGAGAGAGGGGTCAAGGGGAACCTGATGGGAGATCGGGGCTCCCCATACTCCCACCTCTCCTGCCCTGGCAAGAGGCCTGGAGCTCCCACTGCATCTCCCATTGCCCCACTAATTTCTCCCGGGGGTCTCTCTGTGCTGACTTCTCCCCTCAGGGCTCTTTCTCCTCCAACCTGTTGAGCTAGTCACTCTCCTACAAGGCCTTATGGGGTCTTCTGGGAATCTCCTATTCTGGTGGGGAAAATGGAGTATCAAATACTGGGAGGCTGGGGGCTTCCAGAGTTCAAGACCTCTTCCAGCCTCAAGTCTCACTCAGTGGGCTTGCCCCTGGGCACTTGTTCTGCAGGAACCAGCAGGAGCTGGGGCGCCAGCCCACACGGCCCCAGCCCATGTACCTCCCAGCCCACCTCTCTGTCCTTCTCTTGGTCTCCATCTCTCTGCCTGCCTTCCTTCCTGCCCTGGTCTGGATCCCTGTGACCACCGGGGTCTTCGTCTCGCTGGCCTTTCATAGTGCTTTCCTCTCTGGATCCCCGTCAGCCCAGGCCTGTGTCTTTCCATCCTGGGCTCTTTCCTATGGAGGCCTCCCCTTCCCCTCCTGTTCCCCTCCAGCCTCTCCTGCTCTCCCTCTGCCTCTGTGTGGGTGTCTGCCTTTGTCTCTCTTTCTCAGCGTCATTTGTGCCTCTGTCGGCCTCTTCCTTGGTGTGTGTGTGTGTGTGTGTGTGTGTGTGTGTGTGTGTGTGTGTGTGTGTGTGTGTGTGTGTGTGTGTGTGTGTGTGTGTGTGTGTGTGTGTGTGTGTGTGTGTGTGTGTGTGTGTGTGTGTGTGTGTGTGTGTGTGTGTGTGTGTGTGTGTGTGTGCGTGTTCCTGCTCGCGTGTGTACAGCTCCGTTTTTCTTTGCCTGTCTTCACAATGGCTGCTTGCAAGTTCACCCCATCTGTGATGGTGTCTGAAGACAGGGAGAGAGCGAGATCAAAGCAGGTGGGAATTCACTTAAAACACACACGGCAGAATCAAGTCTGCCCCAGGCTGGAGTTGCCAGGCGGGGGAGGCAGAGGCTTATGATTTGAGGCTGGAAAGGGAGGCTGGTCTGCTTTCACTTTCTGACCCTGGTCTGGCCCTTCCTGGTTCTCCTCCCCTCCCTCCTGGTTCTCCTCCCATCTGGCTCCCCAGGCCCTCCTCCCCACCCTGTTTCCCTGCATGTCTCTTTGGTGTTCGCTTTATTTTCCAGAAGGGGGCGCAAGCACAGGAATGGGACTGAAATTTCCCTCCTGGCAGAGGGCAGGCTCTGCTCCGTGGCACAGATGGTGGAAGGCCAGGCCACAGGACCTGGCAGCTGAAGGGTGCTCGGATGTGCATGTAGGCCACTTGCTAGGCTGCCCATGTGGTTCTTGGTGGCTTTCTTGACATTCAAGGACATGCAATACCTCATCCCCTCCTTTTCATAGAAGGCCGGTGGGACACGGCCACTCCCCTGCTAAACAGCCTATGTGCCCTGTCTGGCACCTGCTTCCTACTGCTCACTTTCCAGGCCTCCTTCAGTCTCCCACATCCCCCAGTTCTTCCAGGGTGGGCTCCACGGTCCCTCTCTCAGCCAGCTCCTAGGCCTGATTTCCAGTCCTTCCCAACACTGCCCCTCCCCTCACATCATCCCTGTCGCCCCTCCCACCCCGGCCCACACGCACACCCTGTCTCCCTCTGCCTGGGGGTGGGGAGCACGCTGTGCCTTTATGGGGTGCATGGTCAGAGCTGCTGACTCAGGCGTTTGCTCACTCTCACTCCATCAAACAGACTTAACAGGGAACACACCTGGGATGGGCCCTGCAGCGAGGCCCTGTGCCGGGAGTTGGGATTTGGGTTAGAAGTGACACGGTCCTTGCCGGGGCCGAGCAGGAAGGAGTGCCAGTGCAGCGTGGTCTCCACTATAGCAGAAGGGAGATGTGAGTGCACAGAAATGTGAGTGCAATCCAAGACCTCCCAGGGAAGGTGGCTAAATCCTGCAAGGAGCCAGGGAAAGGCCTATGCACGGGCACAGAGGGGTGACGAAAGCCTGGCATGTGCAGAATGGAGAGAACAGGACTTGGCAGGGTAGACTTGGGGCTTCCCCCGATCGTGAGCCAGGCGGGCACAACCCAGGAGCTCTGTGTCTGTCTCAGATGCAGCCTTGGCCGCAGGGGCTGTGTGGGGACCAGGAAACATTGCCTGTGGCTCTTGCAGGCAGGGAGCTAGGCTGTCCTTCCATGGAGTTAAATTCCCGAGACCTCTTCTTTTCTGCTTTTCTCTGGGCTCTCTGCAGGGCCCTTGCTTTCATCCCCTGTGTCAGAACTAAATTGCTTCAACCAGGCTTAAACCACACGGAAATGGGACTTCAAAATCCCCAGAAGGACACATAGCACCATCTTCGTCGTAGCCTGTGGAGGTTTTCTGCAGTCCCTCCATCTGTCTGACGGCTCTAAGTAAACAGTGATGAGAGCTGACCCTTAGTGGGGACATGTGAGGGACGTGGGAGGGACTGTCCCAGTCCTTTCATCTCACTTGACTTGCATAGCAACCTGGACAGGAAGGATTATCCTTCCCCAGTTTACGAAGGAAGAAAATGGAACTTAGAGAGCTAAGTGACTTGCCCAAGGTCATGCAGTTGGAAGTCACAGAAGCACAAGGTAAACCTTCGTCTGTCTCCTAGACATGCATTCTTAGTATTTGAGCGTATGAGGTCCTTTGCGGTCCTTAGTCCAGACTTGTCATTGTATGGATGAGCAAACGGAGCCCAGGATGAGGAAATGGCATGCTCAGGGTCACGCTGTCCCTCACTCTGACGAGACCCCCATCTCCTGAGTCTGCCTCCAAGGACTCCCCTCCCCTTTCCTGCCGCAGGGTCAGTCTCCTCACTCCGAGTGGACAAGGAGCCAGCTGCTCACTGTCCTCTGGAGACTTCGACAAGAGACCAGGGTGTCAAAGCTCCATGCAGGAAAGCCATGAATATAAATTCCATCCGTGAGCCAGGGCTCACCAGCCACCCCACTCTCAAGCCCTTGACTTGGGCTCCGGGGGCTGTGGGAAGGAGAAACGTGAGTGTGGAGAGTTTGCAGCGTGTAGCTGCACTAGAGAAATGCGCAAGGATATGAATACATTTGAATAATAATGAGGGCAATGCCTGAATTAATAATGCCGGCTGCTCACCTGACCCGCCCCTCCCCCAGGAGCTCAGCACCTGCCACCCTAAGCCCTGGGAATGTGGGTGAGCCTTGTCCTTTCCTTCTTGAGAAAACACGGATGGAAAGTCAAGTCAGCAGAGCTGGGGAACCACTCATAGTATGGGAGAGGGACCCTGTTTCTAACTTCCTGCCTCTGAATTTGCACACGTAATGAAGAATGAAGTGGCTGCCTCATGTTCTATTCTGGCCATCAGTCCATTCCTGCCCCCTGCCTCCTCGCTCCCAGTTCCCTTTCTGTGCATCAGCCAATGTGGATGGATGTCAGATGTCCCGGGAGATTCAGATGAAGGAGAGAGTGTGGCCTTGGAGGAGAGGTCCTCATTCTGGTGGGTCAAATAGGGTAGGGCAAACGCCTCCACCTCATCAGCTGCCCTCCACCCTGTGACAGAAAAATGTGGGCGTCAGCCCTGATACCCAAGACTGGAAAGCCCATGACTAGGGCTGTGACAGCAGGGCTGAGAGAAGGGACGAGTTTTGCATGGGGAACCAAGGGGCCAGTCAGTCTAGGAGGCTTTCTGGAAGAGGGGAATGTGGGGCAGGTTTGGGATGAAGGGGAGAAATGGGGATGGAGGAGGGGGAGGTGGATCCTGTCTCTTAAGTGCCTTAAAGGGAGGTCTTGGAAAGGGAAAGGGTGACTGGGTCTGGTTATTCCAGTGGTAATGATGAGGCAGAGAAAAAAATGTTGTTTGTCCACATATCTCTTCTGAGAGAGAGAAAGAGAATGCCGGCCGCAGCCTACCTGGATCACAGGCATGTGCACACCAGTGTGTGTGCAGGGAGGTCCTGGGACGCAAACCCAGACCCTTCCCCACGTGGGTCCAGTCATGTTACCACTACTCCACCCCGCCCCTGGCCCCAGAGAAACTTGGGGGAGCTAGTTCTAAGGGCTGGACTCTGCAAAGACTCGGGAGCTGGGGAGAGAGAGCGAAGAGAGACCTGAGCTCTGGGGAGAGCTTTGATTACCTCGCTGTAACAGACCGGTGTGTGGTGAGAAAGCCCCAGGCTACTTCCTTTGCCCCTTCGCTGTCCCTGAGCCTTTCCTCTCCCTTCTCTGCAGCCTTGGCAGAAGAAGCCGGTGTCCATAGCTCCCACAGCTCTGCATGGTGCCCGGGCCTCGCTGCCACCGGACCGACCCATGCTGGTGGGAGTGGGTGGGTGGGAGGTGGGGGAGAAGAAACCTGCAGTCCAATTCCCTGCTCCATTTAGGCTCCACAATTAAAGGCAATTACTCTGCGGTTCTCTAATCAAATGCTCCCGGCCGAGCTGCCAGCCAGGCAGCCATGTGTAGCTCCCACAGCCAGAGGGAGAGTGAAGCGAAGTCACACGACCTCTCAGCTCCCACGGTGTGCGGGGCTGAGTGTGTGCAGGTGTGTCCGGGTGTACACACTCATGTCCCTAGCACTTGAGAACAAGCAGTAAAGACACAGGCAGGGCAAGAGTGCTGAGAAGTGGGTTCAAGCTACTGTGCCTTGCATCCACTCCACCCGGAAGCTCGTGTGCACACACGTGGGCCTGACGGCCCTGCAGAATCTGCCCCTCCACACGCT
>NW_006160143.1:334753-336928 GCF_000334495.1 Tupaia belangeri chinensis
GCATTCCTGGGGAATGGAACCTGGCACAGCTGCACATGTATACGACCAAGTAGGGGTCCTGGAGATTTGTTCGTGGTGCCGGGGTTACTGACCCCACCAACGGCCTTCGTTATGAACGCGTCCCCTGTTAGCCTGGGTGTAGGGTGAGCGGATCACAGAGAAGCAGCCCAGGGGTAGTGTGTATAAGCTCAGGTCCTACTCCCAGCTCTGCCATCACCTGGGTGCCCACGGGCACTGTCCTATTCTCCCTGGACCTCAGTGTCCTCTGTAAAACGAGAGGGTTGGATGGCACCGTCCCTGAGACCTTTCTATAGCTCTGCACCACTTTCTGCGATTGCTAAGCACGCTCGTGTCTGAAACTCCTTCCGTGGACCGTGGAGGGAGAACAGAGGGAAAAAGGGATGAGGGGGAGCAAACAGGGCAAACCTGAGGGGTCCTCTTCCCCCGCCCGAGTGGGAGTGGGTTCCTGGGAGGGTGACTTTCTGGTGCAGCCCCTCTCCTCACTCACCTCATCAGTGCCACCTTTGGCTTTGCCAGGGACCCAGACCCGCTTCAGCCAGGAGCCCTCTGACCAGACCGTGGTGGCCGGACAGCGAGCCGTGCTCCCCTGTGTGCTGCTCAACTATTCTGGGATTGTGCAATGGACCAAGGACGGGCTGGCCCTGGGCATGGGCCAGGGCCTCAAAGGTGAGTGGGACCCCAGCATCCCATCTTCACCCCATTCCCCACTCCAACAGGGACCCCTGGACCCACAACCCCATGGTGGCCTCACCATTCCCCTTTCCGGTGCCCAGCCTCTGTCTCTCTCCTGGCCATTGTCTCTGTGTCCCCACTTCACCACTCTATCTCTCTTCCTGACTGTGACCTGGCTCCAGAGAGGCGACCCAAAGGCTGAGAAGGTGGAGGGACACCGAGAGACCTCCGTAAGAGAGCTTCAGACAGAGACACCGCAGGGGATGCTGCAGGCACGCAGGCCAGGCAGGAAGTGCTGGGAGGCCAGAGTCCTCTGCGAGGGCTGGGGAGAGCACGGCAACTCTGTCCTGCAAGTGCTTCATGCCGGCCTGGCTCTGCTCCAGCCTCCCCACCCAGGCGATGTCTGCTCAGAGGCCAAAAACGCATTTTAATATCAGCCCAAGCGCTTATTTATTTATTCATTCAACAAGGCTTTATTAAGCACTAGCGACATAGCCGGAGCCGAAGCAAATATAATGAGTCAGGCAGAAAAAACCCCCAACCTTCTACATTCTCAAACAAGCAGAGACCTTTGGAGAGGCCGCCTGGCAGAGTCAGGACTCGCAGGTTCTGGTCCTGCCTCACCATCCACCAGCGGGGTGACCCTAGGAAAGCCGCTTCACCCCTCTGGGCCTTAGTTTCCTGATGGGTCAAACAGACATGATCATAGTTCATAGTCCTGCCTACCTGAAAAGTGCATTTGTGCGTTTTGAACCAAGAGAACACGCTTTGTGAAAACACGTTAGCTCCGAAGTCCTGAAATGATGTCAGTGTGGGAGAGGCTGTGTTTACTCTGCCGTGGTCGAGGGGCTTGCGATGATGGCTGCAGGTCTCATGTATTAGCGCAGGTAGGAAGAGCCGTCCGTGTGAAGGGAAGAGATGGGTCTGGTGGAGCTATTGATGATAGAGAGAAAGGAACTGGGAGAGAGATCAATAGATATGGAGTGAGCAGGATCGATAGCCTCTGGACAGAGGGAGATAATGGGAGGGAGCCGATGGTGGGAAAGGGAGAGGAGGGCAGGGCAGAGGGAAGGGGGAGGCAGCCTGGAGGAAGGAGGGCAAGGGAGGCTGAATGGGAGAGGCTTATCCACCAGGCCAGCCCTCCGCAGGGACTCTGATGTAGGGGTGCTTCAGGGAGCTGGTGGGCCCCTGCCTCGTCCTTTCCTCCCGGGCTGGTGAGCGGGGGCGAGGCCTTCCCTCTGCCTTGCCAGTCCACAGAGGTGCCCCCGGTGATCTCATGTCTGTGCGGCGATGCCCTATATTTCCTCGCGCCCACACGCTCTCCCCGTCTCCCTTCTCCTTTTCTCCCTGCTGTCTGCCCCTTTTTTTTTCCTCTTTCTTTCCTATTATTATGAGAGACATTTGTCTGCAAACAGCTTCGGAGATTTCATCTGCTCCTGCTCATCTCCCGGCTTCGGCTACCCCCCTCCACTCCCTCTGCGT
>NW_006160143.1:337416-338449 GCF_000334495.1 Tupaia belangeri chinensis
CCCCTCCACTCCTCCCGCTTTATTCTGGTCCCCAGCCTCAAAGCGGAGGGTGTGCTGGGTGCCTGTGCCTGGGACCCCTCCCCGGGCGCAGCTGCCGGGTGTTCCTGGGAGGGCAGGGGGAGGATTACTGGCCGGGGCTGAGAAATGGGGAGAGGATGCATCCTCAGGGCAGGGCAGGACAGTCCTGGCTCCTAGGCCAGGCCTCACCCTGGCCTCGCCCTTTCTGTTCCTGCAGCCTGGCCAAGGTACCGGGTCGTGGGCTCTGCGGACGCCGGGCAGTACAACCTGGAGATCACGGACGCCGAGCTCTCTGACGACGCCTCCTACGAGTGCCAGGCCACGGAGGCCGCCCTGCGCTCCCGGCGGGCCAGACTCACCGTGCTCAGTAATGGCCAATGCTGCCTCTCTTAGCCCCCAGCAGTCTGTCCCCTCTCCAGTCACCTTAATCACCCAGCTTGTCTCTCTCCATCCCCACTGTCCTCACTGTCCCTGACATCTCTCTGGTTTTCCCTCCCAGCTCCTTTAAACTCTTCCAAAACCAAGTGCAGACAGAAGGGAGCAAGCCAGGGCCGGGGGCGGCCACTGGTAAGCACACAGCTGGCTGAGGTCTGGTGTCCTCTAGCTCTGGCCTGTCGCTTAAGGACAGGGCTTCTTACCTTGTGGACATCAGGCTGTGGCGGTAAGACCGTCCCCACAGAAGCAGAGAAGTACGTGGGTGCCCAGCCCAGGCTCTCCCTTACCCAGCTGTCCTCCCACAGGTTGACGGCTGCCTAGAAGAGGCCTCTGCTGAGTCCTTTCCCCAGCCTCACCCAGCCCTGCTTGCCTTCCTGCCTCCTCTCCTCCCTCCCCCATCACCCCAGGGCCTCCTCTGGGAACAGGGGAGCGGGACTGGAAGGAATGGGCCTCCAGGGCTGAGGTCCTGCTGGGAGGGAGGGGTGGGGGCGGGGTCCTGCTGTGTCTGGACTGGCTGGGAGAGGGCCCTGCCCAGCAGCAGCCGACCCACAAGGGGGCCCAGCAGGTGTCCCTCTGTGGT
>NW_006160143.1:339201-354305 GCF_000334495.1 Tupaia belangeri chinensis
AGGGACAGAGCAGATGTCCCTCTGTGGTAACCCCTGGGGCCATTTGCATAATGAGGGGACTGTCTCTTGCACACAGTAGAGGAATGAGGCCAGCTCGACCTGCCCCTCACCCGCCTCTGCCTCTCTGGTCCCTCCTGGTCCCGCCTGGTCCCTCCAGCTCCCTGGTCTCTCCCCCTCCTGCTCCGTGTCTCGCTGTGCCTCTGCCTGGCTGTGCGTTCTCTGCCTGCCATTGGCCCTCTGCCTTCCCTTTTGTCATTGACTTTGTCCCGGTCTTTTTTCCTGCTCAAGTCTGATCATTCTGCTGCCCCTTCCCCTCCCTCTAACCTGCATCACTGACGTGGGGGAAGCCCCCAGGCTGGATGGGAAAGGACAGGAGTGAGCTCGGACACAGGAAGTGAGAATCGTGGGCTGCTGCTAGTCAGGAGACCTGGGACCTGGCTGCACCTTGACCATTTGCACTCCATGACCCTGAAGAGGTCATGACCCCTATACCGAGGTGTAATGACACCAGCCTTAACTTAGTAACTGTCACCTCACTGCTTTGTACACAGGGAGTTGTGCACCGCCAAGGTCTGGGCACATGTGAGGGGTCAGAGTAAGGAGGCTGCACAGAAAAGCCCTGCAGACTCGGATTCCAGGCCGGTGGATGGGTTGCCTTCCTGTCCAGGACTAAAACAGGAAGAGTTAGCAAGGAGCAGGACTGCCGTCAGAGAGGTGGAATTTGAGGAAGGCAAGGAGAGGAGACCACGGCATCATGCTCGTTGGGGTGTCCGAGTCCACACTGGGCCAGGCGTTCCAAGGGAGCCATGAAGCCCTCAGAAACCCTCTCCCTTCTTTTCCCTTCCGGACTAAGTTTTGGACTGTCGAAGATGCTAAGTGCTTAGGTGATTCTGGGATAAGGGCTTCTAATGGCACCCAGTGGCTCAGTTTAATCAAGGAAGGCTTCCTAGAGGGGAGAATATCCATGTTGAACCCGGATGGAGAAAAGCCTTGTTAAAAAGCGTGCAATCAGTAAGGGAGAGCTACAGGTAGAGGGGACTGGACGGCCTTGCTGGGAGGGCATGGTGGGTATTGAGGGGTGGGCCTCCCTGGCCTGTCTGGGTGATTCGGATAAATCAGAGAAGTGGGGAGGGTCCTCAGGTGAGAGCTGAAAGGGCAGCAGATGGGTTGGGACAGCTGCCCCCTTTCCCCTCACTCTCCGCACGCCTTGTCTTTTCTGGACTCGCACACCCTGACACCCATGCCACGTGGAAGCCGAGAGGAGCCTGGCCTTCCCATCCTCTCCTGCCTACCTGCCGCCGCAGCCTCTGCTCAAGGCAGCCTGGGGCCCCGGAGACCCAGTGGGACAGAAACCAGAGTGGGCAGCACCTAGTGCCTGGTGTCTGCCTCCCTATACACCCCCCCATTCATAGCCGTGCCCCTCGGGGTCCCCAAGCCAGCCCTCCTCACCCAGTGGCCTCTTCTTCCTTACGGCAGAGCTGAGAGGAGCTTCCCAGGCCTCCCAGTCGCAGACGCACTCCATATAGATCCACGGACCTCCCTCCCTCGTTGCTCATGGCACACAGCCCTCAAGCAGCGGCAGTGTGGGCTGGCTCCAGGTCAGGGGTCAGAGGGCCTGGTCCTCACACCAGCCCCGCCCTGCACTCGCTCTCCGGTCTCTGAGTGCACCTGCTTCACCTCCCCAGCCTCAGTTCCTTATCTGTAAATTGGGGTTAACACCACTTACCACGAAAGGATTAATGAAGTACCCTTCGCGGGGAGGATTAGCCGACATCACAGACACGGCACTCTGGCTGCCGCGAGGACAGCATTTGACGAATGCTGGAAATGACCGCCGATCACATTGCAGCTCACAGCGGGTCGTAGCCTGCGTCTCGTTTTGCTTCCACAGTAACGACGCTGGGGAGGGAGTGCCGGTGCCATTTTTGAAAATTTACAAACAAGGAAACTGAGGTCACAGGCCCGGGCATATCGATGGGTCAATCCAAGCCACAGACCATAAAAGCTTGTTTATAAACGTACACACCCATGAACTCATGCCTTCTCACGCCTGGTGCAGCCTGATTCCTCCACCCCAGATGTAGAAGGCAGTGCTGGGCCAGGGAGGGTGGGCAAAGAGTTCGGAAAGGTCTAGAGGAAGGTGAGCCGGTGGCAGAGGTGACAGATGCGATCTTCACTTGGACAAAGGGACGGGGAGTCTGCAAAGGCAGGGAGAGCCAGAGGAGGAGGTGGCTTGCCTTCCCCACAGGAGGGACTCCCCTCAGGCCTCTGCTCATCGGACCCTCCTGTTGGGTGCAGTGACACTGCGTGTTCTTGGAGGGGCCTGAGAAAATCCTGAGCTGCAGCTCCTTTTCCATTTCTCCTCCTTTCTCTATGTCTCAAGTTACTAACTACCCCCATCCCCAAATCTGCACCCATCTGGCGCTGGAACCAGATACTCCAGGGAGCAAGGAGGAGGAGCCTGGATGGGAGGATAATTAGTCTGGCAGGAGCCAGCGCCTTGGCTCTCTTGCCCAGGCAGTAAAGCTGACATTGTGCACCGCACATGTGCACCGCCCATTCCAGCCTGTGCACCTGACACTCCCGAGGGCCCAGGGAATAGGCTTTGTTACGTCCCTGGTGAAGGTTACCTGAGATGCAATCACACTGGGGTCTTACCTGAGTTCTCACAACAGGGAAATACAAAGGTGTCAAGACCTGAAACCCGGTAGCCTGATTCTAAGTTCCATGCTTTCCCGCTACACCACTCAGTGGGTGTGAATTGAACAGAAAGCCAGGAGCCTGCGGAGAACCCAGACAGCCCTGCCACTACCAGGCAGGCTCCGTGGACTTCCAGGGACTCCTGGCCATGGAGCCTCTGGGAAGCTCCCTCTGGGAGTCTTTCTTGTCCCTCCCAGAAATTAGAAAACAAAATCTTTTCTCATGTTTGGTTGATGAACACTAGGTGTATTATTGGGTCATTGGGGAAGTCATGATACATTTTTACTTAGAAAAACAGAAAAATATGTCACGACTTTCCCAACGACCTAACAGAAAGATTGTAATCAAAATTCTTCTGCTTTGGGACCAGCAGATGGCATAATGGTTACATCACTGGACTCCCATGTAGTCGACCACGGTTCAAGTCCTGGATCCAGTGGTTTAAAATTCATACCGGGTGTGTGTGCATGTGTGCCCAAAATCCCAAGAGGAGAGTGAAGGAGAAGGGATTGCCATGTAGCCACCCCCGTGGGGGATGAGTCCTTGCTTTCTGTCTCTCTATCTCTCTGGTGAGCACATGTGCCCTATATAACAAAAATCTCTTTAAAAAATTCTTCTGCCTTTATCTCATCAATCGCTTATTCATTAATTCAGCAAGTAACCTGCTGTCAATCAACCTCTTGGCTAAACATGGAGTTTAAGTATAACTAAGAAGCTGCCCCTGCCCTCAGGGAGCTCTTACAGTCTGGTTCACCTTAGTATTTAGAAGCCTGGCAAGGTGGGGGGCAGCGGGCAGCAGGTGGTGTGGTGGTTAAAGGTGCGGGACTCACACATGACCGACTCTGGTTCAAGTCCCAGACCTGGTGGCTTGCTTTCTTACTTTCTCCCTGTCTCTCTTTCTCTCTGGTACTCACACACACCCTATAGCCAATTTAAAAATAATGATAAATAAAGTTAAATAAATAATTCTTTTAAAAATAGAAGAAGCCTGTGGGGATAGGGCAGGGAGACACTCCTCCCACCCCCATTTGCTAGCATCAGGCATTGATTGATTCAATTCCTTAAGCATTTAGTCAGAGCCACATCCTAAGCCCTGGAGACTATATAGCTATTAGCGAGACAGGGTCCCTGCTTTTCCAGGGAGTAACAGTTTTGGACGGAGCAGGGTGGATTTGGTCATAAGTAACCCAGATCCAAAGGTAGTTGGTGCTGAGAGCTCTAAGTGACAGCCTGGGACCACCATGGGGGGTGGGGAGGGACGGGGACCATGACTTGGAAAGCCTTGTGCACGCAGCAGGCTTTGAGCTGGCTGGGTGGCACTTCAGAAGCTGTAGAAGAAAGATGCACCACTTAGGAAGAACAGCATAACCAAGGACCAGGAGGTTACGAGGAGCTGAGGAATTGCAGGTCTTGGCTCGAGGACCCTAAACAGAAGGCTGAGGTGCTTAAACTCATGCCCAAGGCAGCTGTAGCCACCAAAGGTGTGTGAGCACCTGCTCGCAGTGTGGCGGACAGAGGTTGCTGTAGTCGGCTGCCCATCTGGCTGCCCGGGGCAGAGGAGCAGACGGGGGGATGTGAGAAGCCCTGTCGCAGAGCCCCTTTCCTCGCTAGGCCCCTGGGAATGTGAGCTGTGCTCAGACCCTGAGCTAGCCCAGTGTCTTCCTGAGTCAGGCCATCTCCCTCCTGTCCTGTGTAGCCTTCAGCAATGACAGGGGCATGTCTACCAGCAAGTGGTGCAGGTGAGGAGAGAGGAACTGCCGGGGGCCGGGGAAGCTGCGTGAGCCAGGACCTTGAGTGAAGCCATCACAGGAGCAATGGACGCAGTGGCTGGAAGTTAGGGGTGGGCATGACCCACCCTGCCCAGAGGCGGGCATGTGGATGCAGCAGTGCCTCCAGGCCAGCACAGTGCTGGGCTGACTTAGCTCTGCTCCCACAGTCCCCCCGGAAGACACCAGGATTGATGGAGGCCCTGTGATCCTGCTGCAGGCAGGCACCCCCCACAACCTCACATGCCGAGCCTTCAACGCCAAGCCAGCTGCCACCATCATCTGGTTCCGGGACGGGACGCAGCAGGAGGGTGCAGTGGCTAGCACGGTGAGCCCCTGCCTGCTACCCCAGGTCCTCTCAGGCCCAGCCCCGTGTCACCTTTCCTGCCCCACAAGGGTTCAACTTTGCAGTCAGGGATGCAGATGTTAGAAGGGAGTTACAGGTCATCTAGTCCAACCCTTTCCCAGTAGGGCAAACTATGGCCCAGGGAGAAGTGGACTCCCAGGTTCAATGTGCCCTTCAGTAACAGAGCGGAGACTGAGACTAGTAACAATAGTGAGTATGGTTTAAGTACCTACTGTATGCCAGCATTTTATGGACGATCCTCCTTGCAGGAGTCCCATAACACAGTTACTTTCCAGAAGGAAAATGGAGAGGTTGAGTGACTTGCCCAGGGCCACGCAGCTGGTCCGCAGCAGGGCTGGATTTGCCCCTGGGTCTGACCAGGCTCTCTCTGATCACTTCTACCCCCTTCAGCATCTAGTTGGCAACGTTACCCCGTTTGTTACAGCCGCTAGGTGGGGAAGCAGGGTGACAGCGTGTACCTTATAGATGAGGAAGCCACACAGAGAAAGAGAGCAAGTGTCATGGCCAGGGTCACAGGGCGGAGTCGACAGGAGAGCTGGAATCAGAATCACCATCTCCTGTTTGGGTTCCTTCTCCCCGCTGTGGGCAAACATACCTGTACCCAAGTCCTTTGGCAGGTGTATGGGAGAAGCTTCTCAGAAGCTTCTCAGTGTGGGGAGACAGACGGCTCACCTGTGTCCCTCGGTGCAACCCCAGGGGCTCCTGGACTCTGGCGCTGGCTCTGCCCTGTCCACCTCTGTGGGACCTTAGATGATTCACTTTACTCTTTGGCCTCAGTTTCAGCACCTGGCTGGTAATTTGTCCTCGGTGGTGCTTAACCTTTTCACCACCAGGAGCTCGGTTCTTTTTCTTCTGTGTGTTGAAATATGTCGGCAACCAAAGCTGATTCGTTAATAGCCATTTCTTGCCCACCCCCCTTTTCCATATTTATGAAAGCCAAGGCGTTTCAAACAGCATGTGAGCCACTGTGGCTGCCCTGGCTTGCTGCAGCTCTGATCCAGTAAATGTGTGTGTGACCGTCAAACTGTGAGGCCTTACTTTGGCTACAGTGTGGTTTCCCTGAGGCAGTTTCCAATATGGAAACCAACTCCAGTGTTCCTGGGGCCACCATATTTGGGGAGCTCAGGTTGGATGCCGCTGGGCCAGTGTGAGGCTTTGAGCCTGCAAGTTCCTTCCCTGCCCTCAAGGAATTTATGGTTTAGCAGGAGAAACCCAGCACCGAGACACACGCTGCCTACACACGGCTGCCAGGGCCGTGTGCAGGACAGACTGAGCGTAAGGGGCACAGGTCAGGCTCGGAGAGATGTCTAAGGGCTGGCCTGGCCCACGAGGGTTTTCCAGAGGAGGAGGGACTTGCAATGGACTCAGAGGATTCTAGGAATGAGGCTCAAGCCCACAGGGGAAATTTCCACATCAAATGAACTCAACGTAAGTGATGGGCTTTTTGGTTAGTAATGATCGAGCCTGAGAGTGGAAGAGGGGGCTTTGCGCTTGACCAGGTCTCCAAACCCTGCCCTGCCCCAGGAGTTGCTGAAGGATGGGAAGAGGGAGACCACTGTCAGCCAGCTGCTCATCAACCCCACCGACCTGGACATTGGGCGCGTCTTCACCTGCCGCAGCATGAATGAAGCCATCCCAAGTGGCAGGGAGACGTCCATCGAGCTGGATGTGCACCGTGAGTGGGGCCTGGGGAGGGCCCATCCGGGACGGCAAGGTGGGGAGCCCTCGAGAAGCACAGAATGAGAATCCTGGAGGCCTCAGGACAAATGCTCACCTTCTTTATCCTCTAATTGCTGGTGTCAACTGTGGGCCCCATGGGCTAGGAGGAGGGGCATCACTGTGGCCTCACGCAGCAGGTGGGGCTGCACCAGAGTGTGACTTTGGGCAATGATTCGGCCTCTTGGAACCTCAGTTTCCAATTCTCTGTACTTGCAAAACAGAAAATAGAGGCCTACTGTCCCTTGTCCCTTGTCCTCAATTCTAAACTAAAAGCCATTTGGTAGCAAAACCTGAACCAAGGCTCTTTTTTTTTGTTTTGTTTTTTGGCTTTTGCTATAGGGCATATGCACTTGCCAGAGAGAGAGAGAGAGAGAGAGGGAAAGAAAGAGGGAAAGTGAGAAATCACACACACACCCCTGGGATGACCATGTCTCAATCCCTTCTCCAGTCTCCTCCTGGACCTGTATGCACACACCCTGAGTATGTTTTTTGAGTCTGGGACTCGAACTGTGGAGTCAGCTATGTGGAATCCAGCACCTTAACCACACCATCTGCTGGCCCCAAATTTATATATATATAGAGAGACAAAAGAGGAGATGGCAAAAGCATCCCCCACTGGGGTGTGGTCACACTGCAACCCCTTCTCCTCCATTTCTCCATCCTGTTGGGATTTGGGACACACAGGCACACATGCCCTGCATGGTTTTTCAAGCCACCAGGGCCAGGATTTGAACCAGTTAGCCATGTGGAATCCAACTCCCTAAGCCACCCAGCCAGCTCTGCAGTCTTTAATTTAACTTAATGGTTTTATGTTCTTTGCAGAGGTGTTCATGTGTGACTATGGGGTGTTGCCCAGATGCCACTGGGCGTCTTCATAGTAAATGGCATTTGTAAATTTCCAAATTCTGAAACACATCCAGCCCCAAGGACTTTAGTTAAGGGATCACAGATGTGTACTTGCTTCTTGGGGTTGTTACATGAGCTATAGTGTAAGGACTTCTAGCATGCAGTGTGCTTCCCGTAGGTACTCCATAAATCCTTCCACCCAAGGAAGCACCGGCTTGTGGGCAGCAGTTGGGGATGCTCTCACCCCTTCCTTTTCTGCGAGCCACGTGAGCCCACACTGACGCCTAGTGGCCACAGTGGGTCATTACAGTCATTGAACAATTTGTCCCTTCAGTGCCATCCTTGGAGGTCGCCTAGCTGGCCCCCTAGAAGGTCCGTGTGGAAAAGGTGAGGAAGATGGCTCATTCACTGCAGCTGATGCATTGCATACTCCAGTTCCCGGAGTGGGGAGGTCCGAGCGTACGTGCTAAGGAGGGAAAAAGAAGCCTGAGAGACAGAAAAGACCCTGACTTCCTGTCCGACTTTGCAGACCCTCCTACGGTGACCCTGTCCATTGAGCCACAGACGGTGCAGGAGGGCGAGCGTGTCGTCTTCACATGCCAGGCCACAGCCAACCCTGAGATCCTGGGCTACAGGTGACAGGGCCCAGGCCTGGGAAACCCCTGGGGAGTGGTACTAGAGAGCCCCTAAGGACCAGAAGTTGGGGGATTAGAGGGAGGTCAGTGTCCCTGCATGGAACTGAGAGGGGCCCAAACACTGACCCTACCTCTGCTTGGCCTCCTCCCCCAGGTGGGCCAAGGGGGGTTTCTTGATTGAAGACGCCCACGAGAGTCGCTACGAGACGAACGTCGATTACTCCTTCTTCACGGAGCCTGTGTCCTGTGAGGTTCACAACAAAGTGGGGAGCACGAACGTCAGCACGTTGGTGAATGTCCACTGTGAGTGGCTGGGCAGGCAGGGGCTGGCCAGGGCCTGGGGAGGTGGGGGGGAGGGGGGAGCTCTCTGAAGCTGGAGGAGACCGGGGATTAAAATGTGGAGCTGGCTTGGCAGGAGGAGGACGAGACTGATTGGAGCAGAGCACCCATGAGCTGGAGGCATTAAAAGGTTGCTTCTTCCTTCCTCAGTTGCCCCCAGGATTGTAGTGGATCCCAAACCCACAACCACAGACATTGGCTCTGATGTGACCCTCACCTGCGTCTGGGTCGGGAATCCCCCCCTCACCCTCACCTGGACCAAAAAGGACTCAAACATGGTAGGACTCTCATTGCTGATCATAAAAGCTGGGAGGAGGGGCTCCCCCGTAGGTGGAGAGTGTCGCACTCAGAGGGAGTTCAGGGAGGTTCCCGTGATTTTTCAAATTGAACCTGGCCCGTGTCTAGGGCCTTAGGACTTGGGGGAGGAAGATGGTGCTTGGAATCACCTCACACTCCTTGTCTCAGGACAGTTGAGAGGCCATGAGAGGGACCAGGCTGGGAAGGACCAGCTGACCTCTGAATGGGGAAGGGGCGGGTGGGTGTGGGCAGGGTGGCTCAGGCCGAGGCCCTGAGGTCTAGCAGCTGCCGAGGCAAAGATTGGGAAGGCGGGTGTCTCACCGGAGACTGGGGCACCAGGGAGCGGAAGGGTTCACTAGAGAACAGTCGGGCTCTGCAGCTCCACAGAGACCCACATTAGACAGTGAGGGCCCAAACTGTGCGAAGAGGAATCCGGAGTAAAACACCCTACCTCGTTTGCAATAGACACTAAAGCAGATCGTGGCAAGACGCTGCATCCTCCTAAAATCAGCTCAGCCTCCCTCTCCGCCCCGTACCCGCCCACTCTTGCAAAGATGGTGTGTCTCCTTGCCAACTGTTAGTCAGAAGATGGGTCGGTCGGACTCGGGAACCCCACTTCCCTTCTGGGAATTCACTTGTGGCCCTTCCTGCTTTCTTTCCAATGCCTCCGATGCGGGGGCCCTCACGGACCTAGGGGCCCAGGCCTCCTGGCTCCCCACCCGAGGCTGCTCTCTCTGCCCAGGTCCTGAGTAACAGCAACCAGCTGCTGCTGAAGTCGGTGACCCAGGCAGATGCTGGCACCTATACCTGCCGGGCCATCGTGCCACGCATCGGGGTGGCTGAGCGGGAGGTGCCGCTGTATGTGAATGGTGAGTGGCCCGAGGAGCAGGGGACCCAGGCGGGCAGGTGCTGCGGATCCTAACAGCCCTGTCTTCTTCTTGCAGGGCCCCCCATTATCTCCAGCGAGGCAGTGCAGTACGCCGTCAGGGGTGACGGTGGCAAGGTGGAGTGTTTCATCGGGAGCACACCACCCCCAGACCGCATAGTGAGTGCTGGGGCAGGCCCCCCACCTGCTTCTCCACCCGCTCCTCTGGCTTTGCTCCATCAGGTTCCCCCGCCCTTTCCTGTACAGTGGACCCCCCTTCTCCCGCTTTCCGCGGTTTCAGTTACCATTGGTCAACTGCAGCCCAAAAATATTAAATGAAAAATTCCAGAAATAAACAATTCCCAAGTTTTAAATAACTTGTATTGCAATATATTGTAATTTATTCTTAGTCTTTTACATGTTAATTTATAGATTTTATCCTCAATATGTATGTAATGTATAGGAAAAAGCAGAATGTACAAGCTTAGCACTCTCCATGGCTTCAGGCATTCCCTGGGGGGCCTGGGGACTTGGAATCTGTCACCCCTAGATACTTCTAGCATCTGTCCTCTGCCCCTCTGCACTTACCAGCTCAGATCTCCCCTCCTCCCTTACTGATGTGGTCCTGGAAAGATTACGTACTATCTGAACCTCAGTTTCCTCACCGGTAACACAGACGCAATAAACCCTGCCTAGCCAGGATGCCGTGAGGAGTGACCCAGCAACAGGTGTGCCAGCCCAGGGAGCCTCCGCATTCTGCTGGTCCCCCTCTCTCGGCTCCTGCTCTCTCTCCTCCCTCATCTCCTGCCCTTTCACTTACCTCCTGATCATCCCCAGCTCCCTCCTCCTCTGGCCTGCCTTTTCCTCCTCATGGTTCTTCCCACCCTGCCTATTCTTCTCTCCCTTCTTCTGCCTTCCTCCTTCCAACCCCCTCTCCACTCTCCTCCCTCCTTTCTCCCCCCCACACCACGAGCCATTAATTCCTTCCGTGACCATTAACCATCAAACCCCTCATCACATTTAATGACCATTTGGCTAACTCCAGGGCTGCCCAGGGACACTTCATTACCACGGCTGCCCGGGCAGCGGGCAGCTCGGCTCCCGGGGGGCTTTCCCTGCAGAGCTGGGAGGATTGATCCCTGGAAAGGAGCCAGCTCTCAGCTGCTCCCCCCGACGTGAGCTCCACTCCCAAGGAGGGGACACCCCAGCTGGGAGGTCAGGGTGGTGGAATCTGGGGGATTCTCCTCTGTGGTTCCTGCCTGGGGAAGTGTCTGTGGATGGGCTCTGAAGCCAGCTAGCTGGTGTATGCGTTAGTTATAGGGAAGGCCAAGGACTGAGTTACGCTTAGTCAGAATCCCAGTCTGTCAGAGCTAGAAGGAGCTTGGGGCACTGTCTAGCCCCAGCCCAGTTCTCTCCTTTTACAGATGGGAAAAATGAGGCCTGGCGCAGAAGGGGGAGGCTACGCAGGGGAGCCAGGACTGCAGCCCAGTGTTTTCTCATTTTTTGTTTGTTTGTTTGTTTTGCTTTGTTCCTTTAAGTCTATTTATTTGCTTATTTCCTGAGAGAAAAAGAGACAGCCCCCCCCATAGGGTCTTCATATGGCACCTGTGTGCCCACAGTGTGCACAGGGGTGTCCCGGGATGTGAACCCAGGACCTTCTCATGCATGTCCAGTTGCTTTACTCCTCCACCACTGCCAGGCCCCAGAGCCCAGTGCTTGCTTTTGCTGTTTGTTTTTTAGAGAGATGTTTTGCATTTGCTGGAGAGACAGAGAGAGACAGAGAGACAGAAAGCGAGAAATCACCCCCTGGGGGTAGCCATTCTACAATCTCTTCTCCATTCTCCTCTTGGGATCTTGGGCACACTCCCAACACTCCCAGCGTGAGTTTTAAGCTGCCAGGTCCAGGACTTGAACCATGGTTGACTATGTGGGAGTCCAGTGACGTAACCATTATGCCAACTGCTGGGCCCCATTTTGTTTTGTTTTTATGTGCTAGAGGGTGTGTGTACTTGCTGGAGAGAGACAGAGAGAAAGTGAGAAAGCACCCCCAGAGGGGTTGTCACACTGCAATCCTTCTCCATTTCTCTCTCCTTCTGGAATTTCTAACACAGATGCACACACACACACCCAGTGTGTTCTTTCTTTCTTTCTTTTTTTCTTTTTTTGAGAGGTTTTCTCTATAGGGCGTGTGTGCTCGCCAGAAAGACAGAGATAGAGAGATAGAAAGCGAGAAATCACCCCCCATTGGGGATGGCCATGCCGCAATCCTTTCTCCTACATTCTCCTCTTGAGATCTTGGGCACGCACGCACATCCATTCTTTTCTCGGGAACTTTGGGCATGCATGCACATGTGCCTGGTGTGTTTTTCAAGTTGCTGGGTCTGGGACTTGAACCTCAAAGTTGGCCATGTGGGCTACAGCTGCCTTAACCACCATGCCACTGGCTGGCCCAGAGTCCAATTTTCCTGAATCCCAGCTCCGAATTTCTCTATGCACTGGACTCCTAGCTGCCAGTTCCTGGATCAGCTGCCTCCACGTGGACTCCTTGTAAAAGTAGAGACTCCTGGACCTCTCCCCTGGAGTTTCATAGTTAGGCTGTAAGTCCCAAGAACCTACGTTTTAAAGACTCCCCCTAGATAGATTGGTGTCGGCCAAGTTTGGGAGCCGCTGCTCAAATGGAGATTCATGCCAAGGGCAGAAAGGCAGACGGTGAGACAGGTTCGTTTCAGGACGAGTGCAGGGCCAGGCTTAGGGCACACAGACCACATGGGGCAGCGAGGCTGCCTTGAGAGTGGTCAGGTGACACCTGGGCACATGCTTCTGTCACCTGCCCCTTTCTCACCTCCTTTCCGCTCTCTCCATTCCAGGCGTGGGCGTGGAAGGAGAACTTCTTGGAGGTGGGGACCTTGGAGCGCTACACAGTGGAGAGGACCAACTCGGGCAGCGGGGTGCTGTCCACGCTCACCATCAACAATGTCATGGAGGCCGACTTCCAGACCCACTACAACTGCACCGCCTGGAACAGCTTCGGGCCGGGCACCGCCATCATCCAGCTGGAGGAGCGAGGTGACTGGCAGTACCTACCGCCAGGGTGTGGGCAGCCTGGGGATTCCGCTTTCTGTTTTCTCCTGGGGTAGGGCTCGGAGAGAGAGATTGCTCGCAGGCCTCCCCATCAGATCCTGGCCTTTGTGTTGGGGAAATGTGCTCCCTGTTCGTGGTTATGGAGCCTCCGCAATGTGCCAGGCGCTGCACTCAGGGCTACAGGGCAGCTGGGAACAGGTACAGTCCCTGTTCTCTGGAAACTTTCGGTTTAGGGGCAACACTTAGAGTGGCAGCACAAATTTAGATGGAGAAAAATCAACTGAACTGTGAAAGGGAGAAACACTACCTTGGTTATTGTGAGGAGTGAATGGGAGCATTTATTGGAGCCCTGCATGTATGAGGTGCTCAGTAAGCTTCGGTTGCTCCATCTCTTCCGGAATCCTTGGTCTGACAGGAGAGACATCCCCCCTTTAAGGTAGGAAGCACACTGTCTTTGACTTTGGAAAGCTTCCAAGTCTGACCCGGGAAAGATAGTTTGTTTTGTTTTGTTTTCTGAAACAGCCATTTGACATGGGAGATGGAGAACCCCATGGAAAATGACAGGGGATTCCATCCATTTTGTCTTAGCGAAGGATGCCCGAAAGGGGAGAGGGTAGGGAGAACGGAGGAGGTAGAGTTGGGTGGGACCAGCAGGGAAGGGGCTTGGAGGGGAAGAGTTGTAACAGGGTCTGGATTCGACTAGGACTGCCGGGAAGAGTGAGAGGCTGGAGGCAGCGATTCCTCAGCCCCTTCTCAGCCGGGAGCTGAGTGGGTGCAGGTGGAGTGCTGTGTGCGGGGAAGGTCGTGGAAGGAGTGAGAACACAGATGGCGGGTAGGAGAGTGTGGAGACAACTGACCCCAAATAAGAGCCCTCTCGGGAAGGAGGGACCAGACCCCCAGGCAGGGTGGGGAGGACAGATAACCGAGGGGAGGGTGAAGTGACATCCCAGCCACGGTGGTGCGGAAGGACTGTGACCGCAGCTCTGACCAGCTGAAGCACAGACCTAAGTCCACAGCAGCCCCGCCGTCCCCTCCGTCCCACCCTGACTTAGCACCCACTGTCCATGAGCTCGTCTGCATAGCCCTGTACGCTGCTGCCATAGCTCATGCCTGACCCTCTGCCAGCACTGAGCCCAGAGCCCGGCCTGACTCCAGCCTCACCCTCTTCTTTCCTCCCCACGTTGGAAGAGGTGTTACCTGTGGGCATCATCGCCGGGGCCACCATCGGCGCAGGCATCCTGCTCATCTTCTTCTTCATCGCCCTGGTGTTCTTCCTCTACCGGCGCCGCAAAGGCAGTGAGTACAGGCCCTGCGTGGGCCCAGGCCTCCCCTCAGCCTGGCCCCAGCTCCTAGTCACGGGCCTGGCCCTGCAAGGGCACGCAATGGCCGGGGGCTGGCCACTGGGCTTCCCAGCCAGGTGGGCTGGAAGCAGCTGCTGCATGGGCTACTTTACCTGCCACAGGCCGCAAGGACGTGACCCTGAGGAAGCTGGACATCAAGGTGGAGACGGTGAACCGAGAGCCTCTCACGATGCATTCCGACCGGGAGGACGACACTGCCAGTGTCTCCACGGCCACCCGGGTCATGAAGGCCATCTACTCGGTGAGGGTCATGCCCTTCCCAGGCCTACAGCCCACTCGCTGGCACGCCCTGCCCCGCCCCTGCCTGAGAGCTGCTGTCATTTTCCCCACTCTGGGTAGGCGTCCCCTGGTCCTGCTCCCCCCACACACACACACGCTTACACACACATACATGCACACGTTCATACAGTCACTCGTATACACTTGCTGTCATACCACTTGCTCTCACACCCTCTTTAACAGTCATAAATGGCTCACATGCCCTCATAGGTCCCAGGCTAATTTCCCTCCAGCTAAGGGAGGAGCAGGGATTCTCCCCAGGCCTCCTAGCCCCCCCTTCCCCTAGCGGCCTCCTCTGGTCTGAGAGTCTCAGGAGATGAGGAAGCCTCCTGGAGGGCAGGGCGTGCTATGGAGGTCAGGGTGCGTCCCAGGGCCTCTGCTAGGTGGAGACAGAGCCCAAGTCTGCCCTTGACCCCAGCCCCTGCGGGTCAGCAGGTGGCCGTGGGTTCAGGGTGGGACGGTGGGTTTGCATGCTGGGGCAAGAGCAGGACCCCATCTCCTGACACCGCCCCTGCTCTGCAGTCCTTTAAGGACGACGTGGACCTGAAGCAGGACCTGCGCTGCGACACCATAGACACCCGGGAGGAGTACGAGATGAAGGTGGGAAAGGGGGAAGCGCCCAGGCACCGGGCAGGCTGGGAGGTGGGCCCTGAGGGCTGCAGGGGTGGGGGGCGAGGACAGGCTTGGTGGGGGTTCGGTGAGGAAAGAGGCCGAGAACGTGGGCAGAGCCAGGAGAGGAAGCCCCGAAGGCCACAGCGGCTAGCCTTCGCTCCCCAGCAGGGAACCCCCTCCTCCAACCTCTTCTCGCCCTGCCCTCAGGACCCGACCAACGGCTACCACAACGTGAGA
>NW_006160143.1:354376-365727 GCF_000334495.1 Tupaia belangeri chinensis
CGGCCCTCGTCCCGCCTGTCCCACTCCAGCGGCTACGCCCAGCTCAACACCTACAGCCGCGCGCCCGCCCCAGACTACGGCCAGGAGCCCGCCGCCGCTGGCCCCGCGGCCCCCGCTGGCACCGACACCACCAGCCAGCTGTCCTACGAGAACTACGAGAAGTTCAACTCCCACCCCTTCCCCGGGCCGGCTGGGTACCCCACCTACCGCCTGGGCTACCCCCAGGCGCCTCCCTCCGGCTTGGAGCGGACCCCTTATGAGGCCTATGACCCGATCGGCAAGTACGCCACGGCCACCCGGTTCTCCTACACCTCCCAGCACTCGGACTACGGCCAGCGCTTCCAGCAGCGCATGCAGACTCACGTGTAGTGTAGGCCCAGCGCGCAGGGCCATCTCTGCCGGCCAGCGGAGAAGGCTGTCGCAGCTGTTCCCTGATATTCAGGGGCCTTGCTCCTTGCTCTCTCTCGGACCAGCCTTCTTCCCCCCGCTGTGGCAGGTGGGGAGCAGGTCTCCCAGAAATACCCCTTCCCGGGGATGGTGCTCTCGCATGCCCCAGCCTCCTGGGGCCTTCCTCCTTCTTCGGGAGGATGTGTCTCTTCTGACCTGCACTCTTGCCTGACTCCTGGCATGGGGGCAGGGAAAGTGAAGGTCCAGGAGAGCAGAGGGGCACTTTTTAACATTCCCTTTCTGTCGCTCCCCTCTCTTCTCCCGTAAGCTGACAGGAGGGATGCAGGGTGGGCAGGCTTTGGCCCCAGGATGAGAGTGGGACACTGGATAGCCAGGCCCTCGGTGTTTGCAGTCATACGCCCTGGGTGCATCCCCCTCCTCAGGGGACTGCAGAAGGACCTCAATTTATTTAACTCTCATCTACAGAACAGCCCTGGCTCTGCATTCAAATCAGCCTTCATTGAGCTGGAATCAGAAGGCCAGTGTCCTGGCTGCTGGCTGCCCACTGTGGACGTCTGTCTGTCAGCCTGCGGAGGGGTCCAGGAATCCCTAGTAGTGCTGTCTGCTTTCCTCCTGCTCATTGCTGGGTCTGTCAGATAGGGGAAGTCCATCAGATACCTGGGGTCTGCACCGGGAAAAGGGAGGTGGGACTGTGTCTTTATTGACCAGATGGCTGCATGGCAGTTTCCAGGACCAACACTAGAGGGAGCCACCCAGACCCCCTTTTCCTAATCTGTCCCACTTCAGGTTTTAAACTGAACCTTCTTGGGTGTGGTGGGGTGCTATAGGCTATTTTTCAAAGACAACAAAAAACAATGAAAACCTCATTTGGAAAGACAAACAGTAGGGATCCCTCCCCCCCAGTACAAGTCCCAATGGAAAGGAAAGGGGGTGTCTGTTCTCCTCCACCAGGTTCCTAACACTCCATTACTCTTTCAGTCTCCAAGCACTTTGAACCCATTTTTGTACATTCAGGTGGTGAGACCTGTCACGCAGGTGGGCTCTGATTGGGTTGGCGGGGGGCTGGCTCTCCGATTCTATTGTCGTCCCTGAGGGCGTCGCCAGCTGGTTAGAGGCCACCTTCCAGGTATTATGGGAGATGTTCTCTTTAGACAGGTTTTGGTTTAAGTGTCTTCTTGTTTTATTATTATTATTATTATTATTATTATTATTGGTGGGCCAGTCAGATTGCTTTTTCCACTTTTAGTGCCTTGAGTGTCAAGCTTTGGACGACTGTCTTGTGTGGGCGGTTGTGCAGGGATCCAGGACTTGCGAGCCCTGCACACACTGTCAGACAGTACAGTGTTAGCACAGAGATGAGGGAGGTGGGTGAGGGGACCTGGAGAGGAAGAGGGCCTGCGAATAGGCCCGACAGAGAAGGTGGCATGGGAGGGCACTGCAGGCATTCCACTGCACATTTCTCCTCCACGCCCACGTGCACACACACACCCACACACATTCCACACAACCGCCTCTCAGCCGCCACCTTCAGACCAAAGAGAACCTGTACTCCTGCCCGGCCTCGCCTTCTCCAGAAGCAGCATACAGCGTTGGCTGTGCTCCCCTCCCGGCTGTGCATGCAACCCAAAGGGAATGGGGGCCACCTGTGCAATTCCCAGAATGCTCCTTGCCCTTTCTCGGTGGTCTCCACTCATTAGTCATGTTCACTTTAATGACTTACATACTCATCAGCCACGGCCCATCACCACCCTTACAGATGGGCCTGTGGGGTGACATTCCTGGCCATCCCCTGCTGCTACAGACCAGATAATACCCAGGAAGCAAGCAGCTCCAGTTCTAGCTTCGCAGGCAGCCCATCCTCCATTTCAGCAGAGGGACTTCCCGCGGAATGGGCTCTACCTGGGCCATTCACAGGCTTCCAGCACATTCCACTCCTGGAAGCTGACACTGTCCTGCAGAGTTCTCCCATGAGAGCTCCGTGGGAGAGTAAGAAAGCAGGTTCCTGTGCAGACAGATTTGTGCACATTGTCATCATTTCACAGTAGCCGTGAGTAATCCAAACACTTAAAGTTTAAAGATAGTGGCTTTTTAAACATAAATATTCTAACAAAAAAAAATTCATTTTTGTTTTGAGTTTGGCCAGATGCTCTCATTTCTCCTTTTGGTTTAAACGATAGGTCCATCCTGTTGAAATGTCAGGGAGGACAGGCACAGTCCCTGAGTAACTTAGTCAAAGGTGCAGAGAGAATTGCTAAGAAAGGAAGACAAGTTTTCCGAAGATGGATGCAGGGCCACTTCGCCATTGCGTGCCCCTTAAAGACATCGTAGCTGGCCTCTGGGTATCAAGCAAGCACTGTGCAAGGTGCAGGGAAACAGCAGCCACATGGCAGCCTCTGCCCCCTGCACTTACACTCTGGTGCGGTCAGAATCCGAACTGGGACCTGCCTGATAGGCCAAATGGAATTGCTTCTCTAGGGAGTAGAAGATGCCCTTGATCACCGAGCGTTGTTGTCCGAGGCTGGAGCCCTTGGGCACCATGGGGACTCAGTACTCTGTGATCCTGGTTGCTTTTGCCATTCTCGTTTTAATGGGAAGAACAAGGGGCTAGAGTCTAGACACCCGGGACCCAGCTCTGAAGCTGCCATTCACTGAGTGATCTCGGCCTAACCTCTTCACATGCATTCCCCAATTCTGTGGCCTGTAAAATGAGGCCGGTGGGTTGCACAAACCTAAAACTAGTCTGTTTTCGCTGCATTCACTGGTGAGGCAGGAGCCTGGGGTAGGGAGTCAGGAAGTCTTGGAGCAGGTTGAGGACTGGGGCGTGGACAAGGGTGCTGGTTCTGTTCTACTTAAAGAAGCGTTAGCCATGGGCTCCATTATCTTGTCAGTGTTAGGAACTCACTTCCACCAGAATCCTTTATCTCAAACAGCAAAACACCCCCTAACCTCAGAGGGAAATCAACGGGGGGCTCCCCTTTGGCCACCAGGTTATCTGTGCTGCTGCCCACTCAGTGCTGATAGGTCTGCAAAGGTGCCTGTTGCCGGGGTAGGGCGTAGTGAGTTTGCTAAGTGCCAGGTTTCAGGCAGCTACTCCAGGGGAATATGAGAACAGCTACCCTCCACCCCAGGCTTTAGGAACATTTCTCTGGACCCAGCACAAGGTGCAGCCTGCAGTCCGAGGTGTCCTGAGCCAGAGGGTGGGGGATAAGTACACAGACCCCTCTACAAAGGAGCGCAGGCTGGAAAGGGAGCTGGTGGAGGATAGAGGGGGTACAGCAGTTGGGCATAATTCTGGCTCTTGAGGTTCTTGTGGTTCTGGGTGAGCCATGGTCTCTGTCCTCATGGAAGGCCCAGCCTGCATTCTAAATTCTGGATCTCTCCAAGTCCAGCCACAGAGTTTGCACCATGCAAAATCCATGTTAAGTGAGAAGGGAGGGGGCGGTGCTCTGTGTTCATGAATGTCCTGCTGGAACGAAAGGTGATTTCCACCCTTTGTCCCCAGGCAGTATGCTCTCTCCTCATCCCAGCGGTTGCTGCTTTCCTTACTGTTTGAGGGGAAGCTTTTTCTGCTTGGCGGATGGAGCACATTGCCCACAAGTCTTGTCAACCTGTAGACACTTGTCTGGGAGCCACAAGTCCTGGGCCTTTCAAGAGACCATCGGTTCCCTCAGCATACCCACCCACATCCACAGTACTGCTGGGCCACGCAGGTTCTAGAAACACCACGTGAGAACCCAGACCCCATTGGGAGTATGCTGGCTGTGGCTGCCTCACTCTTCGCTGTGTGGACAGTTCTGTCCCCATGGTGAGCTCCAGGTCCTTCCAAGGTCGCCCTGGCCTCTCGAACCCTGGCTTTTAATGCTGTGTGATCTGAACCGGGTCACTGTTCTGTGCCTCTGTGGGCCATCGGGACTAGGGGAGCTCCTGAGGCTGGTGAGGCCGGCGATAATGGAACACTGAAGTGCACAGACCAAGAGATGTAATTGGAAAGGCATTTATTTTTGTGAAGAGCCTATAAAATTAGCATTTAAATATCCTATTCCCTTCTCCCCACCACCCCCGCCCCACCTTGGTGTTTCTCCTCTCCTCAAGGCCAGATTCTTTCCGAAAGGCATTGGTTCCCTTTAGCCAGCTCAGTCCTGACCCCACCTCTGGGGTGGTGGGGAAGACAGATGTGTGGCTTGGGACATGGAAGGTTACGGGAGTGGGACCCCATCTTCTTGTATCACTGTGAGGGAGCTCCAGGCCCTGCCCCTGGAGAACTAATTGCTGCGCAGAAGTCACAGGTCATACTGGGCAGTTCTGGTACAAGCCTGCCCCGAAAAATAACGCTAATAATAATGACTTCACTTGCATAGAACTATGACACATTCCTATCAATCCGCTGTCCCCCGGCCCTGGCTTTTTGTTGGCCCCAGCCTCTGGTCTGTTGGAGAGATGGTAGGCCATGGGTTCTTCTGCTCGCTCTAGAGCTGTTCACACGTTGCCCCCGGGAATACTCTGAACTGCGGGGACGGCAGCCTGACTGCCCGCACGATCAGACTGGACACAGCTTGTTAGCCATAGTGACCCGGAAGATTTCACTGCCTCCGATTTCACCAGACAGGCCCGTGGCTCCCTATGGTCACGTTTCCTACCCTGGCCATTCTTGGGATTGTCATCTCCATCCTGGCTCCAGTTGAAGTTTCTCCGCCCCCAACCCCAATAATAAATGGATCCATGATGATAATTAAGAGAAGAGGAAAAAAATATTATTTTTGTTAGGACAAACCATCGTAGATTTTTAGCAATGTGTATCTGTGTGTCCCTCACACCTTTTCCTATTCTGCCTTTTTTTTTTCCTTTTTTTTAAATATTATGTACTATATTTTTAGTCTTAAACACACTATATATTATATATATTTAATTTTTTTATATATATAAATATAAATGTTTTAAAAAGTATCATGGTTTCTGTTATTTAATGCTTAACCGTTACTCACTTCAGAGCCTGCCTGGTTCGGGGTCCTGTACCGCCCGCACGATCAGACTGGACACAGCTTGTTAGCCATAGTGACCCGGAAGATTTCACTGCCTCCGATTTCACCAGACAGGCCCGTGGCTCCCTATGGTCACGTTTCCTACCCTGGCCATTCTTGGGATTGTCATCTCCATCCTGGCTCCAGTTGAAGTTTCTCCGCCCCCAACCCCAATAATAAATGGATCCATGATGATAATTAAGAGAAGAGGAAAAAAATATTATTTTTGTTAGGACAAACCATCGTAGATTTTTAGCAATGTGTATCTGTGTGTCCCTCACACCTTTTCCTATTCTGCCTTTTTTTTTTCCTTTTTTTTAAATATTATGTACTATATTTTTAGTCTCAAACACACTATATATTATATATATTTAATTTTTTTATATATATAAATATAAATGTTTTAAAAAGTATCATGGTTTCTGTTATTTAATGCTTAACCGTTACTCACTTCAGAGCCTGCCTGGTTCGGGGTCAAATGGCCCAGATCTGGAGAGAAGGCAGGCTGTGAATTGAGACTGCAGGAACTATACACGTGTATTTGTGTCACTTCCAGGCTGGGGGGCAAACACATTTTATTTGCCAGTTTGCGATCACTGTCGAGCCCTGAGGGCAAGTGTGGCAGTTCAGGGACAAACAGCTAGAGGCTCCCTGCTTTGGAACACAGCGTCGGAATGTTCCATGCCAGGTCTGATTATGGGGGCGGGAGAGGGGGAGACTCTGGATCTGAGATCCACATCCCAAAGGAATTGGGAGTGGGCACGCAAGCAGGGTTGGCTTCATTTATTAAAAAGCTGTCGTTTGGGTAAAAGGCACGGTCACCAGGTCTCCACCCTTTTGAACTTACAGCGAAACCGACTGAAATCACAGATGGAGCCGGTGTGCATGAACACAGAGGCCATTCTGCTGAGAAACCCTGAATTCTCAGCTCAGTACTGTCTGTAAGGGTTTCCCTTTTGCTCATTTCTCAGGGGTGTGTCAAGGTGCCTGAAATTGTTCTCCGGTGATGTTTTTGAAAGGTGCACATCATTAGGGAAATACGAGGATCTATTGCTTTTCTTATCCAGTTAATGATCAAGTGGATTCAGAATGGTTGACAGTGGCCTTTTTGTACACAAGCGACACAGAGCATAACCAGAGACAGAGATAGGATGGAAGAACTGAACAGATACTTCAGAGAGAATGCAACCCATTTTCAAGAGGGTTGAGGGGGGGTGACAGCTCAGGAGCTGTGCTGGAGGGAGGAGGTAAGGTGCAGTGGGGGCTGGGGTTTGGAACCACCTGGCTGGGACTGAAAGCTTGTAAGTAGCTCAAGGTGAATCCAATCTAGATGTGAATGAGAGGCCCAGGGGTCGAGTTGCATCTAGAGGCTACAGCTAGGTCAGTTCCACTGGCACAACTGAAACACGGCATGGATAAGAAAAATCCAGAAGCCACAAGGAAGGGGGTTGGGGGACAGAAGAAACATGGCTGTGCAACCATTGAAGCACAGGTGAGTTCGTCTGGGCCGGGGGAGTTGGTTGAGGGACTTCCCGTGCTGCGTATCCACTTGGTATCATTGATTCATCTCTGCATGGTGAGAGCCCAGCACAGAGCCAGCAGGTGCTTTGGGACAAGTCTGTGCAGAGCACCAGGTGAGGCTCCAGAGAAAGCTAACTCTCTTCTTAGCCACAAGAAAGGTCACAGGAGCTCAGCCCTGTGTGTCAGACCCATTCCTGTGACAGCCCCACCCAGAGAGAAATAGCCAGAGTGAGAGGGAAAATGAGAAATCACCCTCACTCCCCCCCCCTCCCCGGGGGATGGCCACGTGGCAATCTCTTCTCCTCCTGGGGTTTGGGGCACCCATGCACATGTATCTGGCATGATTTTCAGGCTTCCAAGTCCAGGACTCAAACTAATCGGCTATGTGTGAGTCCAGCATGCCACTTGCTGGGCCCTAGCTTTGTAATTTTTTTTTCCCCCTTGAGAAATTTTTGTTATAGGGCGAGTGAGATTGCTGGAGAGACAGAGAAATAGAAAGCAAGAAATCACCACCTCCCCCACCACCCCCGAGGGGATGGCCACAAGCAATCCCTTCTCGACTCTCTTGGGGTACTGAACACACATGCACATGCGCCCAGCGTGAATTTCAAGCTGCCAGGTCTGGGACTGGAACTGGAACCGCAATCAGCCATGAGGGAGTCCATCATAACCACTACACCCCCCATTAATCCCATCCTTGCAAAGTTTAAAGGTCACACCCTCCTGGCAAGTTCCTCTGCTTCACCACAGGAGCTGTTGACCTAGGCATAAACTTGCTTCTGTCTGCACCTCGTGTACCAAACTTCAAACTTCTCCACAAGCTGACTCCAAACCAGCTTCCCAAAGAATCACTTACTCCGCCCTCCTGTTCACTTCTACGTTTTAGCGTGGTCCAGTGGAACTATGCCTGGTCCACAGAACACCCTTTCCTGCCTCTGTGCTTCGATCCCAGCCTTTCTCTGCCTGAAATGCACCTTTCACTTTCTCCTTTCCAAATATCACCTACCTGTAGAGCCATGTCCTCTGTGAAGCCTCCCCCATTCACTATCTCCTCAGATCGCACTGATCTCATCTCATTTACAAACTTGCATGCTGATCACAGGGTTTTGTGTATGACACATTAGCACTTTCCTCTTAAAATAAGGGCCCTTGAAGGCAGAGACCACATGTTTATTTCGTATCCCTGTTACCCAGCAAAGTGCCTGGCATGTAGTTACTTAGTATGTGCTGGAGGGATGTGAGGATGGAGAGGAGAGGGAGGGGAGGCAAACCCACAAACACAGCGCATAAAATGTGTAAAGGGAATTAAACCTAGGGGAGCCTAGGCCTGGAGAAGTATAGCATGGTGATTAAAAGCCCAGGCTCGCTCCCGGGCCAGCTGGTGGCATGCTGGCTAAGGCAGCTGGATCCCACATGGCTGACTGCACAGTTCAAATGCCAGATCTGGCAGCTTGAGAAGCACGCCAGGCACATGTGAATGCATGCCCCAAATCCCGAAAGGCAGAGAGATGGAGGAGAAGGGATCATGTTCTGACCATTCCCCCACGGGGGTGGGGAAGGGCTCGCTCGCTCTCTCACCAGGAGGTACACACGGCCTCTGATAAAATTAAAAAAAAAAAAATGTTTGGGCTCACTCTTAGGTCTGCCAAGCTGACTTGAGACATGACCCGAGCGAGACATAAGCCGAGCTTATTGATATTGGGACCTTTCTTTCTGAATCCCCTGGCTACTGGGCAAGACCATCCTCACTAGGTTGGCCAATGTGGAGAAGTAACAGGCCACTTCCAGACCAAAGCATTTAATTGCTCATGGGAGACCCTCCAGCTTTTTCTTCCCCTTGTAATAACAGGAACCTATTCCTTCTAGATAGTGCAGTTTCTTAATGGCAGAATCATACTGCCTGGGTCCCTGAATGACCATGTGAAACAGAGCCCCTTTGCCAACCCAGGATGAACATGCAGTCTGAGGGAGAAAGGCATCTTTGTTTTGTTAAGATCCTGAGATTTCGTGGTTGGTTATTACTGCAACAGAGTATCCTGATTCATACAGCAGTAACATTCTGCCTTCACCATTAGCTCCTCGGGTGAGTTATCTTACCTTTCTGCATCTCTTTTCTGTGAAATGGAGTACTAATAGCTCCTATTCCAGAGAAAGTGCTTAGCAGTGCCTGGCACCAGAGCACTCAGTAAATGTAAGCTTTTGTTAGCCTTGAGGAAGGGTACTGTGGGCACCTGTTCCTGTCCCACCTTTGCCCCTATTCTTAGAGACAGCGGGAAAGGTGTCAGCAATCGTCCAGGGGTTATGGAAAGAGCATGGACTCCGGAATGAGAAGATTTAGGTTAAAAATCCCAGCAAAGCCTCCTGTCACTCTGCGTTGCAAGGCAGGTCAGAACACCTTGCTGAGCTATGGTTACTTTATTTGCAAAATGTTGAGAACACTCGATGAGATGAGCTATACAAAAGCTTTTTGTAAATTGCTAAATGTGATTCCAATGTGAGTTGATTACTCTGGTCTATTAACACTCTGTACATCCCACCCCCGCTCATCCCCACTCCCGGTGGCATCCCACGCCACACACCTTGCTTCCACAAACAACACAAACACTGCTTTAGCAGTGACCTGATATTAGGAGAATGCCCACCCAGCTGGACCCATCTCACCAGCCCCCAGCGTTCTAAAACCAAGAGACCAGCTCTTTGTAAAGCAGGAACCTGGGGGAGGAGAAAGATCACTTCAGCGACACTCACTTTCCCATTTCCTTTACTCCTTGTAATTAGCTACACAGAGGCAACCTCCTGGGGAGAGCGGAGCCATCAGCTCCCAGAATTGAACCGAGAAGCTTTGTCTCTTTGTTCCTCTCCACATAATACTACTCTCTTGGTGGTCGCTATGCAAACACATCCTGCTTTCATTTGCAAATGGGGAATATTTCATATTTGGAGGCTCAGATTAATGTTCCATCTCCCCAAAAGAGACACCAGTCAGGACTTATTTTTCAAGCAGTATCCTGTTCATACTCAGAGTCTGGCTCCCCAGAGTGGTGCTAGTATGCCCTTGAGGGAGGTGACCAGAACCTCGCTTTTCCCAGAGCCCCTATGAATGAGTCCCTCACCAACATAGATGCTAAACTGTGGATGAGCAAATCCAGAGATCCACAGGCACTGCTGGGGCTCTTTGGTCCGACTCCTGGATGCAAAGCAAGAGCCCTTGGAGGCAAATGGGTTCTTCATCAAGGCTACTGGGGCTGGAAAACAAGGTGGCTTTTTAATGGGATCTGGACTTGGGAATCCAGTGGCTGAGCCTCCCCTCAGCTTTCTCTGGGATCAGCTCTGTCTGTGCCTCTGGGAAAATCATTTGACCTCTCTGGGTCTTGGTTTCCTCATCAGTAAAAATCATCCTTTCATGCAGACAAAAAATTTATTATTAAACATTTACCACGTGACTGACACTATTCCAAAACGTGGGCATACAGCAGATGATGAAACAAAGTCCTGTTGTCATGGGAGATAGACAATAGACAAATAAATGACTATAGCTACTACGAGAGACAGTGCAGAGTAAGGGGGACAGAGGCAACAATACGAAGAGGTGTCACTACTTTTTTATTCTTTAGGTTTTTGCCATAGGGTGCGTGTACTGCTTAGAGAAAGACAGAGAGGGAAAGTGAGAAACCCTCTACGGGGATGGCCACACCACAATCCCTCCTCCATTCTCCTCTCAAGGTTCTGGGCGCTCAGGCACACATTCCATTTAAGTCACCAGGTCTGGGATTCCAACTGTGGTTGGCCATGTGGGAAGCCAGCACCTTAACCATCATGCCATTGCTAGTCCCCTAGGCATCACTAATTTATTTATGTTGGGTGGTCAGAGAAAGCCTCCGGGAGAAGGGAATGGGAAAGCTGGGCTTGCATCTAGGGGAAAGAGCATGCTAGGCAGAAGGAACAGCAACTGCAAAGGCCCTGAGGCAGAAATGAGTGTAAGGGGTTCGAGGACAGCAAGGAGTGGGGCTCCTGGAGGAAGCAGAGGGAGAAGAGAGTGGAAGAAATTCTGTTAGATAAAGGAGGCAGAGCAGATCCTGTTTTTACTTGTAAGCCGTCAAAAGGACTTTGGAAATTATTCAATGTACAATGGGAAGATGTACTAAGTAAAGCCATATGAAATTACTGTTTTTGTTGGTCCAAAGCAGTTGAACAACAGCAGTTTTATATGGTTTGACTTAATACATGTAAACATGCAGCACTGTCAACTTATTACTGTTTTCTTTCAAAGAAAAAAAAAAAAAACAGGCTTCTCTATTATTTTGGCAGGATTAGTTGGAAGATATTTCTTCTTTCTACTGAACATGCATCTGCCTTCTTGCAATTTCCCCCCACTGGCTGTAGTTCCACCTTCAGGGCTCTGCT
>NW_006160143.1:365743-372057 GCF_000334495.1 Tupaia belangeri chinensis
CCCATGCTGCTCCGTGGATACTGAAGCGCAGGCTTCATGATGGCCTGTGTCTTCAGAGAAGTCTCTTTTCTCAGTTAAGTGTTTCTGAATCTTCAAACCTTCTCAGATGATATGGCTCCCTGACTCTTCTACCTTCTGGGTGAGTTCTGAACACATGTCAGGAGGTTCAGCATTGCCCACTGCACATCTCAGCCCATTCAGGTTCTCTGCATTCTTTCCCCCCCCCCCCCCCACACACACACACATCTCCAGTCTTCAGAAAATACAGACACGGTCTGCCAGCTCTTCTCCAAGAGGGAGTGGTGGCCCCTTCAACTCCTAAAGGGCTTGAGACCCATTCTCTCCACTGCAGCAGGCAATGGTGCAAGAGGCTCAGGCCAAAATCCCAAGGAGGTGGAGTAAGAGGGGTTCCCAGGTCTAGCGGCTCAGCTATGGCCATGCCAGACCACCACCGAGGGACTCTGGGGTGTCCCAAGATTTAGTGTGCTCTGAGTGGTAGGTCTATTTGGATTTTTTTTTTAATAGCATCGTTAGTATTACAATGACCAAGACCCTCCTGCTCTCAGAATCTAGATCTACTTGTCTCTTTGGGTTGAAAGTCAAGACGTGGGTTGTAGACCAAAGTCCATTTATTAGCCATGTTACCATGAACACGTTGCTAAAACGTTCTAAGTCTTAGTTTTCTTATCCGTACAATGGGGATAAGGCTACCATTGTACTAACTGAAGGAAGAGCTAGCACCTCTGGGTAGAAAATGAGCATGTGTCACAAGTCCTACCGCTCCTGTTGCCTCTACTGCTGTGCCCCCATCTATGACCCCTCAGCTCTCTCTATGCTCCCACAGTGGCTTGGTGGCCTCTCAGCTTTCTGTCATGGTGCCTCTAGGGTCAGTTTTCCATAGCAGGACACTGCAAGCCCTTCCCTAGGGAATCGTTACTCTACTGAAGGGTGTGTGTTTGGGGGGGGGGGCAACTGTTCCTAGTTTCATCATTGATACTAAAAAAAATAGACTGTCTTAGTCTATTTAGGTTGCTGTAACAAATTACCATAAACTGGGTGGGTTATAAGCAGCAGAAACTTACTTCTCACAGTTCTGGAGGTTTGGAAGTCCAAGATCCAGGAGCCAGCAGCTTCAGTGTAGGGCCAGTTTCCTGGTTCATAGATGGCATCTTCTCACTGTGTCCTCACTTGGCAGAAGGAACAAGACCGCTCTCTAGATTCTCTCTTATAAGACCACTAATCTCAATAAAGAGGGATTTGCCCTCATGACCTATTCACCCCTCTCCCCACTCCCTCAGGAAGCCCCATTTCCTAATACCATCACTCTGAGGGTTAGAATTTCAACATACAAATCTGGATGCACACAAACATTCAGACCACAACGCACTTGAACTATAATAATGCAATCAAATAAATCTTTTAAAATAATCGAATCACATCACTCCTGTGCTTCAGACCCATGGCTTCTTATTCCTCTTAGAAGAAAATCTATGCTTTTCATTTCCTATAGGACCTGCCTTAGTTGACTCTTGTCTGCCTTCTTTCCATCCTAATGTTGTCACTTGCCACTCTGGTTTCACTGACCTTGATCTTTGCAACATTCCATCATGGGGTGGAATGCTGGGCTGCTTCAATTAAACCCTCAGAGTTTTTCGAGGTGCTTGGAATGGGGGCTTGCAATAGGAAAGAAGTTAACTTTTTGTTTGTTTTTGGAGAGGTTTTTGCTATAGGACGTGTGCGCTCACCAGAAAGACAGAGAGACAGGAAGCAAGAAATCACCCCCTAGAGGGGATGGCCACACCGCAATCCCTTCTCCTCCATTCTTCTCTCGGGATCTTGGGCATGCACGCACATGAGCCCTGCGTGAGTTTAAGCCATTTGGTCTGGGACTTGAACTGTGGTCGACTATATGGGAGTCCAACAACATAGCCATTACGCCAACTGCTGGTCCCAAGAAGTTAACATTTATTAAGCAAACAAAGTGTGAGGCACGTTCATGTCTGTGATGGCACACAACTTTCAGAATAATGGATTTCTGAAGTTAGACCTGAGAGGGAATTCCCCTAGCCTCTGTCTTCAACGCCCAATGGGCCAGCTAGAAGGATAGCTCAGCAAATAAACTTGAGAAGCTTCCGGCTGCAAAGCTCCGGAGGCTCTAGCTCTTTCCTTCTAATAACCTAAAGGGCTATTAACAGTCTCTTCACTTATTAAAACAATTTTTTTGATGCCTGTCCCTTTGGTCCTGGCTACATGCCACAAAAAGAAGCTAGAATCCCAGCTCTCCCTTTTAAAAGGGCAGCCTCTCTCCAGGGTAGGATGAGAAAAACATAGCTCAGTGTTCAAGAATCAGTCACTTTCTGATGGGAGAACACAGATCCCTACCTCTGAACACAGGTTCTTCTTGCATTTAAAATCTCCAAGGGAGTAAAAGAACCTCAGGGCAAGTGTAAAACTACTGGGGTTTTAGTAGGTTGAGAAAAGGTCTAGTTTTTAAAAAAAAATTTATTGATCTATTATTACTATTATTATTATTCAATTTGACCAGAGAGAGACATAGTGAAAGAGAGAGCGAGGGAGTGAGAAAGCAAGCCACTAGATTTGGGACTCAAATCATGGTTGGCCAAGTGGGAATCCAGCACCTTAACCACCACGCCACCTGCCAGCCCCAAAAAGATCTAGTTTTCAAATTTCGACCAGTGGGCTGGTTGTGCAGGTGTGAGTCACGTATCTGAGGCTCTTCAATAATGCTGAGATCTTCACAGGACAGAAAAATACGTCCATGTTGTTGTTTTGTTGTTTTTTTTTCTAACTTTAAAAAAAATAATTATGTATTTAATTTAAAAATTATTATTATTAATAATTTGGCCAGAAAGAAACAGAGAGAGAGAGAGAGAGAGTGGGAAAGTGAGAAAGCAAGCCACCAGGATTGGGACTTGAGCTGATGTGGGAGTCCAGCGCCTTAACCACCACACCACCTGCCAGCTCCAACCCTGTTTTGGTTTAGGTTCGTCAAACGGGTAGCAGCTAAGTAACCTGGATTGTCAGGAAAGCACAGTTTCAGATGCCCTGCACCAGTCAGAACCTGTGGCTCATGTACTCTAATCTTCATGGCAAATCAGTGGCAAGAGCAAGGATCTGAATCTTTTGACTTTCAGGCTTCCCTACCACAGCTTGCTTCTGTCATATTGACCCAGTGGAATGCTTCTGATTCTATCTGAGCCTCCACAATCTTCTTAGAAGAAAAGGAGACTTCATGCATTCTTTTTTAAAGACTAAAATCAGGAATTATTTCATCACAAGGGACCTGCACACACCATGAGCAAGGTCAATGAAGCCAGGGTGGGAGGTGACAATAAGTATCCCTCCTTGATCACCTCCTAGAGCCTCCTCCCTGCTTCCACATGTGCCCCTCTCATTGTTGTTTTATGTTTAAATATTCTTTAAAGAATTTTTCATTTATTTTTATTTATTATTATTCAGTTTGACCAGAGAGAGAGAAATAAAAAAAAGAAAGCAAGCCACCAGGTCTGGGACTCAAACTGTGGTCGTCCATATGGTCGTCTAGCACCTTAACCACCATGCCACCTGCCAGCTCCCCCTCACTGTTTTTAATACTCAGCACTGCTTATGAAGGTATCCGTAACTTTAAGAGGCACGGCAATGCCAGCTGTTATCTATGACATGAAGTCATGCCCTTTATTTATTTATTTATTTTAGGTTTGTTTTGTTTTGTTTTGCTATAGGGTGAGTGTGCTCTATAGAAAGAGAGAGAGAGAGGCAGAGGGGGCATGACCACACCATGATCCCTTCTCCTCCATTCTCCTCTCAGGTTTTTGGGCATGCATGCATGCACACCTGCCTGGTGTGTTTTCTAAGCTGTTATCCAGGACTCAAATTGCACAGCCAACTATGTGGGATTTTGTGCCTTACCATCATGTCACCTGCTGACCCCATGCCCATTTAAAAAAAAAAAAATCCTTTTACTTTTCATAAAATGGTACCCTCCAGCTAATACCCAATCTCCCTCCTTCCCCTCACAGCCAAGTTTCTTAAAATGGCTGTCTTTACTTTGTCATTTCACCCACCCCTCAAGAAAATACAATCTGTCCATTGCTCTTGCCAAGATTCCCAAACAAATCTTGCTCTAGTTGACAAATATAATGGTCATTTTCCAGTTACTTTGTTCACTTACTGGATAACTTTTTTCTTCCTCCCCTCTGAACTCCAGGTCCCTTGACTGCTCCCCTAGGACAGTGTCCAGGAGAATAACTGGGTTTACATACGTCTCACCTCCCCCTTCCACACAGGAAGCCCATTGGATCTTACTTGGTTCATCTGGTCCCTCAATGATTTACATGTGATCAGTCCTCAAAATATTTTCATCAAATGAAATCATTCCCTTTAACCCTTTGAGGTACACTGAAAGACTACAACCAAACCAAACGTGCACCTAGAGTTTCAGCTTCCAGAGTTGAGTAACTGGTACAAAACACTTTATCTTAGCACCTGTCTAAATATAGTTTGTAAGGGATATTAACATGCTTAGTTCTGTTTTCATCTTGGAGAGCCCTACTGAGGATGGTTCTGCTAGTTCTTGCTCCACCGCACACAGCCCCCACGGGCCTCTGAGGCCTCTGTTCCTACTCTCAGACCTCAGTTTCCTAGGCTGGAGTACTGGGATCTCTGTATTAATCATCATACTCTGGGGCCTTCCTTTGGGCTTTGCAACCTCTTTCTGACTCCAGGTACCAGCTGGAGTTGACCCTATGCAAGTTGAGTGTGAAAGTGAGTGACCTGGCCCAGGACAACCCCTGGGCTCCCCATGCTGCACCCCAGTGTGTGCCCTGAGCCTGAGCTCTAGACGCATTAAACTCCATGGGGTGGGCCTCTGTGGTATGCGGACTCCGTCGACATCCACACTATTATTGGTTCCTTCGCACGACTGCCAGGGCCTGGACTGACACTTTCCAGGGCTGCTTCTCCAGTCAGTGGTGACCTGCTCCAGGCAGCCCAGAGCCAGGGCCCTGGTTCCTAGCATCCTATGGGGCCAGAATGCAGACAGATGTTCACGCACACTTGAATTGCAAAGAAAAGCAAGGGGCTCCATCTCCAGTCCCTGCTGCCATTCCCCCTGCTGCAGTGACCACCAAAAACGTCCACAACGACCCCCTTAGTGAGCACAGGAGCGAGACGAGAGCCCTAGGGGACCTTCCTGCTACTCTTGGCTAAATGCACCTTCTCTTGCTGAATAATTTTTTGAACAAAGTTTAAATAATAACTTTCAAACAAATGTCAAATGAACACATGTCAAAAATGGCATTAATCCATTTATTAACGAGGGATCTGGTAAGATATTTCAAATGGTTCAAAGGAAAATTCAAAGTACCTCACTTATATAGGTCAACCAAGAATTTTGAAGTGAATTTACAAATAGATAATAAGACCGGTTTAACCACAGGGCACTAATCAATCGCACTCCACTGGATACAACGAATTTGTGTTTCTGTGGATAAGAATCGTCTGAGCTGTTATCAACTTTCCACAATTTACAGAGTTGTGCAATAGCTTATAGACAGTGGAAGGTAAACATTGTTCTGACAGGTAAGCGAGACAGGGAACCCAGTGATTTTTTTTTTTTTAAATCATTTTAAAGTCTGTCCTGACACTTTCCTTGACCTATCTGTCACACTAGTGACCACTCCTTTAAGCTCCTCTTTTGCTCTGCAGTGTCAACCTCAGACTCTCCTTCTACTCTGACCTCTTCTCAGCAGAGCGGGCTCCTTTTCCTTATCTCCTAAAGTAGGCATTCCCTAGCGTTCTGGCCCTCTTCCCCTGTGCTCATACTCTCAAAGGCATCTCATCTATCCTTTAGTCTTCAAGGCACCTAGGTTATGCTGAGGATCCTCAAACCCCTATCCTCACACCACTTTCTTCTGAGCTGCAGACCCAGTTAATTTTTTTTTCTTTTTTAATATCCCTACAGCACCTCAAAAACAATATGCCTGGGGCCAGAGGATGGCACAGGAATAACACAATTGGACCCGTCATTTCCCTAACGGAGAAGGTACTGCAATGGTATCCTGGGACCTCCCTGAGCATGTCAGGAGCATGTTCGTGCCTGTGATCTGGGCAGGCTGACACTGGGGGTGGATGTTGGCATGAAGGCCATCTCTCTCTGTCTCTCTCTATCTCTCTCTCATGGTGGGAGAAAAAAAAAAAACAAACTTAAAAACAAATCCTGCCCACAAAACATACTTTTTCTTCTTAAAGCTTTCACCCAGGACCGGAGTCTAAAGCAGTGGGAGCCGAATTTC
>NW_006160143.1:372088-374372 GCF_000334495.1 Tupaia belangeri chinensis
TTCCCTGTCCTTGTCTCTCATAGCCATCAGTTACAATGCCTGCTGGTCCTGCCTCCTTGCTCACACTTCAGCCTGGCTGTGTCCCTCCATTTCTACAAGCCTCTCTCACCCCAGGCTTTCTTCATTTTTTGTCTGGATTAATGCCAGAACCTCCTATCTGATCTTTCCATCTCCAGCCTGACCCCATCTAATCCGTACTTGACTCTCTGCTGAAATAATACTTCAAAAATGCAAATCTCATACGATACTCTCATCTCAGTAATCATTTCCTGGCTCCCTATCAAGGTTGAGATAAAATTAAGCCCACTAACAAGTTGGTCAAAGGCCTCCTTAAAGTGACCCCAGACCCCATCCCTCCAGCCTCACCTCTTGCTAAGTTTCTCCATGGGGTTTTAGAAGATCCCCATGGGGTCTGGCCATGCCCTTTCTTGCCTTCCTCAGCTCCTTGGAATGGGTCATTCTGTCCTTGAAACACTTCTATCCCCTGCCCCCAGTATCTTCTAACTCACATTCATCCTACAAAACTGTACTGGATTTTCCACTTCCCAGATTTTTCAGCTCCTTCCAATGTCTGGATTGTGGGCTACTACTAGGTAGTCCTCCCCTTGCCGCAGCCCTGCACCTAGGTCATGGGTAAGTCTGTGAGTGTTAGCTATCTCAGGAAAAGCGGGGCTCCCCTGCCTTCCCTCTCCCCTTTTCTCCTTTCCTTCCTTCCTAAAGTGACAGGGACAGAGAGACAGCACTCCCATCATGGTCTTCATGCTGCGATCCACCCCCGGCCTCAGCCAGCCCTGGATCATGAACAAGTGCATGCTGGGATACTTAGGGAGGTCTCTAAACACAAACCAGAAACTCTCCCATGTGGGTCAGTCTGGCAGAGCCTGGCTGGAGTCTGCCACCACCTGGACCCTCCCCTGCACTTCTCTTTCTGTGCCCTAAGCATAGGGGCTGTCATTGCTGACTTGCATGGTTTCCTCATGAGATCAAGATCCAGACTGGGAGCTCCTTGTGGGCAGGGCCTAGAATGCTATTTACACCTCCCCCCCTTCAATGCCTTCTCCCCACACAATTGCTGAGGATGGCTAATCGCTCCTGAGGAGGTTTGCCCAAAGCCCCTCACTCCCATATAATATCATAGGGAAGTACAGAGATTGCAAGAAGGAAGACTCTATGAAGGATTGGCAATTCAGGATTCTTGACTCGCCTTCTTTCTTTTTTTAAAAAATTATTTAATTGTATTTATTATTTTTTCAAGAAATTATTTTATTTTATTTATTCATTCATTTTATTTTAATTTGGCCAAAGAAAGACACAGAAAAAGAGAGAGAGGAAAAGTGAGAAAGAAAGCTACCAGGTTCGGGACTCAAACCATGGTTGTCATATGGGAGTGTGCAGTGCCTTACCCACCACGCCACCTGCTGGTCCCCTATTTTTTTTTTTTTCAATCAGATTAAGAGGTGGTGGGAGTAGGGGGATTGAGTGTGAGAAAGCAAGCCGCCAGGTTCAGGACTCAAACCGTTGTCAGCTGGTGGGGGTCCAGCGCCTCAACCACCCCGCCACCTGTAAGCCCCCAGACTCACCTTTTAAAACTCAGTCATTCATTCTGTACTAGACCCTGTGCTACATCTCTGGGTTATGGAGAGCCGTTATTGTGGTTTCTGCCCTGTAGGAACGTGTAGCAGACTTACCTGTATGCAAATAACTGTCTCCGAGGTGACGTAATCCCTGAGTACTAGGAGTCTGGACAAGTGCTACCTTAGCGGAAAGAGAAAGCCATTACTTCTGACTGTCGCGAGTGCACAGTGGAGAGCGTAACCTGGGCGCGGGGACCGATGAGAAGGGCAGGGGCTTTCTCAGGCGGGAGAAAGTCATTCCGGGCACAGGCACGGGCCCAGCACAGGCGCCCCGGGCGCGGCATGGTCCTCCTGGGGAAAGCCCGCACTCACCAACTTGGTGTGGACTGGGTGGCGGGTGAGAGAACCCGGGAGTAAGTCCGGGTTTAAAACGTTTTGAGATTCTCCGGGACTGGACGCCGCCTCTTCGGGCCCCAGGGGGCACCCACCCGCCCCTCGGGTGGGGCTCCGGGCGCGGGTAGGGCGGGAAGCGCTGGCCGCCCCCTAGCCGAGCAGGGCTGCGGTGCGGGTGGCGGCCGCGGCCTCCTTGCGCTGCTCTCCACGCCTGGTTTATTATGCACGAGGCAGGCAATTTGCCTTCCGCCCCGGGGACCCATCTCGGAGACAAGAAGGTAGTTTGTTCTCTGTAATGGCTTCTGCTGGAGTGTGGC
>NW_006160143.1:374425-378057 GCF_000334495.1 Tupaia belangeri chinensis
CCGCCCTGACCCGGAGCTGAGCTGGGGGTGGCGGTCGAGGTGCCTGCCCGCCGAGCCCGCCTCCGCCCTCCACCGCTTCTCGGTTCTCCCGGGTTCTGTCCCTGCATCTCTGCCGCCTCCATGTCTCTCTTAACGTTCTTCTCTTTGCTGCTTGAGCATTTTCCTTTGTTTCTTCCATGTTCCCTCTGTCCTGTTTCAGATTCTTTTAGTTTCGTGTTTCCTTCTGTCTCCCCCACCTTCTTCCTTCCGCTCACTCTTCTTTGTGCGGATGATCTGGGCGTGAGGGAGCAGGAAGGACGCAGGATGATTAAAACAATCTCGTCCTCCCTCGTGGAACTTAGCCTGGCGGGAAACTTGGTCCACTCCCCCTGCTCCGGGGCCACCACCATCTCTGGTCCCTTGATGTCTGTTTCTTAGCTGACTCTGGTCTTCGTTCCTACACAGGCAGAAAGACACCCGGCACTCCTCCCACCGTTCCCAGTTGATGAAAAGTCCCCAGACTGACCTCCAGGAGGTCCCTTCTGAGGTCTCGCCCATTGCCTTGTCACTCGCTGCGCTGGAAATGTCACCCTCCGTGAAGACCAAAGGGCCCCAGGGAGAGAGAGAGAGAGAGGAATCCAGGCTGCCATGCCACATTGGCATGTGCTGGGATGGCCTCCGCGGACTGAGGGGTGACAGAATCAGCCAGGGGACCATACCCCCTGCTGTGAGGGCCCCCAGGAAGGCCCAGAAAGCAGCTGGAGGAGGCGGTGTGTCCCAGTCATCCCTGCAGAATCTTGCCCAGCTCTCGTCCCCGCCCCCGCCCTCGCCATCGACACCATCACACCAGGCCTTGGCACGTGTGTCCCTGCAGATATGTGCATAGCAGTGTGCAAGCCCGGAGCAGAGGAGCTCATGCTGTCATATAGATGACCCAGCGGTGAACCCTGGAGAACTTACGCCGCTCCGGCGCTCAATCCTCTCATCTGTAAAATAAGGATGCATTGGATGGACCCGGAGTCCTGTGTTAATTGCTGACTGACTGCAGGTTAGGGGCAGAGACCAAGGAGGATAGCCCAGGCTGGGGAATATCCACGTGTCCTCACGGATTCAGGAAGGCTCTCTGTACAAAGAGTCCTGGAGTGGCCGAGGGGGCCGAGGGCAGGGATGAAAGAGGAGCAGGAGTGGTTTGGGACTGGTGTGTGTCTATAAGAAGCAGGGAAGAGGGGCTGGGCAGGGAGGCAAGGGCAGCCACTGGAGGAGAGAGTGAGGACTAGGATGGTTAGAAAGCAAGGCCAGGACTGACTGAGAACTGAGGACAGCCCAGAGGTGATGTCCTCGGTATGAAGGAAGTCAAAAGGCCGCCAGGTGGCAAGGAGCTCTGAAGGCAGGCTGGGAAGAGTCGTGGCCTGGCCAGGACTTGACCAGGGACTGCAGATCCAGGTCTGTGACTGAGTCACATGTGGTGTGGAGTTTGGGGAGCGGCTGTGTCATAGGACACCTGGACTATCCTTGCTGACTCCTCCCAAGCCTGTTGTCATCTGAGGACCCCATCCCTTGAGAGTTGCTGCAATTTCCAGTAGAGCAGAGGAGAGTGCCCTCCAAAGAACTTGGGGGTTTCCTCTCAAGGCACCCCCTTCCCATTTTCAGGACAGGAAGGGTGGCTCTCCACTGAAAGGCTGGAAGACCCCTAGATGACTGCATTTTTGTGGGTGCACGTGTGCACCCAGTGATGTTGATGTAGGGAGTGGGTGTGTGTGTGTGGATGGCAATGCATGGGTGGGGGCCTGGACAGGAATGGGGCTGCTGCTGAGGCTGGGTGGGCTTGAGAGCACCAGTCTGAACTCAGCCCCCAGGTCTGGGGAAAGAGGGAGGAGCCAAGGGAAGGCAGAGGGCCCCCAGGCGAGGAGGAGAATGAATGGGCATGAGGAGAAGGAGGCATCTTTCCTCAGTTACAGATCTCACGAAGGAGAACAAAGGAGCAGGGAGGAGGCAGGCTAGGAGGGAGAGAGGAGGGTGAGCAGAAGCTAAATGGAGGAGGAGGATGGAAGGAGGGGAAGCAGGAGAATGACAGAGCCAGACAGTGGGGCCTGATCCTGAAGGGAAGGCCGGAGCAGCTCGGCTGGGCAGCTGTGTGGCTGCTGTAGGCCAGTGTGGGGCGGGGCTGTGGAAGGGAGGAGTCCTACCTATCCCCAGCCTCTGCAGTCCTATGGAGGAGCAGGTACAACCACAGGTCACTTCCCTATGAGAAGCAGGTCAGTGTGTGGAGTTGGGGGCAGAGACGGTAGCTAATCTCACCAGGGAGTTCAGAGAGAAGAATGAGCCAGAGACTGAGATAGATCATGCAGATACAGCAGGAGAGGGAGGCCAGCAGGTAGCGATCCATTCTGAGGAACCAAAGGAGGCCAAGCGCTAGGCTAAAGAAAATGGCCCTAGAGATGACTATTGATCACCAAGCCTCCTCACTGGTGCCCTCCCAACCCCCCATGAAGGACATCAATCACTCCTGCCCCGCCTCCCCTCCTCAGAGGACCTTTACATATTCAGCTCTTCTCTTTGATGATAGGGACCAAACTCTGTAGGCCAGTGTCAGACATTCTACCCATACGCAATCCGTGTTCCATGAATAAATGAAGTAGAGTGTCCTGCCAAGCAAGGATTCCTTGGGGGAAGGTAGCATGTTTCCCATTTCCCTGATGAAGAAGTCGAGGCTCTCCTTCAGCTTTGGGAGGATGTAAAACTATAGATTCTCAGCATCTCTAGGCTTGAGCAGTCTGGATTTTTCCTTTTCCTTTTTTATTTTAAGAAATAAGCTTAATATGTTTATAGGTTCGATTTATTTTTATGAGCTTCCATGCTGGTCATCATAAAATAATTATAAATTCAAGATTATGGCGAAAATCACTACCATTTTCTTTCTTTCTTTTTTTTTTTTAGCAAAAGTGTAGGAGGTTTGGCGGTAATATACATTGCCTTCCAGGTTTTTGCCTGAGAACATTAAAAACATTCCCAACATTCAACAAAATTGGTATTAATAGGAAGGGGAAATAAAAAGGAGAAGATAGTGCGAGTGGACAGACTGTGGGTAGGAAGCTAGAAGCTGAGAAACTGGGATTCCCATCAGCCCCCCAAACAGAACCAGAAACGGGGCTCTACCACTTCAGGCTCTGCATGGCTTCTCCTCCAGGGGGTGCTGCAGAGACTCTTGGGTCTGGTCAGCATGGCCTTGAATGATCTGGCTTCTGGCTTCCCATATAGCAACCAGCTTTGGAACAGGCATGGGGAAGGCTGTCATCCTTTGCAGTAGCCAACACCCAGTCCAGAAGAGGATTTGTGCTCAGTCTGGGCCCGTTCAGTTCTTCCCAGCTCCATTGTCCACCCCTGCTTATCGATGAGTGATGGGTCAGTGGGGCCCAACACCTCCCCCCTCCCCAGCTTGCACTCCCCAGCCCCCCAACCCCACAACACACACACACAGTCTGGAGGCTGCTATACTGGGAGAAGGGTGAGGCAGGGCACAATTTGTCTTGGTGTAATTATCTGTCAGGTACAGCTTGTGAAGCCTCAGCCACCTCCCCCCAACCATGCAAGAAAATAAATTACACACATGCACACAGAGACACCGCGGGCACGCATCCCCCCGCCACGCCCCT
>NW_006160143.1:378500-388205 GCF_000334495.1 Tupaia belangeri chinensis
CTTCCCCTCCACGCCCAGCGAGCTCGGGAGAGAGGCTGCGCTCGGCCAAGCCCAGGGCCGCTGTCCCTGCACTGCAGCCGTCCACCCATCCGCCCCTCTTCCTGGCCCTGACACTTATGCTTTCGTCTTTCCAGTCTGTGTTCCTCGCTGGAGGGGAGGAAAAGTCTGTTTGGATTGTAAGAAATCATGGATGCTGAGAAAGAAAGAAAACAAATGGAACTCTTGCCTGTTTCTGATGAGAGAAGCTAGGAGAGGAGAGAGAGGCCTTCGAGTTGCCTGTAATTTCTAAAATGGACTGTAATGCCACCGTGAATGTGATGTCCTGAGGTACTTCTTTGTAACAGGGATGACAGGCACTTTCGGGATATAGCCAGCAGGTCCCAGGCACCGTGCTAAAGCTCTTTACACACAATTTTTCATTGAACCCACACAACAAAATCCTGAGGGGTGGATGTGTTTATCCTCACAGTGGTGATGAGGACTAAGAAACTCAGAGAGGTTGAGTGACTTGCCCCTAGTCACACAGCTGATCTTACCCAACTCCTACTCCAGCTCTCCATGGGCACAGGATGGGGCTCTGTGGAGAAAATGTGAGACCTGACCCCTGAAGCAGAGGGGCAGGGGGAGGATGGGGTGGCTGTGGCTCATTGCTTTGTGAGCTCGCCTTTTATTCAGAAATATACAAATTATGGTCATCTTCCTTGCGTCTCTGTGGGAATTAAATGGTATAGCAACTCTTGGTATTTTATGAGTGCTCAAGAAATTAGACTCCTTGCCCTTCAATCCTATCTCCTGTGTCCCTCTGTAAACAGAACTTGGTGCTGAGAGCTTAGTTGGCAGCATTTGGGGTCCGGAGTCCCCGCCCATTCTGTGCCCAGGCCTCCTCTGGCAGTCTCTGTTCCCAAATGCATAGACTGACACGTGGAATTACAAAGGAAGCCAATCTTGCTGAAATATTGAAAGAATCAAAAACAAATTTGTGACATAGTAATCTACCACCTTCTTTAACAACGCGTTCAATAACCCGATCTAGCGGCAGATCTAATAACTATCATAATTTCCAAGTTGCAATGAGTGTAAACAACATTTCAAGAGACCTGCAACAACGGATAGGATATGAAAACATCTTGATTTCTATTAGTGACAGAGACACAGGCATCGCTAATACTAGGGGGGTTTGTAATAAGAGGTTGATGAAATGTAGTCAACCCCCCCACTCAAGTTGTCAGCACTCCCCTCCCCCCAGATTGTAATCATGGATCTGGGTTAAGGGTAGAAGTAGCCTGGGTACATGTATGTGCATGCCCCAAAACCGGAAAGGAGAGAGAGATGAAGAAAAGGGATTGCTGCATGATCATCCCGTAGGGGGCACTCTCTCTGTTTCTTTCCAGTGAAAACATATGCCCTCTAATAGAATGAAAGAAAAAAAAAAAAAGAGCTGGGCATGGTGTGTGGTGTGTGGCTGTAGTCCCAGCTTGGGAGCTGAGAGCAAAACCCTGGTTTTCTTTTTGTTTTGTTTTGTTTTGTTTTGTTTTAGAGTAGAAGCAGGGCTAGCCCCATGGCGCAGCGGTTAAGAGCTGTGCACAGGGAAGGGTTAGCAGATACTGTAACGGTTACATCACTGGACTCCCACATGGCTGACCATGATTCAAGCCCCACACCTATTGGCTTGAAACACGCTGGGCATATGTGTGTGCATGCCCAAGATCCCTGGAGGAGAATGGAGGAGAAGGAACTGCAGTGTGGGCATCTCCTTGGGAGACGATTTCTCGCTTTCCCTCTCACTGTCTGTCTCTCCCTAAGACAAAAACTTCTAAAAACAACAACAACAAAAAACTGTGCACAGGGAACTGGGTCCCACGTCCTCAAACATGGTTTGAAAAACATGTCAGGTGCCTAGATCTTGATGAGATGGAGAATGGAGAAAAAAGGATTACAGCATGAGCAGCTCCCTGGGAGAGGAGGTGCTTTTCTTCTGTACCTGGCAGGTGTGCCCACCCTCTGGAATTTAAAAAAAAAAAAATTAAAAAAAATTTTTTTAAAAAGAGAACTGGGCCAGCAGGTGGCATGGTGGTTAAGGCACTGGACTCCCACACGGCCAAGTATGGTTTGAGTCCCAGACCTGGTGATTTGCTTTCTCACTTTCTCTCTTTCTCTCTGTGAGCTCACATGCCCTATAGCAAATTAAAATAATAATAATAAATAGAATAAATAAATTTTTAGAAACAGTAAAAGGAGTTGGTTGAAATACATGATATTGTGAATTAAAAAAGTATGAGCTCATGGTGGATAGTTGGGGAGATCAAATAAAGCCTTCCTGTACCCAGAGGGTGTAACACTGCATGGGCCTTCACTTTGCTTGGGTCTACCTAGGAGGACTTTCTGGAATCCACAAGGCATTTTCATGGCTGAGGCAGCCAAGAAGCAGGGCAGGGAGTGACCTGCCTGAGAGCCTCAGGCATAAGCAGCAGAAGCTGGGCTCCAGCTGGGGTGACAGACTCTCTGATCCCATGTGAGTTCCAGCCCCTGAGCAGGGTCTCCCTGGTCTCCCTTTGCCTCACCCCCTCTGTTGACCCCAACCCCCACCGCACACACATTATATGTCCCCCCGACTCTGTGGGGACCACTGTGGGTCCTTTGCTGGGGAGCGTTTGACCGGAGGGGGCCAGGCTCAGCAGTGGTGGTAGCCCCTTTCTCTGAAGAGAAAGTCTAGTGTGATATTCAGGAGGGACAAGAAAGAGCCCTTGGCATTTAAGGGAGCGAGTGAGTGGGGACTGCCCTTTGCAGGCTGGAAAAACTGGGCTGTACAAAGCCTTTGGTGACTGAAGTAGCACAGTCTCACTGGAAGTTGAGGCAGATTTTCTGGAGTCAACAGTGGAAAGATAATAAGCCTCAGACCGAGCAATCTGTCTGTGCTCCAACTTGCTTTGCGACCTTGAGCAAGTTGCTTCACTTCCCTGAGCCCATTTTTTGGAGAGAAGACTGATGACAGATTCCTTTCCCTGTTCTCAGGAGGAGTTGGAGATACATGGGTAGAATCACAATGTAAACTCTGGAGCGTTCCTTAGGTGTAAGTTAGTGTTTGTAAGAAAGTACACTTTCTCCCAGGTCACTGTCTCCTAGAGCCACCTTGCTTAGACTGAGCATTAATCAAATCAAAGAGATTTACAAAATTCCAAGGAACTTGATCTTGCTCTATCACTGCTCCTGTCTGAGCCCAAGTCAGGTGCACACATTAAAAAGGATCTACAGGCTGGGTCCATGGCCTACTGGTTAAGGCAGCTGGATCACATATGGTAGACCATGTGGTTCGAATCCCAGACCTGGCAGCTTAAGAAACACACCAGTTGCCTGTGTGTGCCCCAAATCCCAACAGGATAGAGAGATGGAGGAGAAGGGTTTGCAGTGTGACCATTCCCAGGGAGGGAGGAAGGGGGAGAAGGGGATTTCTCCTCTGTTTCTTTTCCTTCTCTCTCTGGTGACTATGCACGTCTTATGACAATTGAAAAGAAAAAGAATTACCACAGACTTGGGCCAGTAGGTAGTGTAGTAGTTGAGGCACTGGACTTTCACATGGTCGACTTCAGTTCGAGTCCCAGACCTGGTGACTTGAAACTCAAGCACGGCGTGTGTGCATACATTAACAAAATCCTGAGAAGAGAATGTTGGAAAAGGGATTGCAGCGTGGCTATCAACCCCTTGGCGGGGGGGATTTCTCACTTTCTCCCTCTCTCTGTCTCTCCAACGAGTGCATGCGCCCTCTAACAAAAATCTCTTTAAAAAAAGGATAGACTCAGGCCAGCTGTGGTGACACAGTGGTAACACATGCTCTGTGATGCAGAAGCCAAATGGGAAGGTTCCAGGTTCAAGTCTCCAGGTCTCCCTGTACATGGGTGCATGGGTGTGCCCGTGATCCGGGCTTGCTTTGTCTGGAGGTTGATTGCAGCATAAAGACACCCCCTGCCCTTGAAAGAGAAATATATACACTTAAAAAAGAAAGAAAGGGACTAGCAGTTAGCATAATGGCTATGTTGCTGGACTCCCATGTAGCTAACTGCCATTCGAGTCTCAGACCCGGTGGCTTAAACTCATGCTGGACGTGTGTGCATGCATGCCCAAGATCCCGAGAGGAGAATGGAGGAGAAGGGATTGCAGCGTGGCCATCCCCCCTGGGGGGTGATTTCTCGCTTTCTGTCTCTGTCTCTCGCTGTCTTTCTGGCAAGTGCATGCGCTCTATAGCAAAAACCTCTCCAAAAAAAAAAAAAAAAAAAAAGGAAGAATGAAGACTGACTCACTGAGAGGTGGACGCAGCAGTGATAAAGAGGCCTGGGGAGGCAATATGGTATTGGCATCTTCTTGGGGTAACTCGGACCTTTCGGGGGGGGTTCCCTCTCCTTGGGCTGGGATCATCATCCAGGCTCCTAAAACTGCGGCTTAAGGGAGACCTTCCCTGAATGAGCTGTGCTGTTCCAGAGGCACCCAGGACCTGCTTTTTGTCCTGAGCTGGCTCTGCCGTTCTACTATGGGCTGTGTCTGCCCTCAGGTGGTCAGAATGGTGAGCTACAGGCACCCTACCCTTTCTGGGCTCTCAGCCGTCACTTGTAGGCACCTTTCCATGCCACCACTAGTTGGACTGTCATCCGATGTTTGGTGCCCTTGGCACAGGGACAGATGGGACTTGGAGGGTGCAGACCCCCCGGCTTCTCGGAAGAAAACACCTCTGTATTCCATGATGGGTCCAGAACCCAGACTTTCTCCCTGACCCTCAAGGAGTGGGGAACCTTGACCAGGCATTGGACTGAGTAGGCAGTATTTTTGCCATAGAGTTAGTGCACTCGCCAGAGGGACAGAAAGCAAGAACTCATTCCAGGGAGGATGACCGAGCTGCAGTCCCCTCTCCTCCATTCTCCATTCATGATCTTGGGCATGCATGCACATGTGCCCAGCATGAGTCTGGGTCTGGGATTTGAACTGAGATTGGTCATGTGGGAGGGAGTCCAGTGATGTAACTGTGACACCATCTGCTGTTTTTTCTTTTCTTTTCTTTCTTTCTTTCTTTTTTTTTTTTGTTATAGGGCACATGTGCTTCCTGGGGTAGGGGTGGAGATGTGAGTGGAAGAAACAACCCGTCAGGGGAAAGCCTGCATCCTGGTCCCTTTTCTTCCTCTCTCTTTTTGGGATTTTTGGGCATGCATACAAATGTGCCCAGTGGTTTTTTTTATTTTAATTTATTCATTCATTTACTTTTTAATTTGACAGAGAAAGACACACAGAGAGAGAGAGAAAGAGGGGAAGTGAGAAAGCAAGCCACCAGGTCCAGGACTTGAACTGTGGTCAGCCATATGGGAGTGTCCAGCCCCTTAACCACCATGCCACTTGCTGGTCCCTGCCCAGTGTATTTTCAATCACCAAGTCGAGGACTCCCACCATACAGTTGGCCGTGTGAACCAGCTGCCTTCACCACCACCCCAGTGGCTGGCTCCTTTCTAAAGTTTCTTTTATTTCTTCCATGAGAAAGAGAGACAGAGACACAGAGATAGAGAGGGGCGGCTCCCCCAAATAGGACCTGTAGCCATAGCCAGTCCCCGGTCACAGGCGCCTGCCCCAGGATCCTTCCGGAAAGTTCTCTGGGTAAGAACCGGCAGCCTTCCCGTGTGGGTCAGCCTTGGCAGTGGCATGTTTTACCGCTGTGCCAGCATCAAGCCTCTGCCGAGGTATCTTTTCTGAGCCTTAAATTATCCTGCAAAAATAAGTATTCAGCCCATTGTTGAGATAAGGAAACAGAGGGTTAGAGTTTGAATCGGTAGTTTTCAAACGTTTACTTTTAGTGCTCTTTTACAATCATAAAAATTATAGAGTACTGCAAAGAGCTTTTGTGTCTGTGAGTGGTCTTCGTACATACATGCCATATTATAAATGAACACTAAACTTTGAAAAGTGCTAATTAGTTCATGTAAAAATAACAATGATAAATGTATTATATGTTAATACAAATAACGAATTTGGTGAGAAGAATGGTTTGATGTGTTTGCAAATCTTGTTAAGATGCATCACACAGCCTCTCAAAAATTCTGCTGAGAGAATCAGAGAGAAAAAGGAAAAATAACATTGCTTAACTTTAAAAAAAATTGTTTTTTTTAGTTTTTGTTGTAGGGCATGCACACTTACTGGAGGGAGAGAGCGAGAGAAAGTAAGAAATCACCCCCAGGGGACCAGCAGTTAGCGTAATGGCTATGTCATAGCGTATGGCTATGTAGTCTACTGCGGTTCCAGTCCTGGACCCGGTGGCTTAAAACTCACGCCGGGCGCATGTGCGTGCATGCCCAAGGTCCCGAGAGGAGAATGGAGGAGAAGGGATTGCGGCGTGGCCATCCCCCATGGGGAGTGATTTCTCTCTTTCTGTCTCTCCGTGTCTCTCTGTCTGGCGAGTGCACGTGCCCTATAGCAAAAACATCTCCAAAAAAAAAGAAAGGAAAAAAAAAAAAAAGAAATCACCCCCCAGAGGAGAGGAGATGGCCACAGCACAATCCCTTCTGCTCCATTCTCCTGGAGGGATTTTTGGCATTTGTGCACACACACCTAATTTATTTTCCAAACTGCCAGGTCTGGGACTCTGTGCGTTTGAGCATGTGGAATCCTGCCGCCTTAATCACCATGCTACCTGGCTGACTCAATAATATTGCAATTTTTAAAAGAAGTTTATCTTTTCCATGAGTGAGAGAGACAGAGATAGAGACAGCAGCCCAGTACCCACCCTCCCCTCCCTGCCCCAGTCCCAGATAGTCAGGGTCAGAGGCATGCCCCTCTCCTGTCCCTACTCCCACATGCCTTGGAACACGAACCTGGAAGCTTCCCATATGCTTCAGCATCATGCAGCATTGCGTTAATGCTGTATTACACAACTTACAGCACCTTAATGTTTTTATTAAGTTAGTTTCAACCTCATGGATCCTATCGGAGAGTCTTGGGGATTCCCAGGGGTCACAGGACCATACTTTGAGAACGACTGGCTCAGATCATTTACCTGGGATGCACAGCTAGTGTGAAGGGCTGGAGCGGGGGGGCCCAGGCTCATCTGACCCCAGTGTGTACCCCGAGCCACGCCTCCATGGTCACTGCCTCCCAGTTGCCCTCTCTGGGCTGAAAGGCTCTTCCATGCGGTGAGAGAGGAGCTCCGGGTGGCCCAAGCCCTTCTAGCCCGCCGCAGCATGCGTCTGTCTGGGTGATGACAGCTCTGGGCAGCACTGATCCTCGGCGGCCACCCACTTGAGGAATCCATGGTTTCCAAGCTTCAGTGGGCCGGAACCGTCAGGGGCATCTGAGGAGATGGAGATGACTGGTGAGGGCCCTGCCGTTGCACGTTCTCCTGAGAAGACTGCTCTGGGAGTCCCAGGCTTTTCTAGCCGTCTCACCCCAGTGCCAGCTTATGCTGTCACCTGTTTCAGCCCCTGACACAGCCAGCTGGCGCTCAGGGCTAGGGGAAGTGAGAGGTCAAGTGCCCATTGGTACCCTGGTACCCCTGCTGTTCTGCCTCCTCCACACACAGCCTTCACAACTCATCTGGGGTCTCTCCTGGTCGCTGTGGTGCCGGGGGGTAGGGCGCTGCTGCGTGGTGCTGCAGGCCGTATGGGAAGGCCCTGGTTTGCATCCTGGGTCTACCTGAAGACGAGCACCTGTGATCCCGGCTAGCTGCAGGGCTGAGGGCTCAACTAATCTATGACGATTCCATCTAGGGTGCCTCTCTTTCTCGCTCATCATATGGGTAAGTGGACTTCGGAAAAAAGAAAAATAAAAACCAAAACACTGGAGAAGTGGGGGTGAGTTCCTGTAATCTCAGTCACTCAGGAAGTTGAGGCAGAGAATCAGAGGAACACAAGTTTGAGGCCAGCCTAGGCAACATAGACCCTGTCTCAGCACTGGCAGTTAGCGTAATGGCTATGTCGCTGAACTCCCATGTAGCTAACCGCGGTTCGAGTCTTAGACCTGGTGGCTTAAACTCATGCCGGGCATGTGTGCGTGCGTGCCCAAGATCCCGAGAGGAGAATGGAGGAGAAGGGATTATGGCGTGGCCATCCCCCCAGGGGGTGATTTCTCACTTTCTGTCTCTCTGTCTCTGTCTTTCTGGTGAGCGCACACGCCCTATAGCAAAAAACAAACAAACAAACAAACAAAATCCAAAATAATCTCTTAAAAAAAAGCCTCTAAAAAAACCAAAAAAACAAAATGAAAAACCCTGTCTCTAAGACAATGAAACAAAAGAAAGAAAGAAACAACAACAAAAACCAATTGAGCAGAGAAAGTTTACAAAAGGACATTTCAGATGAAAAGAATAGAATGGACAAAGTCACAGAACAGGAAAGTACCAGGAATTTGGGGAAATTTTGTGGGTTTTTTGGTTTTTGTTTTAATTGCCAGTGGACACATGTGATTGCCAGAGAGAGAGGCAAAAGGCACCCTCTACTGGTACGTTCATGCTGCAATTCCTTCTCCTCCAGTCCTCTGCCCTGTCAGGATTTCAGGCACCTGCACACACATGCCTGGTATGCTTTTCAAGCCTCCCGGGACAATGCAGACTGCAGGCTACCGTGTGGGGTCTGGCTCCCTTAACCACTAGGCTACAAGGCCAGTCTGGGAAATTATGTTATTCAACTAGAATTGTTTAAGAGCTCTTTGCTATAGGGCATGTGTGCTTGCCAGAGACAGAGAGAGACAGAGAGACAGGAAGTGAGAAATCATCCCCCAGGGGGGATGGCCATGCCACAATCCCTTCTCTATTCTCCTCTCTGGGACTTTGGGCATGAACACACATGCGCTTGACCTGAGTTTTGTTTTGTTTTGTTTTAAAGCCTCTGGGTCTGGGACTTGAACTGCGGTAAATGACGTGGGAGTCCAGCAACCTAACCAGTACACGATCTCTAGCCCCTCGACTAGCATTTTAATTGCTCCTTTTCTCCACTCCCTCTCTACTGTACACATCATCTGTGCCAGATTAATCTTGAACATTTATTTCGCTGACCATTCCTTTCCTCAAGCACGTTCCCTGGCTCCCTCTTGGTTGAGGGAGACTGGCCTTCAAAGTGCTTCAGCACTGGCTGGTGCTCTGTTTAAAGCGACTCGCCCTTGTTCCCCTCCACGCCTCGCGTAGCTGATGAACTGTCCCTTTCTGTGTTTCACACACGACTTCCACCTGTAGCTCAGGCCATTCATCTCCCTAATGGTGCACCCGTGCCAGGAGGCCCTCCCTGGTTGTCCAGCCTAAGGGGGCCTGCTGGCTTCAGAATGCCTACAGCATTCATCAGCCCCCCAGTCTTGGCCTTTCTCAGAAGCCAGCTGGGGTTGTGACTGGCTCACAGGGGTCCTCAGCCATGTCAGACCGGGAGCTTCAGCCTCACCTCCTTCCTTCTCCCTGTCTCCGCCTTTATGGTGGTCACTACTCATTGGCTGGATCCCTACAGGTGCAGAAGCTGGAGCTGCAGAGAGACCTCAGGGTGAGGAGGGGGAGAGGACAGAGGCAGGTGCAAGAGGACCCCAGGCGAGCGGTGGCCGCTCCTCCCCTGCAAGAGAACACTGCAAATTCATGCCAGCAGCACTTTCGAGCAAAACTAGTTCTGATAGAGAAGAGCTTCATCAAAGCAGAAGATGCCTTTTTCCGCAATGCGTGAAGGAGGCAGCACGGGGCGCTGGGGGGGGGGGGGTAAGGCCGGC
>NW_006160143.1:388218-404794 GCF_000334495.1 Tupaia belangeri chinensis
GGTTCATGTCGGCTGTGCTGTGAGACGTTGACCAGATAACCAGCCTCTCTGAGCCTCAGCTTCCCACCAATAGGAGGGACAATGCCTTTTCAAAGGGTAGCTAGGCAGCACAGAGATACGGTGTGTTAAGAGTCAGCATATAACTGATGTTCAATATACAATACATGTAAAAATTCCAAAATTTCCAGCACAGAAACTACTCTGGATAAGAGATTTCCATTTTTGTGGATAACTTGTTTACAATCCTTTATGGAGTTAGAAGAAGGGACTAACAAACTATCATAGAGAGAAGGAGAGGGAGAGAGGAGAGAGAGGAGAAAGAGAGAGAGAGAGAGCGAGAGAGAGAGAGAGAGAGAGACTGCCTACCCTGTTGCTACAGACGAGCTTTGCTGACCCTTTGCTGCCATCTGGTGGCCAGTAGTTTGCTATACAGTCTGACCGGTTTGTCATTGTCTCAAAGGACCCAAACTGAAGAGAATGTGGGTTGCCTGAAGAGTTTGGTGGGTAAGGAGTTCTTGAGGGATGGAAAAAGAAAATAGCTGGGAGTCCCGTGGGAGGAGGGTGATTACAGTCTCTAGAGTACGGAGCAGCCTGACCCAGGAGGCTTTCAATCCATACACATGGTAGCTAGAAAATGAGCCTGCGAGATCTTCGACCCCACCCCTGCACTGCTCCATCTCCAGTTTTTATTGCCCACTAGGGTTTTGTGAGATCCAGTCTCACCTACATCTCCAGCCTCATACTGCTACATTCTCATGCTCACTTTGTTTTGTTTTGTTTTTGAGAGAAATTTTTTTGCTATAGGGCGCATGCGCTTGCCAGGTAGAAAGAGACAGAGAAGCAGAAAGTGAGAAATCACCGCCCAGGGGGGATGGCCACGCCGCAATCTCTTCTCCTCCATTCTCCTCTCGGGATCTTGGGCATGCATGCACACGCGCCCATCTCACGCTCAGTTTCTGTGCCTTCTTTCTGCTCCTTTAATGCAACAGACCGCTGCCTTAGCCGGGCCTCGCAAGGGCCTCTCGTGCAGGGTGCCTTCCTGCCGCCCCTCCGGTTTCGTGTCCACACACCCTCCAGCTCTCACCTGAGAGGTAGTTCTGAGAGGTAGGTGAGCCTTCTCTGTCACAGTCCGATCCTTTGATATATACCCTGAGAAAGCCAAGCTCTCTCATTCAGAGCACTTTTCTGCGTGTGTGCATCTGGCTGTGTGATTGCTGTGAACCTTGTCGCTCTCACTGTACATATAGGCTCTAGGAGAGAGAAGAATGGGGCTCGTTTCTCCTGCCCCTGTATCCTCAGCACTCAGGGCAGACCTGAACGCCGCAAGAGCTCAGGAATATGAGGCGTTTGCAGTCTTGGAGAGATTTGGAGAGTGTCGGGAGTGCTGACAGTTTTTCTGACAACTGAGCGTGCACAGAGACTTGGGGGGACTACTTCCAACCAAAGAGATGCACGGAAAGCCTGCCCACTCACCCCAAGGCACTGCTGCCCGTCCTACCCGCCCCTCCTCTCCTTCCCACGTGGGAACTGAGAAGGGGTGTGGTGGCTGGCTCTAGGGGAAACTAACTGACTTTTTAAACAATTTCTTTCAGGACCAGCAGTTGGCGTAATGGCTATGCCACTGGACTTCTATATTTGACTGTGGTTCGAGTCCTGGATCCAGTGGCTTAAACTCAAGCCGAGCATGCGCGTGTGCATACGTGCCCAAGATCCCAAGAGGAGAATGGAGGACAAGGGATTGCGGTGTGGCCATCACCCTTGGGGGTTATTTCTCGCTTTCTGTCTCTCTGTCTTTCTGATGAGCACATGTGCCCTATAGCAAAAAACTCTAAAAAAAAGTTTACTTCTATGAGTGAGACAGACTGACAAATTCTTTAAACAAGGTCTTGATCCTGTGATCCACCCCAGCTTCAACCAGCCCTGGGTCATGGGCACACCCGTGCCTGGCCACGCTCCGGGAGGTCTATGGACTCCAACCTGGGCTCTTCTCATGGGGGTCGACCTCACAGAGCATTGTGCTCCTTCGCTGCTCCGTTCAGCCCTTGGCTAACTGACTTCTAAGAAAAAGGCCCAAGCTGCCCATGGTGAGAGAAGTGTCTTCTGTGGTCATTGGGCTTTTCAGTTCCACCTGCCATGTGTGGTCTGTTTGTGCCAAAGCTGGCCAGCCACAAAAACCACCACCAGCACCAGCACCACCACCACCACCAGGCACTAGAGGAGGCAGGCGGGACCCCTGGCAGGGGCAGACTCCCTGTGTGTCTGATAGCATCACCAGTATCTTCTTAATACCAAAGAGACCAAGCTTTTCCATTTCTTTTTCTTCTTTTAGATTTTTGTGATAGAATGAATACACTCTCCCGAGAGAGACAAGAGAAAGAAAGTGAGAAATCACTCTCTGGAGAGGATGGCCATGCTGCAGTCCCTTCTCGTCTATTCTCCTCTTGGGATATTTTGGTCATGTACACATACACATCCGGCGTGAGTTTCAAGCCACCAGGTTGAGGACTGGAACTACAGTTGGCCATGTGGGAGTCCAGTTACTTAACCACTATTCCACCGGCTGGCCCAGGGGGCTGATTTCTCAGCCTCTTCCTTCATCCTGTCTCCCATGAGAAGAGCCCAGGTTGGAGTCCATAGACCTCCCGGAGCGTGGCCAGGCACGGGTGTGCCCATGACCCAGGGCTGGTTGAAGCTGGGGTGGATCACAGGATCAAGACCTTGTTTAAAGAATTTGTCAGTCTGTCTCACTCATAGAAGTAAACTTTTTTTTAGAGTTTTTTGCTATAGGGCACATGTGCTCATCAGAAAGACAGAGAGACAGAAAGCGAGATGTACACATATACACCCTGTAGTAAATTAAAAAGAAGAAAAGAAAAGAAGAAGAGAAAAATGAAAGTGAGAGTGACCTGCTGTTCCAGATGCATTGAGATACAGGAGGGACTCCTGACAGTGGGCTGAAGACAGTCCCGTGATTCTAAGCAAGGGAAAAAGCGAGTGAGGGAGGGGGTTTTGGTCTGAGATTTCCAGAGCCAAGTGTACGTGAGGGCAAAGGTCAGGGGACATCTGATCCACTGCTTCAAGCAGGAAGGGTTAACAACAAGATTGGCCAGAGAAGATTTTTCTCCTAGAAAAACACTCATTTCTTTCAGGCAAATGGTCAAATGATCCTCAGGGTAACCCAAACCTAACTGGTAAAAACATGGTTTTCTAAAACATTGCCTCTTTAATTTGGATTTTCTTTGAAAACAGAGTTAATTTATTCCAAGTTCAGGAAAAAAAAAAAAGAAAAAGAAAAATGATCACTGTAGACTATGTTATTTTTAAATTCTGCCAACCTGTTACATGGGAGGATGAGGGAGAAAAGGAGAGAAAAGTTGATATTTAGAGTTTTAAACCAAGTTTTTAAGAAGAAATACCCTTTATTTCCAGCATCAGGTGACAAGGAGGAAGCAGTTTACCTAAAATTCAGGGTAGGGTGCACTGTTCCACTTCAAGGGCCTTCCAGAGACCCATATAGCTTCCAGTACAGCTTCATTATGTATTAATAGTTCGAGAAACTGTGAATTTCCAATGATCCCAATAACTTGTAGTTCACACAAGCCCAATTTAAACGGGAAAATTGGGGCTTTTCAATCCATTTTTTTAAAGAATTATTTATTTAACTTTATTTATTATTATTATTAGTTTGACCAGAGAGAGAGAGAGAAGGAAAGAGAGAAAGCAAGCTGCCAGGTCCAGGACTCGAACCATAGTCAGCCATGTGGGAGTTCAGTGCCTTCACCAACATGCCACATGCTGACCCCAACTTTTTAATCCATTTTTAACTTTCATACATTTGTTTCTTTTCTCTGTTAATGCAGGAACCAAGAGCCACTTACAATTTCAGTTTAGAAGGGCCACAGAGAAAAGATATTCAACTCAGAACATCAGGACAAAGTGTGTATTGTCAGGGAGGAAGAGGTAGAGGGGGACTCTCAGGAGATGGGGTGGCCATCAGTCTTCCTTGCCAAGTTCACCTCCACGGAGTCTCCACCTAGTGATGCCAATCTTCATGCCAGGAGTGCGGGCTCCTTCTTTGGGTCTGGCTCTCGGTTCTTATTGCATTTGTCTTTGGTTATTTTCCAGACCAGGATGAGTAGAGTGACCAGAGTCATCAGGAATGCAAAGAAGAAGAGAACATTCACTAGGTAGGCAGGATCCGATATGGCCGTGGTAAGCGTACCCTTGTCCCATAAGAAGGCTGGAAGTTGAGGTGAAGACATAGGCTTCTCAGAGCCGAGATATGTGGTATAACACGACCAACAGAACACCACGAGAACTGGGCTGGCTCTTTGTTAAATCCTAGCAGTGGCCAAACATCTACTGACCCTGTTCCTCACACGGGGCCATTTTCCACTGGGTGTAACAGAGAAGGCAGAGAAGTTTCTCAGCAAGGTTGGGCAAGTATTTCCAATGCAAACTCTCACCTGAGATGTAGTTCAGCTGGCAAACTTCTGAGTGGAGGCAGGGCTTCCGACGCTCTGTGAGGTCACTTGGGGGGAGGTTAGGGTCTGAGCTAAACGTTCCAGTCTAGAAATCTCTGCCTTCTGAGTACCATTTGACTTTATGTATGACCTCCAGATTGAAAAAGGAACTTCCCAGTGACCTGTGAAGATGCCCCCATTCAATCCTCTTGTTTAAAACTTTTCTTCTGAAATGATTTTAGGTATACAGAAACTTGTAGAGATAGCACAGAGAGGTTCCCTCCTTCACCAGTGTTCCCCGACGGTTATAGCCTGTGTAACTATAGGACAAGTCAAAACCAGTAAAGTGACATTGGTGTGATGAGTACATAAATGTCATTTTATCATACGTATAGATGTTTGTAACCACCACTGCAGTCAAGATGTAGAACTATTCTATCAGCCTGAAGATCCACTGGTGTCCATACTCTATGAGTTTAGGACTTCCTACAGGTTTCTCTACCTCTCCAATTATAATATAATTTTTTTTTTTTTGGAGAGGTTTTTCGCTACAGGGTGCGTGTACTCATCAGAGATAGAGAGAGAGACAGAGAGACAGAAAGCGAGAAATCACCCCCCAGGGGGGATGGCCACACTGCAGTCTTTCTCCGTTCTCCTCTCGGGATCTTGGGCATGCACACACATGCGCCCAGCGTGAGTTAAGCCACTGGTTCTGAGCCTCAAACCGTGGTCAACTACATGGCAGTTCAGAGACATAGCCATTACACTAACTGCTGGTACCAATTATAATGTAATTTTGTTAGGTATTTCCTCTATATACTTTGAGATTCACATTCAGACAATGTTATGTTTTTTGACTTCAGCTATCACAGATAATTTAGAAAACTCAAGAGAAGAAGGAAAGTCTACTGTGCTTGTTCGATTTATGGTGTTCAGCTTGGCTCATTGATGGTTTTTGTTTTAAAGAATACTTAATTTAGTTTTATTTATTTATTCATTTTTTAAAAAATTTGACCAGAAAGAGAGAGAGAGAGAGAAAGTGAGAAAGCAAGCCGCCAGGTCCAAGACTCGAACCATGGTCTGCCATGTGGGAGTGTCCAGTGCCTTAACCACCACATCACCTGCTGGCCCCCATATGTTTTTTTTTTTTTTTGGAGAGGTTTTTCGCTACAGGGTGCGTGCACTCATCAGAGATACAGAGAGAGACAGAGATACAGAAAGCGAGAAATCACCCCCTGGGGGGGATGGCCACACTGCAATCCTTTCTCCATTCTCTCCTATCTTCAAGAGAGGACAGATTCTCTCCTATCTTCGAGAGCACTGATTCCTTCCTTTGTTCTCTTCCTTCTGCTATTCAGTCCATTGGTTGATTTTTTTGTTTGTTTGTTTTTGTTTTGTAGGTATATTTTTCAGTTCTAAAATTTTCATTTGGTTCTTCTTTATGGTTTTTATTTGCTACAATGTTCTACTTGTTTGTTTCAATTGTATTTATAATTGCTTGTTGAAGCATTTCTATGATTCTTTAAAATCCTTGTCAGATAATTCTAGTATCTGTGTTATTTTGGTGCTGCCATCTGCTGTCATTCTTTTAGAATAACAAAAAGTGTTTTACCAAAACAAGATTTACAGAAATTTCTGCACAAGATACACAAAATAGTCATAAGCTTCTTTTCACTCAGGTTGAAATTTTCCAGGTTCTCATACAAGGACTCTTCAAAAAGTTTGTGGAAAATGGGTATTATGAAAAAATGGAATGGATTTCAACTTTTTTGGACATCAAAATAGACTCATACTTTAATTCCATTTCCCCCCAAACTTTGTAGAGTCCCTTCATGTGATGTGCTAATTGAATTGTGTACTGGACATTTTGAAGGTTATGAGACTTTGGATATTGCTTACATTTTCTGTTTTAGCAGGCTTCCTCTGAGGCAGCTGGGGGAAGGGGTGTCACTTACTGCCTCCAGGTGGAGTGATCGAGGTTCTCCCCTCTGTTTTCTCTGACGGTTACTCCCTGAGGGTAGGTGGAGGGGCCCCTTATTGCTAGGTAGGTGTGGGATTTCAGACCCCCAGAGGACATCCTCTGACTCCAGCCTGGCAGGGTCTGGAGGGCCTCTGTGTTCCCTCTTACCACTGCCACTGGGTAGACAGCAGACTACCTCTGGGCCGGGTTGAAAATCCCCACTTAGGCTCCTCACTCTGTCATCTCAGGATAACACCTTGGTAAGGGGAGGAGTGAGAAGGGGTGCCTCATGACAGCCGGGTAAAGGTAGAAGTCTAAGCTCCATTTGGTCTTTGCTAACGGGGTGGGGTTGGGGCTGTGATTTCTTCCCTGCGGTGTTCTGCTGGAATTAGGCAGTTATTGTCTGACAGTTTTCTCTCTTGCCAGATTGCCTTTTCCTAGTACTTGGACAAGGAGGCAAGCAGGCTTTTATGGGCGCTTTGTCTGTGTCTGTCGGCTTCTGGTCTGCTTCTCTGGCACCTAGTCCAGGGTCTGTGAGGCAAAAAGAAAACCTGAGAACTCTCTGGTGATCTGATCCTTGCCTTCTAAATCCTCTCGTTGGCCTGCTTTATTTATTTTTAATGTGAGAGAGGGATCTGTGTGTACACATCTACATACAAGTGAGAGAGAGAGGGAGAGAACTCTCAGCAGGGTCCCATCATGCCACAATCCCCCCTCCCCAGCACCGCCCCTCATTCTTCAGGATCTTGGGCACCTGGGCACACGTGGGATGTTTTCAGGCTGTCCTGGGGATCTGAAACCACAGTTGGCCATGTGCCTTCCAGCACTGCTGTCCAGTACATTACAGATGGTGCTGGGCCCAGCCTACCTTCTTCTTTTTTAAGGTTTCTTTCTTTCTTCTTCTGAGAGAGATAGAGACAGCACCCTTCACATATCCTGATGTAGCAATCCACCACAGTCTTAACCAGCTCCAGATCATGGGCACGTGCATGCAGGGTGTACTCAAGGAGGTCTCTGGACTTCAACCCAGGACCTTCCCAGATTTTTGAGAAGAAATACCCTTTATCTCCAGCATCAGGTGACCAGGAGGAAGCAGTTTACCTCAAATTCAGGGCAGGGCGCACTGTTCCACTTCAAGGGTCTTCCAGAGACCCATATAACTTCCAGTACATATTACTGGTTCGAGAACTGTGAGCGCCCAATGATCCCAATGTCTTCTTATAATGGTTTTATATGTGAAGGGTCTCCAAAAAGTGCATGGAAAATGTATATTACGAAAAATGTACGTATGGATTTCATTATTTTTGCACCAATATAAAGTCATACTTTAATTCAATTTTTCCATAAACATCTTGAATTCCCTGTCATGTAGTGTAGGAGAATTGTACTTAGTGAGACGAGTAGGGAGACGTGAATCCAGTCCAAGTGCATTTACTCCATCTTGGTCTAGAGCCTCTTGGTGCTATACCAAGATTCAGGCAGGTGATGGGACCAGCAGTTGGCATAATGGCTACATCACTGGACTCTCCACATAGTTGACAGCAGTTCAAATCCTGGACCCAGTGGCTTAAAACTCATGTCAGACACATGTGCATGTGCACCCACAATCTTGAGAGGAGAATGGAAGAGAAAGAATTGTGGAATGGCCATGCTCCCGGGCATGATTTCTTGCTTTCTGTTTCTCTGATGAGAGCACAAACCCTATACCAAAAATCTTTCTAAAAAAAAAGATCCAGGCAGGTGATAGCTGAGTGGGAGTCACAGGATTTGTAGTCTAAAGACCCAGGTTAGAGCCTGGGCTGTAGCACTTCCCATGGTAGTGCTCTTGGTTAGGTCACTTACTCTCTCTGAGCCGTCAATTACTCATCAGAAACGGAACAATAGCCATAACACGAAATTTATATATTTCTATGGGAGTGAAATGAGCTGACAAATGCATAAAAATTTTTCAAACCATAAAATTCTGTACAAATGTAAGTTATTTTAAATAACTACGATGGAAGGGAAGTCAAGTGAACAGGAGGTGTCTTGAAAAGATAAGACAGTTCAATTTTTCTCTAAATTCTCCTATAAACTTGCAAAGATCTATAAATGAATTGTACTCCTTGCCCCCATTCCAAGATATCTATGTGAATTCTCTGCTACTTATATAGCAAAAGATGTGACTAAGTTCGAATTTTCGTTGTTCATAAATTTCCAGAGGGTATATATGTTCTTGAGGGGGAGGGAGGACGGGAAGAAGAAAGCACCTCCTATTGGGGCCTGGTCATGTTGCCATTCCTTCTCCCTGATTTCCCTATCCTGTTGGGATTTGGGGGACATACCCAGCATGTTTTTCAAGTTGCTGGGGCTGGGACTCAAAACACAACTGATCGTGTGGGACCCAGCTTCCCTTTAAATTAGGCCATGGGACTGGCCCATATAACTTATGGGATCTTGAGAGGAAGAGTATCTTGAATTTTCCAGGGTCTTGAATATGATAATGTGTATTCTTCTAAGTGAGAGGAGGAGAGAGTTTTGAGAGACAGAAACAAAGGATTGCAGCAAAGCTGTCCAGCATGAGGGCTGATTTCTCTCTCTCTCTTTCTCTCTCTCTCTCTTTCTTATGCATGTACCATATAACAACATCTAAAAGAGAAAGAAAGAAAAGTAAGTGGCTAAGCCAATCACCATTCCTCGAGAGTCAGAGCCTTTCTAGAGCGCAACCCTGGCTAGTACAGCATCCGTAGATGACCTGGTGGTGGTGTCTGGGAGTCCAAGTAGAAACAAAGAAATAGAACATGGCATTACGGGAGTACTTTCTCCGTATTCCTGGTACTTAGTTTCCTAGTGTTATTTATTTTTCTTTTAATTTGTTATAGGATATGTTCATTTGCCAGAGATAGAGAAAGTAAGAAAGCAGCCCCTGGGAAGGAGTGGCTGCACCATAACCTCTTCTCCTCCATTCTCCATCAGGATTTTGGGCACACACACACACACACACACATGCCCAGAGTGTTTTTCAAGCCACCAGGTCTGGGTATCAAACCATGCAATTGGCCATGTGAGGTCCAGCCACCTTATCTGCCATGCTAGTGGCTGGTTCTCCTGGGTTTTGCTAGAGGGTGCGTGTGCTCCCCGGAGAGACAAAGAGACAGAAAGTGAGAAATCACCCCCAGGGGGATGGCCGCTGCAGTCTCTTCTCCATTCTCCTCTCAGGATTTTGGCATATATGCACACACACCCAACATGAGATTCAAGCTGCCGAGTCTGAAACTAGAACTATGCTCAACCATGCGGAGTCTAGCGCCTTAACCACCACATCACCTGCTGACTCCTCTCCTAGTACTTTTTCTTCTCTTTCTTCCTTCCTTCCTTCCTTCCTTCCTTCCTTCCTTCTTTCTTTCTTTCTTTCTTTCTTTCTTTCTTTCTTTCTTTCTTTCTTTCTTTCTTTCTTTTTCTTTCTTTCTTTTCTCTTTCTTTCTCTTTCTCTATTCTTTCTCTCTTCTTTCTTTTTTCTTTTTCTTCAGGATTTTTGCCATAGGGCACATGTGCTTGCTAGAGAGACAGAGAGAGATAGAGAGACAGAAAGCAAGAAATCATCCCATGGGGTATGGCCACACTGCAACCCCTTCTCTCAGGATTTTGGCACACACATACATGCACCCAGTGTGAGTTTCAAACCACCTGGTCTGGGACTTGAACTGTGAGAGTCCAGCGCTTTAGTCCCCTTGCCACCTGTTGGCCCCTCTCCTGGTGTTTTAATAGAAGCAGAAACACCAATAAACTAGCACTCCTGGCCTCTCTCCACTCCCTGCCCCAGGAGGTAGGCAGCACCCACATGCATCGGTTCCTTTCTTGTAAGTTTTCCAGGGGCATGACTGTGAGTGAGGGGTCAACTGTTTACCGTTGATAATTACCACCTGGTGGTGGGTTGTTCTACTAGACTTCTCTAGTGGGAAGCCTGCTGTGACCGTGCACCTAAGCTGTGTCTTGCAGCATAGTCTTTTCGGCTGTGAGGGCGAGTTTTGCTATCTGTCTCATTTCTCTGTCTGCACTGTTCAGAACTTGAATGCGAAAAAGGGACCAATCACATATTCAGGTGGGGAAAAGGGAGGCGCTGTAAGTGATCCCAACTTCCTGAGTCCTCCATTGACTCTGGTCCAGGCCCTGCGTCTTCTCACCTAATGACAGAACAGTCTCCAGTGTCCCTCCAGTCATATTCTGGGCTCCATCCTTTTGGGCCTAAGAGGTTTTTGTTTTATCTCTCTGAGTCTCTCTCTCTTGGTTTGTAATTCTTTCTGATGACTTTTTCTCTTAGGCAGAAAAATATTAATAACATTATTAGTAATAATAACAGTAAAAAAAGTTTTTATTAGTTTTTTCCCATAGAGTGTGTGCGCTTGCCAGAGAGAGATAGAGTCAGTGAGAGGAAAAGTGAGAAATCACCCTCCAGGAGGGATGACCAGATTGCAATCCCTTCTCCATTCTCCTCTCGGGATTTTGGGCACACGTGCACATGCTCCCAGTGTGAGTTTCAAGCTGCCGGATCCAGGACTGGAACCATGGTTGGCCATGTGCGAGTCCATTGCCTTAATCACCATGCCACCTGCTGGCCCCAGTCATAATAATTTGAGCACTGTGTGCCAGGCAGATGCCATGTGTGGTAACAATGCTTCCACATGAGACGTCTGTATCCTAATCTTCAGAACCTGTGACTATGTCCCTTACATGGGAAAAAGGACTTCCCAGCTGTGATTGAGTGAAGGATCTGGAAATGTGGGAACCTGCCTGGATTATCTGGGTGAACCCAATGGAGTGACAGGGTTCTTACAAAAACTGTACAGCAGGCAACGTAACTACAGAAGTAGTCAGAGAGGGAGGGAAAGTGGAGGGGAGAAAATAGAGGTGCTAAATTGCTGGCTTTCAAAACTGAGAAAGGGATGCAAGCCAAGAATACAGGCAGCCTCTAGACGCTAGAAAAGGCAAGGGAATGCATTCTCCCCTAGAGCTGCTAAACGCAGTGCAGCCCTGCCATCCCGTTTAGGACCCCTGATCTCCAGAACTGTGGGATAGTATATGTGTGTGTTTTTTTTTTCCCCTAAAGAATTATTTATTTATTTATTATTATTATTTTAAAAATTTGCCATAGGGCACATGTGCTCACCAGAGAGAGACAGAGCAAGACAGAGAGAATGAGAGAAAGTGAGAAAGCAAGCTGCCAGGTTTGGGATTTGAACTGTGCAGTCAGTCATATGGCAGTCCAGTGCCTTAACCACCTGCCGGCTCCAAATGTGTATTATTTTAAGTCACTAAATTTGTAGTAATTTGTTACAGCAGCAATAGGAAACTCATATACTATGCTAAGTCTACCTTATCAAAGAAAAAAAAAACCTCTCTCACAAATAAAACTCAAATTAAAAAAACTCTCTCTCTCTTTTTATCAAAGCCAAGCTTTGGAAAAAAGCTGGTGTCTCCAAGGCTGGCAGGTGGCATGGGGATTAAGGGTGCTGGATTCCCACATAGCCAACTGTGGTTCAAGTTCCAGACCTAGTGGCTTGCTTTCTCACTTTCTCTTTTTCTCTGATGAGTAATATCATTATTATTTTTAAGGCAAATTAAAAAAATAATAATGATAAAATTAAATAATTCTTTTAAAAATGTTTATTAAATTTTATTTATTTATTTTTTTAGTGAAAAAGTCTCTTGTGTTTCCTTAATGAACTTGAATCATGCCTCTGATACTAACCCACTGGATAGTTTTAAGGAAGTCAGTCTCCTTTTCACAAAGATAATCCTCCCAATTGCTTGGCTCAAACACTAGACTTCAGGATGTATAGGTAGAATATCCGTTACCTGCAATGCTTGGGTGTTTCAGACTTTGGATTGTTTTTGATTTTGGAATATTTGTTTATTAATAATAAGATATCTTGGGGATGGAACCCAAGTCTAAATATGAAATTCATTTATGTTTCGTATACGTCTTATACTGTATACATAACCTAAAGGTAACTAAAAACACTATTTAATTTTATTTATTATTATTATTATTTTTGAAAATTGCTATAGGGCATGTGCATTTACCAGAGAGTAATAGAGAAGGTAAGTTAGAAAGCAAGCTGCCAGATCTGGGACTTGAACCACAGTCTGCCACGTGGGAGTCCAGTACCTTAACCATCATGGCACTTGCTGGCTCAACCTGAAGGTAAATTTAAACAATATTCTTGTATTTGCTTGTATTTGCAGCATTTTTACTGTGTCTTGTCACATGAGGTTGGGTGTGAAATTTTCCACTTGCATCATCATGTTAGTGCTCAAAAAGATTCAGATATTAGATTTTGGACTTTTACATGAGGGATGCTCAGCCTCTATTTCTTTAGAGTAAATGGTTTGAGTAGTTATTCATCATCAAATACTTAACAATTGATCATGAAGACACTAAAAAGCATAAGAGGATCATAATGCTTAACCTAATTATGTGTCAAGTTACACATTATAGTATATAATGGCATGGCACAATTATAATTACTCTTGGTAGCCACCTGTGGTTCAAGTTCCAGACCTAGTGGCTTGCTTTCTTACTTTCTCTCTCTCCCTCCTGCCTCTGTTCCTCTCTGGTCAAATTAAAATAAATAAAGTTAAATAAAATAATTCTTTAAAAAAATATGCTGTCTCGAGGCCCAGCCCATCCTGAGATGGATGCCATTCTTCAGCTCTGAAATATTGGTTTCCTTGACTAGAAAAGGAAGATTTTCTTCTGAGACTTCCCCCTCCAGACTTATTTCTAGTGGGTAGGGATACTTCTTGTCTCCTTCTCTTCATGTCTCTCTGTCTCTCTCTGTCTTGCTGTGTCTCCCTGTGACTTAATTTTTTTTTAAGGTAAAGTATTCTCTGGGCTCTCAAGCCTCTCCTTTATTGTGTTAACTGGTACCTTTCCCCACTTCATTTAGGAAAGGCACAAACCCAGGCCAGGCCTGGCCCATCCTTAGATGGATACCATACTTCAGCTCTGAAAACCATGCAGTACGGTTTTCATGTTTTGCTTTTTAAAATTATAATTGTATGTATTTTTTAATCATTTTTTCTTCTTTTTCATTTTATTTTTTCTTCTTCTTTAATTCTTTTCCTTTTTTCTTTATCTTTGTTCATTGGCTGATCATCTGCTGCACACTAAGTGTCTAGACAGGTCCAAGTGAATAGTTTCCAAACATCTGAATATGATTAGGGTCAGAATATTCCTCTATTCCTACCAAATCTAATGCACAAAGAGTGAAAATGGAACAGAAGAGAGATTGCAGATCACCCCCTTCTACTTACCTCTGAATACTCTGATTGAACTTCAAGAATTAGGAAGAAACACACCATCCATCAGATGATTAGAAGTCACCGCAGGGATACAAGAAATATGGGAAAGCAAGACAATACCTCTTCTCCAAAGGAAAAGAATAACTCCTCTTCATCAGATAGTACAATGCAACTCATGGAAATGTCTGATAAGGAAATTAGAATATTTATAATGACAAAGCTAACAGATGGAAGTGAAGAGAGACAATGAACTGTAGAAGAGGCAGGAGAAAGGAGCTGATGAGTTCCAGGAGGTGAGGAAATTCTTGCAAGATCTAAAAGAGGAAGTACACACTATAAAATAGAATCAAATGGACCTATAAGAGATGAAGGCTATAATACAGAAAGTCAAAAATCTCCCTTGAAAGTATTAAATGCAGACTAGATCATACAGAAAATCAAATCTCAAATGTAGAAGATAGAATCACTGGCCTAGAAAAATCCACCACGAAGACTGAGAAAATTGCCCCCAAAATTGAGAATAATATATGAGAAATACTAGATACCTTCAAATGTCCAAACACCTAGATAATTGACATCCCAGAAGGTGAAGAGACTCATAAGGGCATTGATAATCTATTCCATAAAATCCTGCAAGAAAATTTTCCAAACCTAGAGAAGCACTCGAAGATCCATCCCAAGAAATACAAAGGACCCCAAATAGAATCAACCCAAGATCTTTTCTAAGACACATTTTAGCCAGATTGACCAAAACCACAGTCAAAGACAAGATACTAAGATTGGCAAGAGAGAAATGGCAAGTTATCTACAAAGGATATCCCATCAGACTATCAGCAGACCTCTTATGGGAAACAATGCCAGTGAGGAAAGAATAGGAAAATATACTTAAAGTGTTAAAGGAAAAGCAATTTCATCCAAGAATACTGTGCTTGGCAAGAGTATCCTTCATATGGGAAGAAAAGACAAGAACATTCTCAGATAAACAAAATCTGAAAGAATTTACCAACACCAGACCAGATCTCCAAGAAGTTCTCAAGGGAGTGCTATACCAGGAAAATTAAATACAGACACACAGAAATAGGAGTTCAAAAACTAAGAACATGGCCAACTTAATCATGGGGACAAGTCTGACGTTGAATATTATATCCCAGAATTTAATCGGGAAGACTGAACCACAAAAGAAGATAAAGTACATGAGACTGAACTGGTGAAATAGAATTTTATGACATTTGACTGAATTTTTACTGATTTTTTTCTAGGCTTTGTTTTCTGGTTTTAAGGATTTTTTTCCTGTCTTGAGCTACCGATAGGTTCATATACCTACTATTTGAATAGAATCCTAACTTGTTTCCTGGCTTTAAGTTTTAAGCGAAGTTCCTTAGAATTTCTTTGATTTGTTAAAACTAAAGCTGTTTAACATTAAAAAAAAAACATTAAAAAGTAACTATCTAAAGACAGGAGTAAGCTATATAGCATCAGCTAGGTGCTACCGTATAATATATTCATTCTACTCAGAGTTTCACACCTATGTACTCACAGATATGTATATACCAGCTAAACTTGCTATTGAAAGTAGAGTATTAAAGAAAAATTTTTTTATAGGTTTTTGCTATAGGGCGCATATGCTCGCCAGACAGAGAGAGACAGAGAGAGAGATAGAAAGCGAGAAATCACCCCCCAGGGGGGGATGGCCACACCGCAATCCCTTCTCCTCTGTTCTCCTCTCGGGATCTTGGGCACGCACACATATGCACCCGATGTGAGTTTTAAGCCACTGGGTCCGGGACGCGAACAGCGGTCGACTACAGGGGAGTCCAGCGACATAGCCATTATGCTAACTGCTGGTCCCAAAGAGTATTTAAGAAATTTTTTTTTGAGAGTTTTTTTTTTGCTATAGGGTGCGTGCGCTCACCAGACAGAGAGAGACAGAGAGAGAGATAGAAAGCGAGAAATCACCCCCCAGGGGGGGATGGCCACACCGCAATCCCTTCTCCTCTGTTCTCCTCTCGGGATCTTGGACACACACGCACACGCACCTGGCGTGAGTTTTAAGCCACCGGGTCCGGGACACGAACCACGGTCAACTACGTGGGAGTCCAGCGACATAGCCATTATGTTAACTGCTGGTCCCAGTATTTAAGAAATTTTGTGAAACAATAAAATATCAAGAATAAAAAGGAATGGAAAACAACCGTAGACCCCTGAGATAGTGTGGGAGAAGGGTGGGAAATGGCAGAGGGTGAGAAATAGGTGAGAAATAAATGTGTATATGAAATTAGAAATAGAAAATTGATGATAACATGCATGATTAAGTCACTATACAGTATATTCTGGATGGGAAATCACATTTTTGTATGCTGTGATGATGCTCAGGGAATGAATGTAAATTAATTAATTAAAAAATTGTTTCAGAAGAAAATTACGGTACACTTGTGACTAGATTCTAGCTTTGTCCATATTTTTAGTTTAATGCATTTTTTTTTTTGGGAGGTTTTCGCTATAGGGTGCGTGCGCTTGCCAGACAGACAGAGAGAGACATAGAGACAGAAAGCGAGAAATTACCCCCCAGGGGGTATGGTGATGCCACAATCCCTTCTCCTCCATTCTCCTCTCGGGATCTTGGGCACGCACTCACACGCACCTGGCGTGAGTTCTAAGCCACCGGGTCCGGGATGCGAACCATGGTCGACTACGTGGGAGTCCAGCGACATAGCCATTACACTAACTGCTGGTTCCCTAGCTTAGTGCATTTTGTGAATCAATAAAATGTGGAAAAAAAAAGTAAAAATAAATTAATTAGAAAAAAGTGCTGTCTCCATCCTCTTCTTCCCACTTGCTCTTAATCCCACTTGGATCTTCCTCCTTTCCC
>NW_006160143.1:404812-411135 GCF_000334495.1 Tupaia belangeri chinensis
TACCATTCAATCAGTTTTTTTCCCATGTCCAAAAATTTTTCATCCCAAATATGAGCACTTTTCACAATTTACTTAGACATATCAGGACTGGCCAGTTCCTCTCTCTTGGAACCCTGCTCACCTGTCAACCTTGTGGTAGCTTGGCTGCACTATTTTCCTCCTACCTCAGCTCCTCCCCAATAGTCTCCTTCCCTCCAGTCTCCCTCCTGCGTGCTTGGTAGAGCCAAAGTCCACCCTCAGCTATTTTACAATCTGAAATCTTCTTTTGGTTATCTCACCCATTTTCATGGTTTCAATGGGAACCTATGTGTTAACAACTCTCTAACATGCATCTCTACCCAGATTTCATCACTAGCTCCAGACTTACAACTTCCCATCATCTTACCTAGCTGAGTCTTTAACTGCTCCACGAGCATCTCAAACCTGTCATATCCAAACCCATGCTAATTATCCTCCACCTGCATCTCTGCAATATCCAGGGTGCCCACCCAGTTACAGGGTATGTTGGCAGTGGTACAGATTTCTCTTGCTTGAGCTGAAAGGAGGTCTTGAGCAATTCTGGTTTCTAAAATAGCCTTCCCAGGCTATCAGATGGTGTGGAGGTTAAGAAAACTGGATCCCACATGGCTGACTGCACAGTTCAAGTCCCAGACCTGGCAGCTTGAAAAACACTGGGTATGAGTGCGTGGGCCCCAAATACTGAGAGGAGAATGGAGCAGTAGGAATTGGAGCATCGCTATTTCCCCCCTGGAGGGCAGCTTCTCACTTCTCTCTCTGTCTCTGTCTGTCTCCAGTAGGACAAGTGCATGTAACCCTATGACAAAAATTTTAAAAATTGGGACCAGCAGTTAGGGTAATGGCTATGTCGCTGGACTCCCACGTAGTTGATCGCAGTTCGAGTCCCAGACCTGGTGGCTTAAACTCACGCCAGGCGCGTGTGCGTGAGTGCCCAAGATCCCGAGAGGAGAATGGAGGAGAAGGGATTGCGGCGTGGCCATCCCCCCTGGGGGGGATTTCTCGCTTTCTGTCTGTCTCTCTCTGTCTGTTTGGCAAGCGCACGCACCCTATAGCAAAAACCTCTCCAAAAAAAAAAAAAAAAAAAGAGAGAGAGAGAGAGAAAAAAAGAAGAAAAAAATTTAAAAATTAAATAAAACAATCTTCCTGAGGGAGTTGAGGTGTGTTTTCTGGGATGCCAATCCAGTAGTGGTGGAGGAGGCAACATCTGCCATACTCAGGGACAGGATTCTTATTTTTCTCGAGCACTGACTCCCATGTATGGTGTCAAAGGTCTCATAAAGGACATTAACCCAGAGTCAGTTACTCCTGGCAGGTGCATGGCTTTAGGCTGTTGGCACAATGGTGCATCCCATCCCTGGGGATGATATCCAGGGGCACCCCAGCACACTCAGTGTGTGAAATCCCATCATCCATCAGCTTTTCAGATACTATTGCCTGTCCACATTTCGACTGCCCACATAGGAAAGATTTGGCCTTTGAGTGCACGCAGCACCTCCCCCTCATTTTATCACTCAGGCACCCATTTGCGAGACTGGAGGCATTGGTCTTCATTGGCTAGACCTCATCAGTTACATAGGTGCATGAGCTCAGTTTCCCCCACACAGTATTGCTCATGAAGCCCCTATAGTGAGTGAGCATTAGTTCAGCCCCTATTTCACTGCTGCTGCTGGGGCATTTCTAGTCTAAACAGTTAGAAGACCATGGTACGTCAAAGCATAGAGCCCACCAAGATTTTGTTAGTCATGGTTGTGACACTTGGATACAGAGTCACTTAAGCTAAAATGGGACACCTCTAGCTCTCTCCCAAATCCTCATCATTAAGCCAGGGCTCTGTCAGTGCACACTATGGTGCAGGCATGCTGGTATAGTTCACCTCTGGCAGGACTAGAGGGTTTCTCTGGTTGGTGACAAAACAAGATCCAGGACGGCAGCTCCAGCACTTTGTCAAATTATCTGCAATGGCTGATCACAGCTTGGGAGAGTCTAACAAAGACATTATGCCTCCAGGCCATGCCATGTCCTCGTTGAAAAAGCAGATTGACAAGTTAGTGCCTCACCTTCACTCCTCCTAGGGTCCCAGGTACTCCTGCCTATCAGATAGGGCTTGGGATAAGTTGGTGTAGCCACCCAGGCTGTCTGTCCCAGTCCCCAGGCGATTCCCTCTGCTGGCATCCACTGTCCTTGTTGCTTGACCTAGAGCTTTCAGTCTTGGATGTGTGGTCTGCAGAGAAAGGTCATGTCCTATACATACTTGATATACCTAATAACGTCACCCACGTGACTGGAAAGATCATTAGAGACACCCTGGTAGCCCATGGTTCCATCCCCGACAACTGGCATATCCTATAGAAGGGAGGCACAAGAAATATCTCCTCCAGATTAGATATGGGGGTCCTGTTTTGTGTCTGAACCACAAATCCACCCTCCAGGATGTGCACTCTGAATGGAAAAAGACAAGTGGCCAGGAATATTGAAATTGGGATTTGCAGGTATAGCTTAGTCTGGTGGCTGCCTGGTCCAGCTTCACTCCTCTGAACTGTGGATTCCTCAGCCTGTGCCATAGTGCACTATTTCCCTTGCACTGGAGTGCAGAGCTTAGTGCCCACACTGCCCCAGTCAGACAGAGCTACCCCTGCTAACAGGCCATCTTGTCCTTTCTGCAGTTGCCATGTGAGTAGGCCATCCAATCATTCAATGACTCCATTGCCCTATGGATGACAGGGTGCGTAGAAAGTCCATGGTATTCCATGAAAGTTTATCTATCGTGTCACTTTGGCAATGAAGGATGTTCCTTGGTTAGAGTAAAATCTCATGGGATATTAAAAAACACGGCATATGTTCCTCATAAGGGCAGCTATGATAATCCCAGAGTCCACATGATTGGCATATACATCCTTGCACTTCCAGGCAGCAAGCTACAGCTACAGCTATAGCTGTAGTCCTTGTCCCTGTACAGAGGTCCATCAATAGCGCAGTCACTTAGTTACTATTCTCCTAACCAGATGGCTAGGCAATGTCCCTTTAAGCAATGCCCTGTCAGTTAGTGAAAATATAGTGAGATATGACAGTAGAGATGGCTTGGGTGACCCTTGCCATGACATGGAGTTTGGCCCACTTGGTGGAATGCCCATGTTTAGTCACAAGATAGCCATCCTGGAGTAGCTACAGCGGTGCCATTTTCAGGTACTTGAAATAGCCCAAAGGACCCCACCTATAAGCACATAACCATCACAAGTATCACAAGTAAATAACCACGCATCATTGCCCCAGAATATTTCCTTTCCCTGTTTTATTTTTTATTTATTTATTTTTTTGACAGGAATATAAGACCAAAATCCTTGGCCACATTTCTAACTGTAGCATTCGGCCCAAGACATTTGAACCTTCCATGTCCCTTTATCAAACAAACATATCAGCCAGGCTGCATGAGACTTCCCTGGCCTTGCTCCCTATCTCATCTGGATAGTGAAGGTCCCATCTGTGAGGGTCCACATTGTATATTTGGTTCCAAGGGACCATCTAAGTTTCCATCATCCTCTTCCTACTCCCTCTCAGGGTCCATGCGAGTACTCACTTCCTGAGCTCTCTGGCCAGTGATGAGTGATCACGTAAGGACCCAACAGCCACATTCCATTCTGTTTCAGTCCATGCATCCAGCTCATTCATATCTAGGAGAGAAAGTGAGGAGCTTTGTCCTACCTATCACGCTTCCTTCTTCATAACTCATTCCAGCGGCATATTCAGCCTCTGTGTGCCCAGGCTGCCATCTCTACCGAAGCCAGGTACTGGGGGATATCACTCCTCCCACTTTGCCAGCAAGGTGATTCTGTGAGACCTGGCCTTGCTCACTCCACCAGTTGTGCGAAGCAGGTTTATTAATAACCAACCCCAAGGGAGGACTCCACGGTGTGGATGGCAGAGATCACCACCATGCCAACTGCCCAGAATGGAAGTTTGAACATTTCCACCCGTTGCATCCTCAGCAGCAGGGTTTCCAATGCCTAATCTCCAGTGAGACAGACACATATGCAACAAGGTATATGAAGCAGGTTTATGATTTACAGATGGGTGGCCAGGGACAAAAAAAAAAAAAAAAGAAAAAGAAAAAGCCTGGGATCCATTGTGAGCTGGTCCCCTAAGGCTCAGGAAAGCTACCTGGGGCAGATGAAGACCTGACTCCGTGTGCCCTACTTGCTCTACAGCTGAGAGATCCCGAAAGGCGCTGCTGAGCTTGCCGATTTGTTTTCTGTGATCACTGAAGCAGGGCGAGAGGGTTTATTACTCAATCAAATGAACAGTGTGAAAATCAGTCTGAGTTTCCTGTCAAATGAACTGTGTGAAACTCAGCAGAGCTTGAGCTGTCTTGCTGCTTCTCCTCCCAACAGAACTGGCAGCCAAGCCAGGGGAGCCCAGTGATAGCACCAAGGGCAGGCACTGGGGTGTTGTGGGAAACAGCCAAACCGGAGCAGACAACCTCAGAGGACTGCACTGGGCAAAGCTCCCACAACACGATTCTAGCTATCTAAGAACTAGGATTTGGGCTCCTTCTAAACAGAGCCTTTGCCCGAGAAGCAGAGGCAACGATTGCAGATGATTACAATTACGTACTTAGGCCAAAGAACTTTTTACCCTCATTCTTCCACACTTCCTAATTCTTCTAATCCCAACACAGTAAGTATTTTAGAGAAAGGCAGACTGTTTTAAAAGATGAAATATACCATTCTCCCAGACCAAGTCCTATTGGTGGAGTCTGACTGGTGCTGAAGGGAAGGAAGGTTTGTAAAACTTCATGTGGGATTGACTTTAATTTTTTTTTTTTTCCCCAGAGGGCAAGTGTATTCACTGGATACAAAGAGAGAAAGTGAGAAAATATCTTCTGTGGGGAATGCTCACATTACAATCTCTTTTCCTCTAATAAATAATAAGAAATTATTTTGGGATTCAGGACATGGATGCACATGTGCTCAGCCTATTTCTCAAGCCACTAGGTCCAGGACTAGAACCACAGTCGGCCAGTGAGATCGGTCACCTCAAGCACTATGCTGGCAGCTGGCTTGAGTTTGTTTCCATAAACAAAAAGTCTTTGAGGTAAGAAGCTGGCCTGGTGAGTTAATGGAATGCTGGAGGCCTAGGAAGAGGCCAGGCACGGATAACTTTGTTAAGGTGTCTGGATTTTATTCTGGGGGCAAAGGGAAGTCATGAAATGTAATGAACAATTTTGCATTTTAGAATGATCCAAGGGGAATGGGGAGGGGATAGAGACAAGAGGCAGGGTATTCATTTTAGCATGAGATAATAGTGATCACTGAACAGCAGTGGCAAAGGAGAAAAATGGGAAGGTACTTGGGTAGTCAGTCATCAGGAATTGCTGATTAACAATAGGTGGGCTAGAGGGACAAGCCCAGAAGTTTCTCTGTGAGTCTCTCTTTCCAGCTGACCCCGGAACAAGGTGTCTGTTTCCATTTCCTGCTCTCATTTCATTCGCTGCTGGGCCACTGCCCAGCTTCCTTTCTGGTTCTCTGGGGCCTGTGGGTACAGACGCGGAGTGACCTGCATGCTGCCATCCCAAGGGCGTACTATTTCCACAGTCCTCTCAGCAGCAGGGTAGGCAGGCTGCGCAAGAGGCCCTGCTTCCACAGACAAGGAGCCCGAGGTTCCGACTATTAAGTGACTTGCTCAAGATCCCACACGTGATTTGCTTCACCTTCACCTTCAATCCTCTAACAACACTTCACTGCTATATCCCTAAGTTAAAAAAAGAGAAATAATAATAGAGGGAAAGGACTACCCCAAATACAACGCCTTGAGCATGGCAAAGAGAACAACCAGGGATCGGAGCCTAATCGAGCCATTCCGGGGGTGTGCATGCACTCCGGGTCAAGGTCCACCGGGAAAAGTGCCGCAGACCACTTTGCGCAGCAAACAGAACAGTAGAACGGAGAACCGAGAACAGCAACCGAGTCGAGAAAGTCCTCCCCGGCTGCCACTCCAAGGCCCGCCCCGCAAGGCAGTGAGAGGTGCGCATGCGCTCTAAGCCGGGACCCGCCCAGAAATGAGTGAAGTGCGCATATGCTGCAGGTCTGAGGCTCACTCTGAAAGCAATGCGAAAGGGTCCTAAAAGGATTGGGACGCCGCTATTCAGCCACCTAAAACCCCCACGTTCCGTAGTGGAGCAGGTGCCATGGCCGATCCCTTCCTTAGGCATAGGACGGGAGCCTTATGGTTGCGTTTAGAGATGTCGAGGGTCAAACTGGCTAGCCAACCGGCCCTGATATATTGGCAAATCCTAGTGGCTAGCGAGGATC
>NW_006160143.1:411559-419138 GCF_000334495.1 Tupaia belangeri chinensis
GGAAGAAGTTGGGGCTCTCGGCCTGCGCTGGAGCACTATGGGTATTGTAGTTTTGCGGGACCCGGTCCAGGCTGGAGAGGAATCCTGTTCTGAAGCGATCTGGAGGTGTGAGCTGGCTCCGCGAAGTTGGTTGCACGGAAGACACGAGCGTGGACCAGCTGCTTGGGTGTGGCTTTGTTCTGCTGTCTCTTTGGCGTGACACCGCACTTTCTGCCTGGCTTTCAAGGACGCTCGGTTCCTTCCATACCTTTAGCTTTCCAATTACACTGTCCCAGCAGACCCCCTTCGTTATCCCAAGTGAGCTCCTACTTAAGTACCTTCTTTCCGCCCTTATCCTCATACCCATTCTTCTCTCTCTTGTGAATGAATACCTTTTCTTGTTTCTGCCCCGACAAAGCCCTTCTGATATTCAGCCCTTGCCCAGGAGTCGTGCCATGGGCCCCAAGGAAAGGCTCCCACAGTGAATGTAGGCAGAGCAGATCTGAGCCGTTCCACTCCAGCAGCCTTCCAGCTCTCTTCTGTTTCTCTTCTGATTCTTCTCTATTTTCTGGTTCCACTTCTGTATAGGCTTTTTGCATCTTAGAAATCTAGTGGTTGGTTAAAAAGAAAATCTAGTGGTCAGTCCTTGGCCATGTGCGGTAACCCTCAGACCTGCCATTTATTAATAGTACCTGGCCTCCCCAGCTTGGTAATAATACAGAGTCAACCCTGGGTTGACTTCTATCAGAAAGTAGGAAATGAAAGAGACAGGAGGGGGAAAAAAGAGGAAACTGCTGTGCTAGGTTTGACAGGAGTTAGGGAGATGATATATTGCAATAGAGTAGAAAAAGAGCCAACTTTTTCTTCCCGTGTTTCCCAAAACTGTCTGGTGCTGGTTTTGTGGAGGGCTCTGTAGGCTCTGTCCTGGGGGCACACAAGCCAGAGCTCACCTGGATGCTGGGACTGCAGTCTGAGAGGACACAGGCGCGCAGGTAACGAACCGTCCCCGGGGTGGTTTGGTCTCACCTCGACCGTCCTGTGTGTTCTTCTCACTCCCATCTCATTCTCCGCTCATTTCACGGTGTTTTGCCTCTTCACATCTCTCTGTGTTCCTTGCTCCTCTTCACATCTGTAAGCCCCCTTCTTCCTTTGTTCTGACCCAAGCAATTTCTTTTATATCTTGCCATTTGGTCACTTTGACATCAGAAAATGTTGCAGGGACAGCCATGTTCAAAGGGAATTTGGTAACAGAATGCCCCACGCCTGACCTCATCCTTACGTGAACCATGTCTGCTAATCTTCTCATTCCAGGGCTCTGTGTTCTCCTTGTTCATACACATTGTACTAGAATCACTTGCGGATCTTTCATGCCCAGAGCTCCAGAATCGGAACACCATGAGACCTGGATTGACCTAATTTTCCTGCTGCCTGTTTAATAGTGGGAGGAATCTGTGGCTTGGAAAGTTAATCCCATGGGGACTGCAGTCAGGAGGGACCCCTAAATGAGTGATCGGAAGTAGAAACCTGCATGAATTAGGATGATAAGTAGTAACATTAAAAAAAAATAATAAGCATACTGTAATGGACGCTCCAGAATCGGAACACCATGAGACCTGGATTGACCTAATTTTCCTGCTGCCTGTTTAATAGTGGGAGGAATCTGTGGCTTGGAAAGTTAATCCCATGGGGACTGCAGTCAGGAGGGACCCCTAAATGAGTGATCGGAAGTAGAAACCTGCATGAATTAGGATGATAAGTAGTAACATTAAAAAAATAATAATAAGCATACTGTAATGGACTGAATAGTCCAGAAGAGGAATATTACCATTCAAAAATGTATTTCTTGAACTGTTAATTCAGAAAAAAATTTCCCATCTATTCTAAAATGTCCTGTCGGGACCAGCAGTTGGCATAAATGGCTATGTCGCTGGACTCCCATGTAATCGACCGTGGTTCGAGTCCTGGACCCAGTGGCTTAAAACTCACGCTGGGTGCATGTGCATGCTTGCCCAAGATCCTGAGAGGAGAATGGAGGAGAAAGGATTGTGGCGTGGCCATCCCCCCTGGGGGGTGATTTCTCGCTCTCTGTCTCTCTGTCTCTGTCTGGCTGGCGAGTGCACATGCCCTATAGCAAACAAAACAAAACAAAACAAAACTTCTCAAAAAAAAAAGTCAAAACAAAAACCAAACCAAACCAAAACAAAACAAAACTGTCCTAGCAGAGGAAGCACAGTGGAAGATCTGCCAAAGAATATATAGCCAGACAGCTCCGTTTGTTTAGGTCAGGGACGCTTTGCAACACTTGTGGGCAGGTTGACCTCTGAGGTTGTTTGTAACTAATACTGGCTTCATTTGCATATTTTGGAGAATGGGATCGACTCCAGAAAGGTGAAACTTCATCTAGGATTATGCTCAAAGTGATTGCTCTCCATATCCCTTCATGGTTTGATTCCCAGCCACATGGATGATCTCATCTCCCTCCCTCTCCCTTTGTGGGACCTCTACTCCACCCTCCAGACATTATTGCGGTGCTGAGAATGTACAGAACACACCCCCTCTGCCCTGAGTACTCTTTCCTAGGTAAACCTTGTTCAGGCCATCATTCAAAATGTTCGTTTTTATCAGAGAGGCCCTCTCTGATCACCTTAGGAAAAAGTCTTTTCACTTTACCTCTGTGTCTTCCTTAATTTCCCCCTAGTAATATCACAGTTGAAAATATTATATATTTGCTTACTGTCTGTTTCCTGAACTAGAAAATAAATTCCATGAGATTGTGGTCTTAAGCTGTTTCATAACCCCTAGAACATGGTAAGTAGAAGACACTCTGAATACTTACAGAATGAAAGAACTTTCGTTGGCATTTACTGAGCACCTATTATGTGGCACTGTGACTATGTGTAGAGTGTGACATATATAGAAACGAATAAAATACACAGTCCTCAACTTTTTAAAAAAGAATTATCTATCTAATTTTGTTATTATCATTTAAAAATTTTGCAATAGGACATGTGCTCTCATCAGAGAGAGAGAAAAGGAAAGTGAGAAAGCACGCTGCCAAGTCCAGGTCCAGAATTCAAACTCCAGTTGTTCCTGTGGGAGTGAAGAGCCTTAATCACTACGCTACCTGCTGGCCCAGTCCTTAACATCCACAGTCTAGAAGAATTGTAGAATGACCTACTTAAAGATATTTCATTAAATTGTAGCCAGGAAAAATTTTGTAAATCAGAAGAGCTAAGATCAGCTCTTCCGTATTTGGGGCGTAGAATCATTGGCCCCACTCTGCACACTTTTGGACTGGGTTCGGTGCCACTCTTCTAGCAATGCCCTTGTGTAGGAAGGATGAGACTGACCAGGCAAGGAGCACACGAAAGAAACAAGCCTTCCTGTGGATATTCCCTGTCATTCCTTCTAGTGATACCAATAGTCAAAAATATACCACTAAAACAATATTTTTTTTTATGCTTTCTGCGAATTGTGAGGGTGAATATAATTCATTCACTTACATCCTCGCATGTGTGTTATGTTTGTTTCTTGTTGGTTTGGATGTTTCTCTGGTCTTCTCTGAATCTGGCAAAACTACTTTCCATTAGCTCACCCAAGCAAAATGGTTTAAGCCATAAAGAGCCAGCTGAAAAGATGAAGCTAGCTTTCCTTCTATATGGGTAAAAAGCAAGGGCCCTCCAGTAGTCATAAGTAAAGTATATTTTCAGCTCTCTTTCTGCAGGATGCAGCCAAGCTGCAATCACGTGCTTGACCACAAGCGCCAACAGGAACCAGCCAGAACCAGTTGTGGTCAAGATGGAGAACCAAAGTTGACCTGCAGATGAATTATACCTCATCTCCATGCTAAAAATCATGCACTGGGGCAGAGATTTGAGATGTTAATGACATATGCCGTGTGTGAAGATCTATGGACAGCTACCACGTTGGCAGTGAGAAAACCCCTCCTCTGCATGCCTACCTGTCCCTCTACTCTAGAAAAATCCTCAGGTTCCCGACTTTCAGTGAAATGATTGGGACTCTCTCCTACTTCCTCCCTCATGCTCAAGCATAACCTTCAATAAAGCCTTGCTGGATTTCTCCATCTGTTGTCTAGAGTTAATTTCTGTTCGCTCAGGGCCCAAATGCATCCACTGACAACTTAGTCTCACTGGAGTTTTCTTGTTCCTAAGGGAGAAGATCACTTTAAATGGGCCTGGGAATCCCTCCTACCCTCAGTTGCAAGATACTCAACCAGTGTTTTGGGCATTCTGACTACTGGAAATGGTTAATCCTGAGGCCTTGGGTGGCCGTGGGACCTCTGTCATTGTGGCTGTTGTCCAGTTGTGCTCCAAGAAGCAGAATCTGATCCTCTGGTGATCTCTAAGCAGTGCTACTGCCTCTTCCCTGTTTGTGTCTAGCACAGAGCCACCATGCCAGACACAAATGGGAAGAAGCAGGGGCACTGCCCTAGCATTTCCACAGGGGGCCAGCAGGTGGCGTGATGGTTCCCAATAAAGGCGCTGGATCCCACAGGGCTGACTGTGAAGTTCAAATTCTAAACCTGTCGGTTTGAAAAACATGGCAAATATATGTATAGACATGCTTAAAATCCCAAGGGGAGGATGGAGGAGAGGGGCTTGAGGCATGGCCATCTCCTCTGTGGGATATCTCATGTTTTCCCTCTCTTTATCTCTCTCCAAAGGGTGAACACACTCTATGACCAAAAAAAAAAAAAAAAAAAATCTAAAATAAAAAGAAAAAATCCAGAGGTAGCATGGTAGCACAGCAGGCCCAGGCAAAGGGTAAGACATAAAAACTGTGTCCCCGTGAATGTTGGTTAGTATCTACTGGCTGCAGGCCCTGGATTAGTTGCCTTGCTTCCTAGCACCTGCCTTTTTGCATCCGCACTCCGTAAAAGTTAAGAATTTTAAACTCTGCTTTTCTTTTAATCTTCTATGCACTGTAATCACTGCTCACAGCCCTATCATGTAAAAGTGCTTTGATAAAATTTACATCTAATTAAATCTAATTGCCAAATCCAGTCGCCTCTTCAGAGGCTTACTAGACCACTCGCAGGATTGGACTTGACACCATCCACTGCTTCCTTCATGAGGCTGTCCTTTATTAGTCGTTGGTTCTCCTCCTTTGGCCATTCGGGTCACGTTGTGTGTTGCTGATTCATCAGATGTTTCTGTTTTCAGGACTATGACCTTGATCTCACTGTGGGCACTCTTTTGGGGAACTTCCACTCCATTCTCACTTATTGACTACTAAGTGCCAAGTCTGTGTCTTCCACGTGATCCTCCGTCCTAGCTTCTATTCACTCATAGCAAAATTAATTCTTTCAGACTACCACTGTTCTACTACTGTCACCATATCTCATCTAAATGATCACTTGTAGGGCCAACAGGTGGTGTACTAGTTAAGGCACTGGACTCCCACAAGGCCGACACTGGTTTGAGTCCCAGACCTGGAAGTTTGAAACTCACTCCAGGTGTGTATGCGTGCATGACCAAAATCCCGAGAGGAGAATAGAGGAGAATGGATTGTGGCATGGACATTACCCCAGGGGAGATGAAGGGGTGATTTCTCACTTTCTGTCTCTCTAGTGAGTGCACATGCCCTAAAGCAAAAGTCTCTCTTAAAAAAAAAAAGAGAAAAAGAAAAAGAAACGATCACTTATATCCCCCTTGCTAGCCTCCCAATACAGTCAGTTCTCTGCCACCAGCATGATTGTCACTTAGCACAGATCTGACCATGTCCCTTTCTTCAGACCCTTCATTTAGTAAGTCTTTGGATGGCATTCCAGGCATTCCCTCCCTCTCCCTCGCTACCATCTGACTCCTGTTTACCTCAGTATTCTCCTCTTCCACAATACCCTTTCTCACTTGATCCAGAAATTTTGAATTCTCTGCCTGTATTATTATGAAATTTTCAATTCCCTGCCTGTATTATCATTTTACTTTCTTGTGTGTTGTTTTTACCCTTAATCTTTCTTTTCTGCAGTGGGTGATCTTTCACAACTCATTTTTTTTTTTTTTGGAGAGGTTTTTGCTATAGGGCACGTGTGCTTGCCAGAAAGACAGAGAGAGACAGAGAGATAGAAAGCAAGAAATCACCCCCTGGGGGGATGGTCACGCCGCAGTCCCTTCTCCTCCATTTTCCTCTCGGAATCTTGGGCACGCACGCACCCGTGCCCGGTGTGAGTTTAAGCCACCGGGTCTGGGACTTGAACCGCAGTCGGCTACATGAGAGTTCAGCTACATAGCCACTATGCTAACTGCTGGTCCCTTTCACAACTCATTTTGAAACACGTGTATTTTTTTCTCCCAGTGCGCATTTTCCATGAACTTTTTGAAGACCTCTGTGTATGTTCAGATTTGCAAATAAGAGCTGTTTTCAAAGCTCTTATTTATTTATTTTAAAAAAATTGCCAGAGGGCACATGCACTTGCCAGAGAGAGACAAAGAGACCAAGGGAGAAAGAACTCTCCAGTGGGACATAGTCATTCCACAACTCCCTTTTCTCCATTTCTGCATCCTGTCAGGACCCTCAGCATGTGTGCACATGCATCCCATGTGTTTTTCAACCTGCCAGGCTGCGATCTGAACCACTATCGGCCATGTGGGTTCCACTCCCTCTACACAGTGCTTAGCTGTTGAACTATGAGGCTGGCTCTTTCCTTACCTCTTTTGGTCAACTCCTTTGTCCTCTTATATGGGCCATTGAAAGTAGAAAAGATATTAGCTGAGGAAGAAAAGAGTTTATCTATTTATTAGAGAGATTTTTGATACAGGGCACGTGAGCTCACCAGAGAGACAGACAGAAAGTGAGAAATCACCTCCAGGGGTGATGGCCACACCACAATCCCTTCTCCACTATTTTTCTCTCAGGATTTTGGGCACACACACACACACACACACACACACACACACGCCCAGCATGAGTTTTAAGCTGCCAGGTCCAGGACTCAAACCATAGTTGACTACGTGGGAGTCCAGTGACATAACTATTATGCCATTTACTGATTGTTTTAAACTTAAAAGAGATGTTTTAAACCTAATACTTCTCGGCATTTGCCTTGGCTTCTGGTCACATTTACTCTTGTAAGCCTTTCTGGCCCTTAGGCTGGTTTCAGGTCTTTTTAGGTTTTTTGGTTTCTACTGTAGCACTTAATTATGCTGCCTTGTATTTTCTGGTTTGGGTGTATAGTTCCCTCACTCAAGGTATGCCTCTTGTAGCATGGACTATGTCCCATTCACAGTATTCCTAGAACTGGCATACAGTTGGTGCTCAGAAAGCCGTTGTTGAAGGAATAGGTGAGTGAAGGGAAGTCCTTGTCTTCATTAATCTCCTTTAAACCTTCTTGCTCCCCTTTTCCCATCATTTTTTTCATGGCTCTGAGCACCCCTCCTGTGCTATCCCCTGTTAATGTATATATGTCTCGTAGTTTCAGCCTACCTCCTTGTCACTGGCTTCATGGAAAGGTAGTGTGTGTTAATCATTGCTTTGGTATCAAGATATATCTTGATATATTAAATATATATGTTTGTGCATATATATTTATATATATATTTACAGATTTTTCTTCCATTCTTTAATTGTATTTATTGTACTT
>NW_006160143.1:419174-428370 GCF_000334495.1 Tupaia belangeri chinensis
TACATATACATATATATATTTATATCATTTAATTTATTTATTATATTGGGTTGTTGGAAAAATCATGATGCACTTTTGCATAGAAATGCATAGAAAAATGCATCATGACTTTTTGACAACCCAATAGTTTATTTTGTAAATTTAAAGTAAATATAAAGACTCTATGGGTCTTACATTAGTATTATGCAAGGATGGGTCTTCACTGGTAGAATAGTTTCTTTCTTGCTGCTGTTATTGAAATATGAGTGATTTTTGGGACCAGCAGATGGCGTAGTGAAGTATGAATGGTTTTTATAAGCATGATCCAACTCTGCATGAAGAGGAGAGGCCCATAGCTCTTTATTTTGGGAGCTGTGTTTTCATATGACTAGATTTAATGTTGGGAAGTCACACCACTTCCCAGCATATCACGACACTCCAAAGTGGAGTCCCCAGTTAGGTTGCTTGCTGCTCATATTCTGTGATACTTCCAACTGTATTAATTCTGACTTGTCTTCCCTTAGAGATCTAGGTGCCATGGAGCAAGGCATGCCTAAGACGAATGCCTAATTCTTTGCAAAGCCACATTTTCAATGATGGCTTATATTTTTGTCAATGTTTCTTTTTGTTTTCACACTCATGTCTTAAAAACTTCTCGGATTCAGGAACCGGAATTTAGATTCTTCGTCATTCAATATTGGGTTGTCAGAAATGTCGTGATGCGTTTTTGCATAGAAAAACAGAAAAAATACATCAATAAAGTAATCCAATAATTACTTTCCCTCTGTGCATTTCATTTTCACTTGAAGAATGAAAGGAGTGGACTAGCTAAGGGCTGACGTCACCCCTGCTCTTTTTGTCACTATTAAGTTTTGGTGCTCCCTTCATAAAGGGAACTCCCTGGGGTTACGTATTGTGTCTTCCCAGATGAGTGATATAATCCTATCTGAGGCAGAGGTAGCTGGGAAAAGAAGCTGTACAGTAGAAGGGGAAGCAAGAACGAGAACAATTTTACTCAGAAAGGTACTTCCTGGGTCAGAGATCCTGTAAGTATAGCCTAAATTTTCCCTTTTGTAGATCATAGTTTTATTGTATCTTCTTTACGTGAGCCCAGAAATCTTTTTCTAGGCTGCCCAAAAGTGTTCCTTGGATGATGTGACCATTTCAAACACAAGTGCACAGGAGGAACCTGGATAAAGTGCAAGAAGATAATCAGTACTGTCTTGACCAAGTCTTGGCAGAGGGACGTGTGTGTAGTGTGGCAGGGAGACAGAGGGAGATGTGGAAGGTCAGAAGAGTGACTACCATAAATTTAGGCTCCACTTCTACTTTATGAAAGTGAAAGCATTTGGGATGTATTACAATTCCAGAGAGAACAGGTATTAGGGAAGGTGAAGGGAAGATAGAAGGGACCTGAGGAGGTTCACTTCACTTGACCTGCTTTTGAAATATACAAAGTTGTCTCTCAATAAAGCGGTCCTGCACTGTAAATATGTGCAGTGATTGGAACCAGCAGGTGGCATAGTGGTTAAGGCATTGGACTCTCACATGGCCAACCACAGTTTGAGTCCCAGACCTGGTGGTTTGAAAATCATGCCAGACGCATGTGTGTGCATGCCCAAAATCCCAAAAGAAGACTGGAGAAGAAGATATTGTGGCATGGCCAACTCCTCTGGGAGGTGATTTTTCACTTTCCCTCTACTGTCTCTCTGGTGAGCACATGTACCCTATGGTAAAAACCTAAAATATACATATATATGTGTGTGTGTGTATATAAATGTAAAATAAATAAACAAACTTATTAAAAAAATAAAAGGAAGCAAGCAAGTAGTCTTGACTGATCTTCAGAACCATTTTAGGAATCTTGACCACAACTTTATAGATTATGAAACAAACAGCTCGTCCAAAAATCTCATTGCTGCCACCAATAGAGCAGATTAAAGGACAAAGTTCTGTTTGACTAAAAAGATTTGTTCCCCCCTGACATCCTTCTGGCTTATGCAGTTTTGTGGTGGCCGTGAGAGAGTGGAGTCATTGGCATTACTGGCACAAACCTGAGTTCCTCATTGTTATTATTATTATTATTATTTTATTTTTGAGAGAGAGAGATTTTTGGGGTAAGGTTGCATGTGCTTGCCAGAGAGGCAGAGAGAGATAGAAAGTGAGAAATTATCCCCCTGGGTGGATGGCCATACTGCAATCCCTTCTCCTATCTCTTCTCTGGATTTTGGGCACACACGCACATGCAGCCAGTGTGAATTGCAAGCCACTGGATCTGGGACTCGAATAGAGCTTGACAATGTAGGAGTCCAGCACCTTAACCACTACACAACCTGCTGGCTCGCTGAGTCCCTCATTAATAGGGAGAGGCTATACAGGTGTAAACACGGAGGAGAGGTACCTGCTGAGTGAGGACACCTTACGCTGCTGTCTCCTGTCCCTGTTCTCCTTGTGCTGTGACCCTTGATCACTCAGATCCCCTGTGGTGGCATATTTATAGCACAGAACCTCGGCAACCTGGAGAGACACCGGGACAAGGAGGCACACTTGGGGCAGAGTAGGAAACCATCTTGATCCTCGTGTGTCTTTGGGGATACTGTTGCTTTTCCTAAAGAGCACCCCCCCCCTTTTTTTTTCAAATCTGGACAAGAATGGGCACAATGTTCTGGCTCTTATGATATGATTTCATTTCTTACTTGTCGCAGGTAAATCTTCTTAGGAAATCCTCCCCTATCCTGCCTTTATATTTATTTCTTTCATGAAAGTAAGAGATAAATAGAAAAAAGACAAACACCCTCAACAGGATCTCTTGCCCCAATCCCCCCAGCTTTCTCAGCCAAAAAGAAGCAAGGGAGCAGGTGTCTGGAGTGTACAAGTCAACTGGGGAACCAAACCCATGGTTTTCTGTGGATTCAGCATCACTGGAGCAGCACATTATTGCTATGCCACTGAGCCAACCCAACCCTCTCTATTATTGAATACATATTTCCATCTTCAGAAGTCCTACACCACCTCCTTCCCTTCCTACTGAGAGGCCTTTTTTAGTTAGTCTCCTGAAGATGAGTAAGGAGAATTAGTCAACATTATGACTTGTTTCATTTGGTTCTTGTGTTAGCAAAACTCATGGGAAACACTCTCTTATTCTTCTCTTTACAAACAGATTTTGCTTGCTATGCTTTATCAGGCTGGTTCTTCAACTGTAAATTGGAGTTTCTCCCCCTTCCTCTTTGATTATAAAAACAATATAGGGGCCAGCAGATGGCATAATGGTTGCATTGCTGGACTCCCACATAATCGACCATGGTTCGAGTTCCAGACCCAGCAGTTTAAAACTCATGCCAGGCATGTGTGTGTGCATGCCCAAAGTCCTGAAAGGAGAATGGAGGAGAAGAGATTGTGGTGTGGCCATCCTCCCTGGGGGGTGATTTCTTGCTTTCTGTCTCTCTGTGTCTCTCCAGCAAGTGCAAGCTCTCTATAGAAAAAAAATCTCTCTCTAAAAAATAAAAAAATAAAGTATATATAATGAATTTTGGAAAAATAATAAAATTATGAAACAAAAGAGTAATCACATATTAGTATCTTTACTCAGAGAAAACACCATTAACATTTTTTATTTTCCTTTGAATGCTTTTATCTATCTATATATAAAAACTTAAAAATAACATATACAGCTATTTTCAATAATATTCTTAAATTGTAAATCTAAAAAGTTTAAATAAGGTTGTTAGAAGCACCAAAGTGTTTGTAACAGTTGGCAAATGGGCAAGTCCTCCTTTAGTGCTAATTTCCTCCTGTATGTACTTAGAGAATGTCAAGTGGGACTGATGAAATAGATAGGGTTGCCAAAATTGTAAGGTACTACACGAGGGTACTGCAGAAAGTTCATGGAAAAGTGAATTAAAGTACATTATTTTGGTGCAAAATGTTTTAAGATCTGTGCATAATTTTTCATAATGTGAATTTTCCCTCAGCTTTTGAAGACCGCTTTGTAGATAGAGTAGAAGTGCTTGAGTTAGTCAAACACACTTACCTTGATGCAAAGATGAGGCAGCCAGACCAGTGAGGAGACTTGCAGAAGTCTGACTGAAAAAGTCCTGGTGATATGGGTCAGGGGTTTTTGTAGTGGAGGTGGTGAGCAGCTGTGGTGGGGACCAGCAGGTGGCATGGTGATTAAGGTGCTGGATACTCCCACATGGTCAACCACGGTTCGAGTCCTGGACCTGGTGGCTTGCTTTCTCACTTTCTCTCTCTCTCTGTGTCTAAGTCTGTATCTCTCTGGTCAAATTAAAATAAGTGAATGAATAAATAAAATTAAAGTTAAAAAAAAGTGGTTATTCTTGAGGCGCCATTGGCTTGTTCTAAATGTAATTTCCCCAAATTTCTGTAAGTACTCACTCCAGGACTATGAGTTTCATGCACATAATAATATGATTTAATGTATATTTGCTATTTTCTCATACCAACCAAATATATGCAGTCTTTTCCAAGCCCTTTTCTTCAGCTCTCCAACACCAACTAGTGTTCTACAACTGAATTCAATTCTGACACTAACTACCCAGAGTTAACATTAGAGTCCACAGGATTAAGGACTCAGTTCCACAAGCTTGTCCCTATTTCAGATGTCAGTCACAAGTGTGGAATCCCTAGGCAAACTACACACCAGTCTCAATGGCTTCAAAGTTGAGGTTCCCATACTCTCCCTCTCTGTTTTAGTCAGGATTCTCTAGGAAACAATAGGATATGCTAGATACATTAAGAGGATTTAGTGAGGGAAATCAGCTCACATGATTATGGTAACTGCAAAGCCCCACAACAGGCTGTCCACAGGTAGGGATCCTAGAATAGTCCAAGACCAATGAGCTCAGAGGTAGCAAAGTTGATGCCATTACTTGTAGTCCTGGACCAAGAACTCAGGGGAATGCTGGTGTGAACCCCAGCATCCTCAGACAGGCAAGCCTTGAGTTCTCATGTATGAGGCAAAGAGGCCTTTTGTGCTTCCCATCAGAAGAGACTCACAAGTCTCCTGTATTTGTCATCTCCAGGTCCCTTGTTGATTGAAGTGCTCAGCTCACAATGAGGCCAAGTCTTTCCCACCTACTCTACTCTGACTGGAATGTTAATCTCTTCTGGAGACACACCCAGAGTAATGTCTTATCAGGTTTCTAGGTACTTCTTAGTCCAGTCAAATCGACACCCAAAACTAACCATCACATCTTTTTTCATGTGTGGTAATTTGCTAGAACTACAGAACGCAGGAAAATGTTGCACTTCTTATTAATTATAAAGTATGCAAATGAAGTCAGATGAGGAGGTACATAGGGTGAAGTTTGGAAAGGTCCCCAGAACAAGAGCCATGGAGTTGGGGTGTGTCATCCTCTTAGCAAGTGGATGTGTTCACCAACCTGTATGCTCCCTGAACTCTGTCATTAGGGATTTTTATGGAAGTTACATTACCTAGGCATGATAGACTAAGTCATTGGCCATTGGTGATCAACTCGACCTCCTGGTCCTCTCCCCTGAGGTTGGGGGGTGGGGCTGAAAGTTCCAAGTTTCTAATCAAGGCTTGGTCTTTCTGATGACCAGCCCCATCCTGCAGCTATCAAGGGACCCTGCCAAGAGACACCTTATTGGAACAAAAGAGCCTCCCTTCGTCTTAGTTACTCAGGAAATTCCAAATATTTTAAGAACGCTCTGCTAAGAACTAGAGACAAAGACCACATATCTTATTAAGCCACAGTATGTAACAATAAAACAACTGTTTGTTTGTGCTTGGTTTGTACCAGACATCATGCTAAGCACTTTACCAGTACATAGAGCATCTTAAAGTATTTACAAGGGCTGGCTCAGTGGCACGGCTGTAATGCACTACTCAGACAATGCTGGGTCCCTGTGGAAGATGCAGGTTTGTTTCCCTGGTCAACCTGTACATGCTGGGTATGTGTGTTCTTGGCTCTGGCTAGCTGGGAAGCCTGGGAGACTTGAGGTGGGAGTATCCCAGCATGAAGCCGTGTTGAGAGCGCTTATCTTTATCTCTTTCTCTATCACTCTCATGAAAAAGATTCACAAAAAAATCCCTATGAAATCAATATTAATACTTTTACTTTATAAATGAGTAGACTGGAACTCTTCAAAAATTACAGAATTTCCTCAGTTTCATAACTAGTATCATGTATCATTTATTTTTATGCCAAAGACCAACAAGTTGAGGGTAAATTTAAATAGGGCAAAATTGGGGGCTGACAGATGGCATGGTAGTTAAGGGTGCTGGACTCCCACATGGCTGACAGGGTTCAAATCCCAGACCTGGCAGCTTTGCTTTCTCACTTTCTCTCTTTCTCTCCCACTCTGTCCCTTTCTGGTCAAATGAAAATAAACAAATAAATAAATAAATAAAGTGAAAGAAAATAATTCTTAAAAAAATAAATAGGTTGATCTATTTATCCATATAGAAACGTATGAGGTAGGAGACAGGGACTCTAAAAATATAGTTAGGGTATGGGCCCCAAATGGAATCACAAAATGCCTAAGTTTTGAGATGGAGGCAGTGATGGCTCAGTGATTGACCTACGCAGCATGACCTAGACCTAAACCAAGGGCTTTTTCCAGGCCCTACCACATTCCAGGAAGAAGATAAGATAATGGTGTTCATGACCCAAAGCTTCAAGACAAAGAATCTTCTGACCTGAGTATCCACTTCAAAATTATGAAAATAATTGGACCCATCCCTCACGTGCCCCTCCCTATCAGGAGGGGAATGCACAAGCCCCACCTAGAACCTAAGTCTGGACAAAGCATTTCCTGACCCAAATAAAAATCCCTTGCCAGAGTTTTTCCTTGGCAACCCATTTTCCGGGACCCCTCCCTTCTGGAGAGCTCTGTCTTTCCTTCCCTCTCCTTTAACAATCTTCCCACTTTGTTAATAAAGTCCCTCCCTTACTAATATACTCCTTACTTTGCTGTACCTACTCTCTGAGTCCATGACTCTAATTCTTGCTAAACGTGGGACAAGAACCCGTGTCTCACTGTGAGTGTGGGCCCGATCACCTCTGCGTCCCTGCATTCCTGTGTCACTTATCCAAAAGGACTCAAACTGAAAATACTCATACAATTCTATTTGGCATTTTGTATGCTGATCATTCGCCAGGTCCCCCACCCCTGCCGTTATCCATTATGCTGTTGTCAGACTTTACCTGTGACAGGCACGATCACTATTGCAGACAGATGGCATACTGCTTGTCATATCCATTTAAGCTATGTAGTTACTTAAACTGAAAGACTTCCTTTTCTTTTTTATGATTTATTACTTGCATTCAGTCATTGCACCTCTCTGTAGCACACAATGTTTTTCAAGGCAGGGATGCTATGTGCAACAGTCAAATCAAGGATATTAGCATATTTAGCATTTTCAACAGAGACCTTCACAGTCTTGTATCTGTTAGGAGTTTCTTCTCTGAGCCCCTCCCACCTGACCTCTGCTCTTTCCATTTCTGCCGTAGAGTGCGGACGTTAAGTATATATATTGAGCAGCATTAGCTGTTACTTACATAAGATCAAGGGGGAAAATTGCATATTTTGCTCAATGCATTTATTTAGTAAATATTTTAATGATTGTCTGAGACATGCTTTGTAATGTTCTACATGCTGGTGAAAAGTCATGAACACAGCAAAGTCCCTGATCTCACGTTGCGTACAGTCTGTTGTGGAGTGCAGACAATGAACAACTAAGATGTAATCCATAGCAGCTATGAGGTAGCTATGGACAGTGACAGAGAGGAGGGGGTGCTGTGTGCAAGGTGGTTGGAAAAGGTTCACAGAGAAAAGGCCTCTGAGCAGAATTCTGGAGGGGAGGGAGTGAGCCCTGCTGATGTCTGGAAGGTAGTATTCCAGGTAGGGGGAAACAGTGCAAAGGTCCTGCAGAAGGGGTCTCAACTGGCAGCTTTGGGAAACTGTAGAGAAGCCATGTGACTGTTACCAAGTGAGTGAAGAAGAAAGGGGTAAGGAAGTCACCAGGGAGGCATGGCAGAAAGCAGAACCTACAGGCCTGTGCAGGCTACAGTAAAGGCTCTGGATTTTACTTTGTATGTGGTCCGAGTCATTGGAAGTTCTGAGAAGATAAGGAATGTGATCTGATGTATTTTATTTATTTATTTTTAAGAGGTTTTTGCTATAGGGCATGTGCGTTCGCCAGACAGACAGAGAGAGACAGAGAGACCGAAAACGAGAAGTCACCCCCCAGGGGGGATGGCCACACCACAATCCCTTCTACATTCTCCTCTCGGGATTTTGGGCACGCACACACATGCGCCTGGCGTGAGTTTTAAGACACTGGGTCCGGGTCGTGAACCGTGGTCGACTACGTGGGAATCCAGCGACATAGCCATTACGCTAACTGCTGGTTCCGATCTAATATATTTTAAAGGATGCTGTCTGACTGTGAAGATGAAGGTTGATAAGGATGCAAAGATGAGGCAGCCAGACCAGTGAGGAGACTTGCAAAAGTCTGACTGAAAAAGTCCTGGTGATATGGGTCAGGGTATTTGTAGTGGAGGTGGTGAGCAGCTGTGGAATGTTGGATGTATTTTTAAAGGTGGATTAATGGGTTTCCTGGTGGGCTAAGATGCAAGCTTGAGAAAAAAAAGGAGTGCAGAAGGATTCTGAAATTTTCGTCTGAACAATGTTAGAAACAGAAGCGCCAATGAACGAGATGAAAAAACTGGTATAGGTTAAGTCTGAGGATGGGGGTGGGCATCCAGAGCTTGATGGTGGACAGTCGGGTACTTTTATCTGGCCCATGATCAGGTGCTACATTTGTGTGCTGTCATGACTGATCCAAACATCAGGACTTGCCAGGTGAGGAATGGAAACCTGGAAGTTAAGAGTCTCCAAGTTGATGCAGCTGCTAGGAGCTGAGATGAAGACATTCTGGGTGATCGTCTACAAGGAAACTTCAGAAAGTTAATGGAAGGGGCAACCAGCAGTTGGCGTAATGGCTATGTCGCTGGACTCCCACATGGTCGACCATGGTTTGAGTCCCGGACCCAGTGACTTAAAACTCACGCCAGGTGCGTGTGCGTGCATGCCCAAGATCCCGAGAGGAGAATGGAGGAGAAGGGATTGTGGCGTGACCGTCTCCCCTGGGGGGTGACTTCTCGCTTTCTGTCTGTCTGTCTCTCTCTGTCTGTCTGGCGAACGCACGCGCCCTATAGCGAAAAAAAAA
>NW_006160143.1:428735-434514 GCF_000334495.1 Tupaia belangeri chinensis
ATAGCGAAAAAAAAACCTCTCCCCCCCCAAAAAAAAGAAAGTTAATGGAAGAATGGAATTAAAGTATGAGTTTATTTTAGTGTAAAAATGTTCGAAATCCATGCAGAATTTTCTAATACGTATTTTTTGTGAGCTTTCTGAAGACCCCTATCATTCTCTTAAGTTCCCAGGTTTGCTTCAGGTTCTCAGGTTAGCAAAACAACCCACACTTGTTCCCAATTAGCTGCAAACTCTCACTTTGTGATTCATAGTCCCTCTTTGCCCCCTCAAACCTGAGTCTAGTGCCACTTAGATAATCATCTTTTACCTTGTCACGGTTTCTGATAGACTGCTCCTTCTGAATCCACTGAAGCTTTTTGATTGGTAACTGGAAATTTCAAAGCACAGGCTTATTATGGGGCATATGTCTCACTTTTACAGTTTGCAAGTATAATGCAAATATGGATTTTATATTCATATTCAACCTTAGAAAAGTTAAAAAAAAAAGATTACTTTGTATGCATACTTTATTCGTATAGCCTTTTCTGTGAGTCTGTGCTTTGGATGGGAGTGCTGACTATCTTTATGACTGTTTTAGCTTCTCCTAGGCTCTACCTGAAATTATAAAGCTTAAAAAGGCAGTTACTGGGCCGGCAGGTGGCGTAGTGGTTAAGAGTGCTGGACTCTAACATGGCCGACTGCAGTTTGAGTCCCGGACCTGGCAGATTGCTTTTCTCACTTTTTCTCTCTCTCTGTCCCTCTCTGGTCAAATTAAAATAAATAAAAAAATAAAGTTAAATAACATAATTATTTTTAAAAAGTCAGCTATTTACCAAACAATCATATTAGGTAATCTTTCTTGATTATGGGAAAAGATGAAGCACTAGGTTTTTCTTTATGAAATCTTGTATGAGTGTTTGCTACCAGTTCATTAGCAACTTGGGAAAGAAGCTATTAGACAAGATAACCTAAAGAGAAAATAAAACTTTGCAACCGACAATAAATCTGAGAGGCAAGGCAGAACATCCTGAAATAACACGAATTAATGTGAAACTAAAATTTGATATTCGTTAAGTCAACTTTCTTATTTTTAAAACTTTCCTAGAGAGCATGTGCTCTTGTGAGAGCGAGAGAAATCACCCTCCATGTGCGATGGCCAGTCCTGGCAACCACACGACCACATTAACTTTTCTCCATGTGAAACCATCCCCAGAAGCTTCAGTCCATGTGGTTCTGCATGGCACTCTCAGAGAGGTTGCCAGGACAGAACTTTCTCCCGAGTAGCTTTTCAGTCTAACTGCAGCTACACTGACTGATGCCACCCGAGTGCCAGGAACTGCCCGGGCTTCGAATCTATGATTCCTACTCCTCATAGTCACCTGTATCCCTTGACCTTTTCTCCCATGAAGTCTGGTTTTCCAAATGGATGTGGTGAATGCAATTTCCCCCCTTTTCCACAGTCATAAAAACTAGTACAATGAGACCTTTATATTTTTATTCCCGTGAATATATTTCTAATTATGATTGTTTTAAAAAGAATGACTTAATTAAAATTTTATTATTATTATTTTAATTTTGTAATAGCATACATGAACTTATGAGAGAAAGAGAGAGAGAGATAGAAAGTGAGAAAGCGAGCCACCAGGTCTGGAACTCGAACTGTGATTAGCTACGTGGAAGTCCAGGGCCTCCACCATCACACCACCGGCTGGCCCCTATATTTCTAATTATTACAAGGAATGTGGGAAACTTAGGAAGAGTCCAGAATCTTTTTTTTCTATTTATTACCTTTTACCCTAGTTTGGCTGTACAACTAATGTATTCTTTTTTTTTTTTTTTTTTCAACAGAGAACTTCACATTCTTTTGTCTTTAAATGCTTCTTCCCTTTGCCCATCATGGCCTCTATGCTATATTACTGTAGTCCCCTATAACAAAGTATTGGTATGAGGCAAACTGTGTATAGGTATATAGAAAGTGCCCAATTATAGGACTGTCTTGAGAATCTAAGGAAAATATGCATGTAAAGAGTATAATATAGTGTTGGCATGTAGAAAATTTTCAATAAATATTAAAAATTATGGTCTGTGATGATTCAGTTTTTTGTATGAACCTAAGCTAAGGGCTGTTCAGATAGTTCTGGTGAAGCATTATTTTTTTTTTTTTCTTTTTGAGAGAGATTTTTGCCCTACAGGGCATGTGCACTTGCCAGAGAGACAAAGGGGATGGCCACACTGCAATCCTTTCCCCTCTGTTCTCCTCTTGGGATTTTGGGCACTGACGCACATGTGCCTGGTATGAGTTTTAAGTTGATGGATCTGGGACTCGAACTGTGGTTGACTATGTGGGAGTCCAGTCTATATTACTGTAGTCCCCTATAACAAAGTATTGGTATGAGGCAAACTGTGTATAGGTATATAGAAAGTGCCCAATTATAGGACTGTCTTGAGAATCTAAGGAAAATATGCATGTAAAGAGTATAATATAGTGTTGGCATGTAGAAAATTTTCAATAAATATTAAAAATTATGGTCTGTGATGATTCAGTTTTTTGTATGAACCTAAGCTAAGGGCTGTTCAGATAGTTCTGGTGAAGCATTATTTTTTTTTTTTTCTTTTTGAGAGAGATTTTTGCCCTACAGGGCATGTGCACTTGCCAGAGAGACAAAGGGGATGGCCACACTGCAATCCTTTCCCCTCTGTTCTCCTCTTGGGATTTTGGGCACTGACGCACATGTGCCTGGTATGAGTTTTAAGTTGATGGATCTGGGACTCGAACTGTGGTTGACTATGTGGGAGTCCAGTGACATAACCATCACGCCATCTGCTGGTACCATAAAGTATTATTTCTGGGTGTGTTGTGAGGGTGTTCCTGGAGAGATCTGTAGACTGGGTTTAGAAGATCTACTCTCACCAGTGGGGTGAGCATCATCCAGTCTGCTGAGGGCTTGGCTAGAACCAAAGGTGGAGAAAGGGTGAAATCGCTCTCTCTTCAAACTAAGACATCAATCTTCTTTTCCCCTTGGATATCCGTGGTCCTGGTTCTGAGGCCTGAACACTCAGATTGGCACTTACACCATTGGTTCTCCTGGTTCTTAGCCTTCTCAGCTTGGACTGGAATTCTATCACTGGCTTTCCTAGGCCTTCAGCTTGCAGATGGCAGATTGTGGGACTTCTCAGCCTCTTGAACCCATCCCTCATAATAAATACTTATCTATATATCTACATACATGCTACAACTTCTGTTTCTCTAGGGTACCCTGACTAATGCATGCTCTCTATAAGAAGAAAAGACAAATTCATTTCCTCAAATCATCTATATCACTTGTTTTGGCCAGTTCCCCATGCAAAACACATACCTTTTGTAACAAGAATACTACTCTGTCATGGCCCAACATGCAGCTGCAGCTGACTTTTATACCTTTGCCTGGGACTAAACAGCTTCCTTCCTGATCTGGTACACCTGATACTTACCCTTGTGAATTTGTGGTTCACTATGATAGTTTCTATCCTAGCCTACCCAAGTCTATCCTATTTCATTTCAACAGAAATGCTTGTAGTGCTCCATCTAATTGAATTCACAACTTTTTATTTTTTTTAATATGTGAAAGAGTGCATACACTCACCAGATAGAGACACACCAAGAGAGAAGGAACGTGAGAAAGCACTACCCTCTCCTCCCACTTGCATGGGGGAAAGTCAGGCTGTAATTCATTCTCCTCCACTTTTCCTTTAGGGATTTTGAGCATGCACATGCATGTGCCCAGCATGTTTTTCAAGCTTCTGGATCCTGGACTTGAACCATGCATTTGACCACCTTAAGCACCATGTTACTAGCTAGCCCAATTTCACAGCCTATTTTTTTTTTTTTTTTTGAGAGGTTTTTGCTATAGGGCACGTGCACTTGCCAGAAAGACAGAGAGAGGCAGAAAGCGAGAAATCACCACAGGGGGGATGGCCATGCCGCAATCCCTTCTCCTCCATTCTCTTCTCAAGATTTTGGGCACACATACACACATGCAACTGGCAAGAGTTTAAGTCTCCGGGTCCGGTACTTGAACTGTGGTCGACTACATGGGAGTCCAGCGAGATAGCCATTATGCCAACTGCTGGTCCCTTAATTTCATAGCTGTTAATGGGTCTTTCATCAGAGTTTGAAAAACACTGCCTTTAAGGAAATCTGCACAGAGTACGGCAAATATGTTGCATTCTTAAGATTTCTAGGCAGGGCTGAGAACCTCATGACTAGGTCTTTTGCCCACAGTAGCAGTGGATTTAATATGTTGCATTCTTAAGATTTCTAGGCAGGTCTGAGAACCTCATGACTAGCTAGGTCTTTTGTCCACAGTAGCAGTGGATTCGTCTGGGTAACTCATCTCACTTACTCAAAATGTGCTCAGTTACGCTAACTGCTGGCATACCTTAGAAATAAGACTTTAGGGCCAGCCCCATAGCCTAGTGGTTAAGGGAAGCAGATCTCTCACAGCGAGCCACAATACGAATCCCATCCCTGGTGTTTTGGAAAAACACTGGGCATGTGCACATGTACACCCAAAATCCGAGAGGATGGAGAAATGGAGGAGAAGGGACTGCAATGCAGCCATACCCAATCTTGGGATGTTTTTTCCTTCACCACCCCATCTCTTTCTGAGGAGTATGCAAGCCCTCTGGCAATGAAAAAAAAAACAAGACTTTAATACGAAATTATCTATTGAGCACCTGTGATGTGTCTGAATTTGTACTAGGCCCTGGAGGTATCGCTATAATAAAGAGGTCCTCCTCCACCGGGAACTCAGACCAGTGAGAGAGCAGCTCAGTAGACAGTGGCAGCAGTGAGAATGTGACATGGCATGCACAAGGTTGTATGATAAAACAAAAGGGCCACTTAGCTCAGGCTGAGTGCTGAGGGATGATGGCAAGAGGGAGGCTTGAGACGTGATGGATGACTTGCAATGAGCCTGGAGATGGGTGTGATTAGGTTGGGGAAACTGAAGTGTGTTACAAGAGAAGAGGGATTAAGATTCAAACATGGGGCCAGCAGATGCTGTTGTGGTTATATCGCTGGACTCCCACATGGCTGACTATGGTTCAAATCCCAAACCTGATGGCTTAAAACTCATGTTAGGTGTGTGTGCATGCGTACCCAAGAGCCAGGAGAAGAATGGAGGAGAAGGCATTGTGACATGGCCATATTCCTTGGGGGCTAATTTATCTTAATCCAGTTTCTTTTGTAAAACACTTCGGCTTCCCCAACCTGATCATTCCCATCTCCAGGCACACACACCCTGAAGCCAAAGCCTCTAAAAAAAAAGATTCAAATAAAAGTTTCCAAGGATCTAATACATGACAAGTGATTGACAACTATCATCTGGTCTCCTAATATAACCCTCATACAGGTTCTTATTTCATAAATAAAAAGCCTGAAGCTCAGAGGTATTAAACGACTTGCTTATAAAAGGAAAAGCTTGTTTTAAATTCCTACTTTCAGACTTCTTTAGTCCACAACATCTCCACTTTTTTTTTTTTTTCCGAGAGAGATTTTCACTAGAGGGTGTGTGTGCTCACTGGAGAGACAGACAGAAGGAGCCAGAAGTCACTCCCCCTGGGAGTGGGGCTGGCCATGCTGCAATCTCTTCTCTTCCATTCTCCTCTTGGGACTGTGGGCATCTACACGTGTCCAGTATGAGTTTCAAGCCTCTGGGCCTGGGATCCTAACCACGATTGGCCATGAAGGAGTCCAGTAACATATTTGTTACATCATCTGCTGGTTCTAGTATTGCCACCTCTAAAAGTCATGTAGGGA
>NW_006160143.1:434588-463067 GCF_000334495.1 Tupaia belangeri chinensis
CCAACCCATCCCTTCCGGTCACACCACGGAACGAGACAGAGAAGCCAAGATCTCTTCCCCACGTTGCCCTCCTCTAGTGGGAGGCTGTGTTGTCTGGTAATTCAGAACCCGACTCTGGGCTCCAGTGTCATCACTGCTCTCCTCCACTTGCATAATCTTGGGGAAGTTACTTTGCATTTTTTGCATTTTTAAGACTAGATTTCCTCATCTGCAGATTATGGCTAATAATGTGATTATGGCTACTTATGTGATCCCCAATCTTGGGATGTTTTTTCCTTCACCACCCCATCTCTTTCTGAGGAGTATGCAAGCCCTCTGGCAATGAAAAAAAAAACAAGACTTTAATACGAAATTATCTATTGAGCACCTGTGATGTGTCTGAATTTGTACTAGGCCCTGGAGGTATCGCTATAATAAAGAGGTCCTCCTCCACCGGGAACTCAGACCAGTGAGAGAGCAGCTCAGTAGACAGTGGCAGCAGTGAGAATGTGACATGGCATGCACAAGGTTGTATGATAAAACAAAAGGGCCACTTAGCTCAGGCTGAGTGCTGAGGGATGATGGCAAGAGGGAGGCTTGAGACGTGATGGATGACTTGCAATGAGCCTGGAGATGGGTGTGATTAGGTTGGGGAAACTGAAGTGTGTTACAAGAGAAGAGGGATTAAGATTCAAACATGGGGCCAGCAGATGCTGTTGTGGTTATATCGCTGGACTCCCACATGGCTGACTATGGTTCAAATCCCAAACCTGATGGCTTAAAACTCATGTTAGGTGTGTGTGCATGCGTACCCAAGAGCCAGGAGAAGAATGGAGGAGAAGGCATTGTGACATGGCCATATTCCTTGGGGGCTAATTTATCTTAATCCAGTTTCTTTTGTAAAACACTTCGGCTTCCCCAACCTGATCATTCCCATCTCCAGGCACACACACCCTGAAGCCAAAGCCTCTAAAAAAAAAGATTCAAATAAAAGTTTCCAAGGATCTAATACATGACAAGTGATTGACAACTATCATCTGGTCTCCTAATATAACCCTCATACAGGTTCTTATTTCATAAATAAAAAGCCTGAAGCTCAGAGGTATTAAACGACTTGCTTATAAAAGGAAAAGCTTGTTTTAAATTCCTACTTTCAGACTTCTTTAGTCCACAACATCTCCACTTTTTTTTTTTTTTCCGAGAGAGATTTTCACTAGAGGGTGTGTGTGCTCACTGGAGAGACAGACAGAAGGAGCCAGAAGTCACTCCCCCTGGGAGTGGGGCTGGCCATGCTGCAATCTCTTCTCTTCCATTCTCCTCTTGGGACTGTGGGCATCTACACGTGTCCAGTATGAGTTTCAAGCCTCTGGGCCTGGGATCCTAACCACGATTGGCCATGAAGGAGTCCAGTAACATATTTGTTACATCATCTGCTGGTTCTAGTATTGCCACCTCTAAAAGTCATGTAGGGAAAGCTAATCAGATGTTCTTGTCGAGTTTCTTTTTCTGTCACTATGACACACAAAACCCTGGCATTAGTGTTTGCAGGAATACCTGGCCTCCCTTTGAATATCCAAACCATTCCTTCCAGTCACACCACTGAACGAGACAGAGAAGCCAAGATCTCTTCCCCACGTTGCCCTCCTCTAGTGGGAGGCTGTGTTGTCTGGTAATTCAGAACCCGACTCTGGGCTCCAGTGTCATCACTGCTCTCCTCCACTTGCATAATCTTGGGGAAGTTACTTTGCATTTTTTGCATTTTTAAGACTAGATTTCCTCATCTGCAGATTATGGCTAATAATGTGATTATGGCTACTTATGTGATCACCATGAGAATCAAAATAAAATTGAATGTAAAATGCTTTATGTAGTGCTGGCACATAGAAATTGCCCAAGAAATACCAGCAATTATAGCATTACAGTAAGAGGCAAGTTTACTTCCCACAATTCAATTTTCAGTCATTTATGTGAACTTTGGTTGACACGTCATCTTCTCTGACGTGTACACTGTGGTTGGGGGTGCCTCATGAAGTCAGAACTGAGCAGAGGAGCAGAGAGGTCAGAACCAAGGCTCTGCTGTAGTAGCCAGGGTGAAACCCAAGGTTTGTGCTGCTGCTGGAGCTTTTAGCTCCTGGAATACCACACGCATGTTTCCATTGGTGATGTGTTTGAATGCCTGTTATCAGATGGAGAGCTGGGGAGCGTGGTGAAGGGATCCTTGGTTCTTCGGCCCAGATCTCTAAGGTGAGATATCTGTCCTGAGACACAGATAAAGCCACAGCCACAAGTATGGAAAATAAAAGTACGCTAGGGAGAGGTCCGAGTTGGCAGGTTGCCAGGTGGCAACTGCACTGGGAATGGAGTTAGGTGTTATTTTATTTGTTATTACTATTATTTTATTAAATTTTTGCCATAGGGCAAGGCAAGTGCACTCACAGGAGAGAGACAGAGAGAGAATAAAAGTGAGAAATCACCCCGCGGGGGAATGGCCATGCTGCAATTCCTTCCACGTTGCCCTCCTCTAGTGGGAGGCTGTGTTGTCTGGTAATTCAGAACCCGACTCTGGGCTCCAGTGTCATCACTGCTCTCCTCCACTTGCATAATCTTGGGGAAGTTACTTTGCATTTTTTGCATTTTTAAGACTAGATTTCCTCATCTGCAGATTATGGCTAATAATGTGATTATGGCTACTTATGTGATCACCATGAGAATCAAAATAAAATTGAATGTAAAATGCTTTATGTAGTGCTGGCACATAGAAATTGCCCAAGAAATACCAGCAATTATAGCATTACAGTAAGAGGCAAGTTTACTTCCCACAATTCAATTTTCAGTCATTTATGTGAACTTTGGTTGACACGTCATCTTCTCTGACGTGTACACTGTGGTTGGGGGTGCCTCATGAAGTCAGAACTGAGCAGAGGAGCAGAGAGGTCAGAACCAAGGCTCTGCTGTAGTAGCCAGGGTGAAACCCAAGGTTTGTGCTGCTGCTGGAGCTTTTAGCTCCTGGAATACCACACGCATGTTTCCATTGGTGATGTGTTTGAATGCCTGTTATCAGATGGAGAGCTGGGGAGCGTGGTGAAGGGATCCTTGGTTCTTCGGCCCAGATCTCTAAGGTGAGATATCTGTCCTGAGACACAGATAAAGCCACAGCCACAAGTATGGAAAATAAAAGTACGCTAGGGAGAGGTCCGAGTTGGCAGGTTGCCAGGTGGCAACTGCACTGGGAATGGAGTTAGGTGTTATTTTATTTGTTATTACTATTATTTTATTAAATTTTTGCCATAGGGCAAGGCAAGTGCACTCACAGGAGAGAGACAGAGAGAGAATAAAAGTGAGAAATCACCCCGCGGGGGAATGGCCATGCTGCAATTCCTTCTTCTCCATTCTCCTCTGGGATTTTGGCCATCTGGAGTATTTTTCAAGCCCCCAAGTCTGGGACTAGACTCCTAGAATTGGCAGGATCCAGCACCTGAACCGCCACAACACCTGCTGGCCCTAGGTGTTACTTTCATTGTGTTGCCTTGCCATGCATATTTAGGAGGGGAGATCTGTCGCTAGTGTTTATTTTTGGAACTTCTGTTGTGCTTGTGCAATTCTGCCTGGCAAGGGGAAACCTAGTGTTTGGTAGGGGGAAGTTGTACACATGCCCAGTGTGGACTTTGAAGGTGCAAGCATGCACACGGGGACAGTTTTGCTTATAGCAGTCTAGTGCCACCAGTGGAAGGTGAAATATTAGTCCAGCACTGGGGACAGTGCCTGTGCGTGCATGCACTGCTGCAGGAATAAAAGTAAGATAACTTCTCCTGTTCTTGGTCCCAGGGGTCTGGCTGCAATCCCTGACTGCAATGGGTGATATGTCAGATGCCCTTCTCACTGGTGTCTTGGTTTTCCCTACTCATACCTACCTGACTCCCTAAAACATACATTAGCCAGGAGCTGCGGAGAAGAGGAGGATGAAACCATGAAGTAAGGAAGAAGAGTGGCTTCTCTGACTCTAAGGCCTTTAAACTTGAGCTGAGCCCAGCTTCCAGAATCTCAGGATGTCCAGCTTTGCAGACAGCCTGCTGTGGGCTTCTCAGCCATGATAGTCACATGAGCTGCTGTCCTCACTATATCCTCTCTTATATATGTACACACATACTCTTGGTTCTGGCTCTCTAGAGAACCCTGACTAGTACAGAAAGGAAAAGGGAAGATTTAAAAATGGTATGTACTTTCTTTCTCTCTTTGAGATAAAAGTTGTAGATTCTGAGAAAACAGACATTAAGATGTGTTTGCTAGGCCATCAGGTGGCATGGTGAAGGTGCTGGATTCCCACATGGCTGGCTGTGATTCCAGTCCTAGTCCCAGTGGCTTGAAAATCACACCATATACACATGCCTCTGTTTTTTGGCTACTCTGTGCTTTCTTTCTTTTCAACGGTGGTTAAAGTCTCCCTGATATGTCTGAACTATACACTTAGATTTCCAGGCTACTTGAACCACATACGATGAAAGGTAAGCCCATGAGATTAGAGTTTTGTCACAGAATTGAAGAATCTCAGAACGGAAGACCCCAGTCCGTACAGTCATCTTTTCTGCAGTACATTTGACAGATGGGCATCTGGGTCCCTCTGGAGTAGAATAAGAGTCAACTGGAGCTCACACAGAATCATATGGTCCTTTATTAGACAACTCAAAGAGCAATACAATTTTCTCATTCTTGTATTGAGCTATAATGTGTCTTGTGGTAACTTGCATACACTGGAACTAATGCCACCATCTGAAACAACTGAGAAGTGAGTTCCTTTTTCTTTACAACAGACCCTCAAATATTGGCTAGACACCCACGGTCCCTTAAATCACCCTCTTTTTGATTATTTAAGGTCTTTCCCCATTTTGAATGATGTCTTCTGTACAGGATGTAATTATAAATGTTTATTTTCAATCAAGGAACTCAGGGCAAAACAATGTCAACCATTATAATGGACCATTTCTGCAACGAGGCAGAGTACAAGCACCCCAATGCATACCCCAAAGGCTGGCAAATGCTAAAGAAAATGTACTCTATAGTTTTAAACAATACAGTTAAACTGAGAGGACTCCGTCCATAACCAGTGAAAGTATTAAATTTAGATGTGTAAGAGTGAGCTGACAGAGTGGAAGCTCATTGGTGTTTTAGTCCTGGTTATGCCCAGGCACTGGAAATCATCTTAATTTTTTAAAAACGTTTTCGATCTTGATTTTTTTTTCATAACACACACACACACACACACACACACACACACACTTTAATTACATTTAGTCACTGTATATCTTTACAGCATGCAAAATGAATTTTCCAAGCATGAATACTGTATATTAGTCCAGATTTCACTAAACATATTATCATTAACAGATAATTTTCCATTTTCTGTGTTCATTAAATGTTTTGCTCCTCCCATCCCCCTTGATTCTATCTGTTTGCCCATTGCCTACCCTCTTCCCACACTATCTTTTGGATTCACATTTGTTCTCTATACTTTTATACCTCTCAGTCTTTCAGTTTCTGCCATAGTGTACAGACATTCTATATATATTAAGTGGGGACATACAATGCCTATCTTTCATAGTCTGGCTTGCTTCAGTTAGCATTAAATCTTTTATATTCATCTGTTTTCTATCAAATGCCAGGTCCTCATTGTTTTTTTTATGGTTGAGAAGTATTCCATAGTGTATATGTGCCACAGTTTTTCAATCCACTCATTTGTTCTTGGGCATTTGGGGTGATTCCATGTTCAAGCAATTGTGAATAATGTTGTAATAAACATGGCTGTACAAGTGTTTTTCTGGTTGAGTGTATTCCCATCCTTTGGGTAGATATCCAAGAGTGGAATTGCTGGATTGTATAGTAGTTCTATTTGTAGGTTTTTCAGGAATCTCCGTATTGTTCTTCACAGTGGATGTAGTAATTAACATTCCCACCAACAGTGTGGGAGAGTTCTTTTTCACCACAGCCTCTCTAGCACTTATCATTCTTTATTTTTTTAATCTTAGCTATTCTGAGTGAAACTAGATAGTATCTCATTGTGGTTTTGAAATAAGGGATATTGAGCATTTTCTCATATGCTTTTTGGCTGTTCATTTGTCTTCTCTGGAAAGTTGATCAGCTCATTTGCCCATCTTTTATTTTCTTCTTACTATTTTTGTGGAGAGATTTTTGCTATAGGACACATGTGCTCTGCAGAGAGACAGAGAGAGTCAGAAAGGAAGAAATCACCCCTCAGAGGGTAAGGTCAAGCTGCAATCCCTTCTCCTCTATTCTCCTTTTAGGATTCTGGGCATGCATGCACAGGCGACTAGCATGAGTTTTTATTTTATTTTATTTCATTTTATTTTTTTTTTAGTTTAGAGGTTTTTGCTTTAGGGCACTTGTACTCAACAGAAAGACAGAGAGAGACAGAGAGACAGAAAGTGAGAAATCACCCCCCATGGGGGATGGCTATGCTGCAATCCCCTCTCTCCATTCTTGGGTACGCATGCACATGTCCCCTACGTGAGTTTAAGCCACTGGGTATGGGACTCAAACCGCAGTCAACTATATGGCAGTCTAGTGACATAGTCATTATGCCAACTGCTGGTCCAAATGCCTAGCATGAGTTTTAACTTGCCAGGTCTGGGACTTGAACTGTGATTGACTACGTGGGAATCCAGTGACATAACTATTACACCATCTACTAGTCCCAATCTATCCATCTTTTAATTGAATTAGTTATTTTTCAGGTAAGCGGCTTGAATTCCCTGTATATTCTGGCTGTCAATCTTTTATCTGAGGCACAAATTATAAATACATTCTCCCATTCCAAGGGGTGTCTCTTCACTCTAATTATTATTTCCTTTGCTGTGCAGAAGCTTTATAGCCTGTTGTAATCCCACTTGTCTATTTTCAGGATTTTTGCCTGTGCTTTGAAGATGTCTTATTTAAGAAGTCTTTTCCTACTCTGATGTCTCCAAGAGTTTCCCTTATGTTTTCCACCAGTAGTTTCATAATTTGAGGTTTTATGTTTAGATGTTTGATCCATTTTGAGTTGATTTTGGTTAATTGTGAGAGATAAATGTTCAGTTTCATCCTTCTGAAGGTGGATATCCAGTTTTTCCAGTACCATTTGCCAAAAAGATTTTCTTTTCCTCGCTATGTTGTTTTGTGCCCTTTGTCAAAAGTGAGTTGGGACCAGCAGTTAGCGTGATGGCTATGTCGCTGAACTCCTATGTAGTCGACCACGGTTCGAGTCCCAGACCTGGTGGCTTAAACTCATGCCGGGCACATGTGCGTGCGTGCCCAAGATCCCAAGAGGAGAATGGAGGAGAAGGGATTGTGACGTGGCCATCCCCCTGGGGGGGTGATTTCTCGCTTTCTGTTTCTCTGTCTCTCTGGTGAGCACATGCGCCCTGTAGCAAAAAAACCTCTCAAAAAAAAAAAATCAGTTAACTGTATGTCTTGGGGTTATTTCTGGGTTCTATATTCAGTTCTATTGGCGTACAAGCCTGTTTTTGTGACAATACCTACATGCCTGTTTTTGTGCCAATATCATGCTAGTTTGATTATTACAGCTTTGTAATATATTTTGAAGTCAGGCAGTGAGATGCCTCTTACTTTTTTGTTTTTTAATTGCAGTTTTGCTTTGATGATATGGGGACTTCTATAATTTCAGACAAATTTTCTGATATTTTTTCTAATTCTGTGAAGAATGTCTCTGGTATTCCGATGGCAATTTCATTAAGTTTGTAAATCGATTTGAGTAGAATCGACATTTTGATGATGTTAATTCTTTCACTCCAGGAACATGGGTTGTCCTTCCACTTTTTTGTACCATTGTCAATCTAATTTTTTAGTTTGTCATAGATTTCTTTGTAGATGTCTTTTACCCTTTGGTTGGGCTTTTTCCTAGGTCTTATACTTATTGTGGCTATTGTAATTGTAAAGGGATTGCTTTTTTTAACTATCTCAGTTTCTTCCTTGTTGGTATATAGAAATGCTAAACTCAATCTTGGGTTTTCAATAGCATGTTTCACAGTAATTTTTTTAAAGTTTATTTATTTATTTCTTCCATGAATGAGACAAAAAGAGAAAGAGAGAAAGAGAGATAGCACTCTTAACAGGATCTTGACACGAGATTATACCCTCAGCTTTAGTCAGCCCCAGATCATGGGCACACACATCCCTGGAATACTCAGGGAGGTTTGTGGATGTGAACCAGCAACCTTCTTGTATGGGTCAGGCTCACAGAGCATTGCAGTCACCAACTTGTCCCTCAGGGGCTTGCTTCTAATGCCCATGAAGAGACAGAAAACTTTGCCTTGAGAAATTGGGAGGCAATACTTGAAAAAGAGGTCCCCAGCATGAAGCTGGATCCTCTAACAGGTGTGATGTCTATATCAAAAGGATGAGAAAACCCTTGCCTATTAGATGTAGAAATGTTGAGAAAACTTGCTAGGGCCTTGGGTAAAATAGAAAGAGAGAGAGAGAGATCTTAGAAAAATTAAAGCCTAGGTTTGTGATATGTGCTGATTTGGAGCCTCGATATTTTGTTGTCTGCATAGGGTATAAACCACAAACTGAGAATTAACACAAGCCAGGGTCACTGACATTCCTGGATTCTTGGCAGAAGCAAATGCAAAATATTGCTATGTGGACTTTTCCATAACCTAGGGAGGATGGGGTTCCCACAGAGGGAAATCACAAAATATTAACAAAACCCTTTATGAAGATGAAGACACAACACAAGGACAAGTTACACTGGAAAAAAGAGTCAGCAAGACAATAAGAACATTCATATCCTAAGAAGTGAAAGTAATACACCAACATAAAATAAATGCTGTAATTAGTATGCTCAAAATGTTTAACGAGTTAAAAGAAGGAAGAGAAACTATGATTAAACATAGGACAATATAATAAAAGAAGGAAGATTTGAGAAAAAGAATAGAATCCTTTAAGAAATGAGAAATTTGTTACTAATATTAAAAAAAATCAATGGACAAGTAAAATAGTAGAACAGAAATGGTTGAAGATATGGTTAATGAAATAGAAGACAGCTCTGAGAAAATTACTCAAAAATGCATTGAGTGATCAAAAGGAGGAAAGTAAAATCAAGTTAAAGAAATGTAGACGATGAGATGGCAAAGAAACCATTAAAAAGATAACAAATGACCAAAGTAAAGAAAAATATGAGGGTTCCATTTAAAGAAGTATGATCACTTCAGAGTTGGTAAACACATTTCCAGTTGGAATCATCACAAACAATGCTGCTGTGAACATTCTTGAACATGCCTCTTGGTACATACAGGTATGTGTTTGCACCTGAAGTCAGGAGTGGAATTGCTAGGCCAGATCTAGACAGATTGCTGATTGATATTCACAGTGCCTATTTAATTTTGTTTTAGAATTATTAATTTAATTTTAAAATTATTATTACTATTTAAAAAAAATTACTACAGGGCATGTGCACTTACCAGAGAGAGACAGAGAGAGAGAAAAAAAGTGAGAAAGGAAGTCGCCAGGTCTGAGACTCAGACTTCCATGTGGGTTGGCCACATGGGAGTCCAGAACCTTAGCTACCATGCCACCTGCTGGCCCCCACACAGTGCCTATTTCAGTTTACTGTGCATAGTAGAGCAATGTGTATCTATCCACTGTGGATTTACACAAGTGGTGAGGGAACCTGAATCCAATTTTTAGATTTTCTGACTCTGCTATAGGACCTTCCCACATAGTGCAAAATTCTTTTTTGTTTGACTATAGAACATGTGAAGAATAAATGCAGTTTCCACAGCTCCCTAGCCTTCTATTTTCTCTGTGAGTGGTTGCTATGCTTTTGATGTTGCCAGGTTACCATAAATATTGTATCTAGATGCAGTTTTGTTTTTATTTCCCCTTCCACCCTCCCTCACAGCATTCCCTCTCTTCTACCCTCTCTCATTTTCTCATATATATGCATACTCACTATCTACATATTTTTGAGTTGACTCTTCCCAGTGAGAAGGTTCCCGAGTGTTTTCAAGACTGAAGCTCCTTACTCCATCCCACTTTCTCTATTTTAACCTCTTCTCTGTCACTGCCCTATAAATTCAGTTGTTTACTAGGAGCAATATGAGAAAAGGCAGCACGGTAAAAAACCCCACAGTAGTCAGAATGAAGAACCTTGAGTTATAACCCTAGAGTTAATATTTCCTAGCTGGTGAAAAGTTATAAAACAATCTCTGTGTTTATTTTTTTCTGCAACAAATGTGGACTACTACTATATGCCTTCTTTCTTTTGAAAAATATTTGAGTGTCTGTCCCAAGAACTATTCTAGTGCTAAGACAGCAGTGACCAAAACCAAGAAGTTTCCTTGTTAAGTCTGTCCCAGGATTAAATAAGACAATGCCTGTAAAGGGCTTAGAATAGTTGGAGACAAAGGAAATGTACTTGGGAATGTATCTGTTTAACAAATGTTTATTGAACACCTACGAGGTTCTAGTCAGCATTGCATGTGCTGGTGATGTAATATTTAGTAAGACCAGATGCAGGAGATCAAAAAATAAACAAGCAAAATCAATGATCCAGTTAAATTCAGATAATGATATGTGTGTATAATTTACATAAATCAGTGAAAGCAAACAAACATACTTTGGAGATCGGTGGGAAATTTAATTTGAGAAACTTAAACCAAGCCAGCCAAGAGAACAGTAATGCTAGGAGTAAAAAGAGAATTAAGCAAATGGACATATGACAATAAGAACCAATCAGAATACAAACTGGAGAGATCAGAGACTTTGAAGCTAGATGACCAGTTTTCAATCAGCACCCATTACTCCTCTCCCTGTTGAGAGGAAAACAAATATTTGCTCTGCTCATGACCCTTGAGCTCCTTTTTGTTTTTTCTTTTTCATTTTTTTTTTTTTTGGAGAGATTTTCACTGTAGGGCGCGTGCGCTCGCCAGACAGACAGAGAGAGACATAGAGACAGAAGGCGACAAGTCACCTCCCAGGGGGGATGGTCACGCCGCAATCCCTTCTCCTTCATTCTCCTCTCGGGATCTTGGGCACGCACGCACACGTGCCCGGTGTGAGTTTTAAGCCACCGGGTCCGGGACACGAACCACGGTCGACTACGTGGGTGGGAGTCCAGCGACATAGCCATTACGCTAACTGCTGGTTCCCTCTTTTTCATTTTGTGGTAAGGTGCATACACTTGCTGGAGAGAGACAGAAAGAGGGAGAGAGGAAAAGAGAAAACATCCCCCATAGGGAACAGTCATACTGCAATCGCTTCTCTTCCATTTTGGGATTTGGGGCAACTTCGTATATTCACTCAGTGTGTTTGTCAAGCTGCTGGGTCTGGGACTCAAACCACACAATTGAACATATGGGATTCAGATGCCTTAACCACCATGGCACCATGCTGGCCCACTTGGACTTATTATACCTTAACTATTTCATGACAAAATATTTGTAGCAATTTTTGGTAAAATCACTTGTGATTTTTTTTCCAGAGAGAGGAAGTTTTTTGCTATAGGGCATGTGCACTCACAAGAGAGACACACAGAGAGAAATCATCCCTCAGGAGGGAGATGGCCACATTGCAATACCGTCTCCTCCATTCTTTTCCTGGGATCTTGAGCACACACACACAGGCTCCCAGTGTGAGTTTTAAGCTGCTGAGTCCAGGCCTTGAACTGTGGTTGACTATATGGGAGCCCAGCAATGTAACCATTATGCCATCTACTGGTCCCCCCCAGCATGTGTGCTCACTAGAGACAGACAGAGATAGAGAGAAAGATGGAGAGGAGAAAGCACCCTCAACGGAGAATGATCCCACTACAATTCCTTTTCTTATATCTCTCCCTCCTTTTGGGGTTTTGGTGCAAACACACCTGCACCTGGCATGTTTTACAAGCCACCGAGTCCAGGACTCCAACAAGGCAGTTAGCTATGTGGGATCAGCTGCTTTAACCACTAGGCTATGGAGATGGCCCTGTAATTCTTTGATTCTAGTCCTACTTGCATCCTATCCAAGAAATTCTTATACTCTCCTCCAGCTGTGATGACCTGGTTCTATAGACTCTTGATGTTAAAAGAAATCTTGCTTGGGCCAGCAGATGGCGTAGTGCTTAAGACTCTGGACTCCCACATGGCAGACTGTGGTTTGAGTCCCAGACCTGTTGGGTTGTTTCCTCACTTTCCCTTTCTCTCTCTCCCTCTAGTGAGCATACATGCCCAATGGCAAAATAAATAACAATAATAATAATAAACAAAAATAAATAAATGATTATTTTGCTAGATAAATAAATAAAAGAACCATGTGGTCATATCACTTAACTACCTCCTTAGAGTAGGAGGCACAATCTCAGAAAGAACCTGTCACCGGGAAAGAACCTTTTCGATAGCAAGACTAAGCCAGAATACCACAGCACAGAAGGGTAGTGATACACTCAAGACCCTAAATAAGCCCATGGTGGGTATTATGTGATCTCACTTAGAGGTGGAATCAATGATAGTCAAATTCAGGGAAGCTTCTTGTCTATGGTGGTTGCCCTCTTAAGTGTGTGTGTGGTGGAAGGAAATCTGGTGATGGTAGTCAAAGGGTACAAAGTTTCATTTACACACCGATGAATGATTCTTTTGCTATGGCATGATGAATGATACTCTTGCTATAGAAGAGGTTCTCTTCCCAACTGTGAGAAAAGTAAGCATATATGTATATATATATTTAAAAGAGATTTTTGCTATAGGGCATGTGTGCTCGCTGGAAAAACAGAGAGAGACAGAGAGACAGAAAGCAAGAAATCACCCCCACCCCCAAGGATGGCCATGCTGCAATCCCTTCTCCTCTATTCTCCTCTTAGGATCTTGGGTATGCATGCACAGGCACCTGGCGTGAGTTGAAGTCACCCAGTCCTGGACTCTAACTGTGGTAGACTACGTGGGAGTCCAGTGATGTAACCATTAAGCCATCTGCTGGCCCCAAGAAGATATATTGAATCAGAAGTTAGGAGATCAAAGTTTTAATTCTATCCCTGCATCATCAATTGTGTATTGCTTTGGAGAGTTGCTTGTTGTTCTGATTTGTTTTTCTTATTTATAAATTAAAATAGCAATCCCTATCTCTTATAGTTTTTGTATGGAGTAAACAAAATGGTATATATGAAAGTTCTTCAGAAACTAAAAATCCTTTGAAGTGAAAGAAATGATTAATTGAGGGGCATGGATCACATCCAGTCCCTGGGAAAAATGGAGGGTACTATTGCTGAACTTTACTCTCATCATGGGCTTTTTCTTTTCTTCTTTTGTTTTTGTGCCAAAAGACATATGAAAAAAAGAAAGACAAATAGAGAATAAGAGCATTCATGAGAGAGGATTCAACCTCCAGTAGGACCTGGTCAGGTGGCAATTCTTCTTCCTCTAGTTCTCCATCCAGTTAGGATTCTGGGCACATACACACCTAGTATGCTTTTCAAGCTGCCAGGTCCTGAACTTAAATCTCAGTCAGTCACTTGAGTTCCAGCTTTCTCTGCACAGAGCTTAACCACCGCACTATGGTCCTCCTCCTTTAAAAAGTAAAAATAAAAACAGCTATTGAGATGTCATTGACATATGAAAAATCATGTTTGTGTGTATCTCTCTCTCTCTACACACACACACACACACACACACACATATATATATATATATATATATATTTCATGAGAGACCAACGCACACACATACACAGAATGACAAGCACTCTCAACAGGGTCTTTATGCCACAATCCACCTCCAGCCAGAGTCAGGATCATGGTCACATTTATAAGGAGATCTTGGAGCACGAACCCAGGACCTTCCTATATGGCTTCAGCATCTGGGAGCATTGCATTACTACTGTGCCACTATGTCAGGTCAAAAATTGCATTTTGTGAATTAAAACCTAACTTAATACGTAAATAAACTGCAAAGTAAACTAAGAGTATTTTCTTGTAACAGGTCATGGCATCTCAACCAATCATAGCCGTTAATCTTTCAGCCAATCACAGGCTGCACACTGCCCAGCCATGTCCAAATAAGGCAAACCCTGAGTTGGAACCAATCAGGCTATTTCTATATAACACTTCTCTTTTTAGTCTACACAAATTGTCAGTCACATTGCTGGGTGTAGCTCTCCGAACCTTTACTGGTGCTGCCAAATTCTTGCATTCCTCCCCTCCCTAGAAAGTGTATGTGTTTGACAGGGAGAGACAGAGAAACAGAGAGAGGGAGAAAGCAACCCTGATGGAGTGTGGTGATGCCCAAATTCCTTCTCCGTCATTTCTTTATCCTCTTGGGATTTTGAGCGTGCATGCACATGCTCCCAGCCTGTTTTTCAAGTCACCAGGGCTGAGTTTGAACTACATGGTCAGCCATCTGCATTCCAGTTCCTTTAACCACTTGGCCACAGGCCTGGCTCCACGAATCATTTCTTTATTTAAATATACTCTGCTAAATTTAATTTGCCTAAAGCTTTTCTTTCAATAGTTGTAAAGTGATTACTACCATCAAGTTAATTAACATACTCCTACATAGTTATTACCTGTATATATATATATAGCTATTATTTTGTGCACGTACATGCATGTGTTTGTGTGTGCATTGAGAAAATCTAGTGTGTGATCTATCCTCTTAACAAATAGCAAGTGCAAGAGAAACTTCAAAAAGTTTATGGAATGCAATTTAGGTGCAAAAATTGTGAAATTCATGCATTTTAAAAATAATACACATTTTCCAGGGACCAGTTGGTGGCATGGTGGTTAAAGCACTGAACACTCCCACATGGCTGACCATGGTTTGAGTCCTGGACCTGGTGGCTTGCTTTCTCACTTTCTCTTTCTCTGTCTCTGTCTTTTTCTGGTTAAATTAAACTAAATGAATGAATCAATAAAATTAAATTTTAAAAAAGTAAAAAAAAATGCATTTTCCATAAACTTTCTGAAGACCCCATCCCCCATACAATATAGTATCTTCACCATCCTATACATTAGACACCCAGAATCATTTGTCATGCATAACTGAAACTTTGCACCCTTTGACTAACATCACCAGATTTCCCTTTATCCCCGGCCCCTGGCAACCACTGTCTCTAACTGAGATCACATAATACCCACCATGGGTTTATTTAGGTGCCTTGAGTATATCACCACCTTTCTGTGCTCTGGTTTTCTGGTTTAGTCTTGCTATGGAAAAGGTTCTTCCCAGGTAATATATTGTAGTGTACTCCAGGATTCAATAATTCTCTTTCCAGAAGAAAGTAGTGAATGCTGTAACAGCCAAAAAGTGTCTGATTCAGGGCTGGCCCTATAGCTTGGTGACTAGGGAGTTGGATCCCACATGGCCAATTGTGGTTTGAGTTCTGGCCCCAGGAGCTTGAGGAACATGTTGGGTGCATGTGCATGTATGACCAAAATCCTGACAGGATAGCAAAATGGAGGAGAAGGGACTGTGGCCATGCCCCATCAGAGGGTGCTTTCTTTCTCTCTCTGTCTCTCGCATGCACACATGCCAAAGGCAATCAGAACAATTAACTGACATTGCATATAGTCCGACTTAACTGACATTTGGGGAAAAAAATTGTATAACTTTAGATAACCCTAACTTCTGAAGATTATGCTGATTGGCTTTTGTTGATTTTAAAAAAGCAAAACAGGCAAGACATGGTGGTGTGCACCTGCAATCCCAATGATCTGGAAGACTGAGTTAGGGGGATGGTGAGTTTGAGGCTGGCCTGGGCAACATAGAAAGACCCTGTCTAGAAACAAAAACCAAAATAATAGTAATAATAAGAGCAATACAGTCTCATGTCTGTAAGAATGTTAGCAGCTGATAATTTTTTTAAATCTTCAAAAACATTTTATTATTTTAATTTATCTTATACATTCAATCACTGTATAACACTATAGCTTATAAAACGAATTTACCCAACATGAATACACATACACTAAATAGGATTGTCAGAAGTGTTCAAGTTTTTAAAGGGAGCTTGAAAATTTGAAAAATGCAGTCAGATTTTATACTATGATTGATATGAACATTTTTCTTCTTATTTCTATCCTCAAAACGTCCTTCCTAATGCTCTATTTGGGCAATTTTGTATCTTACTTTAATGACTTAACATCTTATTTATAACAAAAATGATTTTCAATGCTATTTCAAGGAATTTTGGAGCCGACAGTAAATGTAATAAGGCAGGCTGGGTCAGGACATGACCTTTGCACTCTCCATTTCTCCAGCTGATTGAGGAAAGAGGACCCAGAGGGAGATAGACATGTGAACATTTCTGTAATTACAGGCTCCGAAAAGTCCTAAGAGGAAAGGTGTACAAAGCCAGCTAGCATACAAGGAGTGGAGTTGAGAGCTGACCTGACTCTGCCTCTGTGCACACAATCTAGGGGGTCTGGGAAGACTTCCCTGAAAAAGTGACCTTTCAGCCTGAAATGTAAGTGAAAATAGTTAGGCCTTGGGTAGGAGTGAGGGGAGGAGAGGGAAGAGCTTTCTAATGGGAGGGAACTCTGTGCAGACACCTGGGGTAGGAAGAAGCTTTGCTTTTTAGAGAAACTGAAAGTATGTCAGCCAGGAAGTACAGAGCAAGTGTGAGACTGGAGTGTGAGATGATATTAAAAGGTAGACCAGGGCTAGACCATGCCTAATCTTGTAGACCATGCCAACGATTTCCTTTTTTTCTTTTAATTTTTAAAATTAATTGTTTATTTTATATATTATTATTTTTTAAATTTACTATGGAACACATGAACTCACCAGAGAGAGAGTGAGAAAGTGAGAAAGTGAGAAAGCAAGTTGCTAGGTCTGGGGCTCAAATTGCAGTCCAGCACCCCAACCACCTGTTGGTTTTGCCAGTGATTTTCTTCAAGTTTATTTATTTCTTTTGAAAAAGAGAAAGACAGAGAGCCACACCCAACAGGGTCTTCCTGCTGCCCCCAGACACTCACATACCCAGTGCATTCATTGTGCTAAGGGAGGTCCCAAGATGGACCCCCAGGACCCCCACGTGTGTCCAGTTGCATTACCACTGTGCCGCTGACTGACCCCCCCCACAGCAAGGATTTTGTTCTCTATTCTAAGAAAGCTTTTCCAAGAGACCAGGCCAAAGGTTAGGATGATGGTAAAAGTAGAAATGTCCAGAAGGGATATTTAAGCAAGAGTGATTTAAGCTATAAATCATGGCAAGCTGGTGGTCAACTGGGATAAGAGGAAGCCAGGAGAGGGAGGGTCAGAGTGCTGCCAAGGTTCTAATTTGCCAAAGAAAGGACCTTTTCCGTTAGGGGTCTAAGACTGGGATCTAATTTTGTCTCCACTTCCTACTTCAAGTGTGAGAGATGGGGAGCTAGCAGGTTTGCAGGTACTCGGAATCTTACTGCTGTTCTTTAAAGCAGGCTCCCATTGAAGACCGAATGATTCAGGAGCCAGAGGAGAAGGTGAGCAAGTGGACAGCAGGACAGGAGAAGGGAAAGAAGGAGAAGGAGGAGAGTCTAGCCTTGCGACTGTTTGTGCAGACGTACTCCCCCAAGAAAGGAGTGGGGCAAGACAAAGCAGAGGTGGGGAGAGGGGAAAGCCAGGCCCTGACAGGAGAGGGGCTGAGGAACACTGAGATGGAAGACTTTCAGGGGAAAGCTGTGGAGTCTTAGCCAATCTAGTCCAATTCTCCCAATGAACAGCTGAGAACATTAATTTTAATGTTTCATACATTTATTTTTTGTTCATAAGTCAGACTTCATGCGTGCTCCCCAGATAGAGACAAGAGAGACAGAGAGACAAGAGAAATGGAGAGACAAGGAGAGGGAGAAAGCCCCCTCCTCCCCAGTGGGGAATGGTCACACTGCAACCCTCCACTTCCTCTGGTCAGGAGTTTCCGATGGCAGGCAGGCTAACCCCCTGCGTTTCAGAGCCCTGAGGGCCTCGACTCAAACGGCCCTTAGCCTGTAACCCTCTGGGTCCAGCTTCCAATGTGCAGCTCTCAAATTCTGTGCTATGGGAGGCCCCCTTTGCAGTTTTAATATGGCTCGAGTCAGGCCAGCAGGTGGTCTAGAGCTTAAGGTGATGGATTCCTACATGGTCCACAGTGGTTCGAATCGCAGACCTGGCGGCTCGAAACACATTGGGTGTGTGTGTGCGTGGGTACCCCAAATCTTGAGAGAATGGAGAAGGGATTGAGGCCTGGCCACCCCCCCCATCCCCCTAGGATGACTTCTCACTTTCTATCCCGGTGAGCTCTGGCGCCTTAAAGCAAACACCTCTCTCAAAAATGTGTGTATATATGTGTGTGTGTGTGTGTGTGTGTGTGTGTGTGTGTGTGTATGTAGCTGGAGTCGTAAGTAGATAGAACTTTATGTCCTGCTTTTAAAACTTAAATCATCGCTGAAAGCTTCCCCCAAGCCGCCCTAAACTCATCTGAAACAGGAGACTGGGGCCAGCTGGCTGCAGAACGTACTCCTGGGAGCTGCCCCAGTTTGAGGATTCCTTGGACTCCAGGCAGGGCTCTTGGCGGCCGGAGTAGGTAGCGCCCAGGCAGAAGCCGCAGAACGCAGATTTGCCAGTCCTGTGGGGCTGGGTGCCGGGGCGGAGAGCCAGAGGAACCCGCCTAAAGTGACGAGAGCGGAGCCGGAGGGGGGCAGTGCACTGGGCGAGGAAAACAGGACAGAGGTTGGGGCCCCGCGCCCGGCGGCGGCGCAGCTCCGTGAGGTCGCCACCCTCGGAGACATGGCGTGCCTGCTGTTTCTGCTGCTTTGGGGGCTCCCTCAGATTTGGGGAAGTGCTGAGGGTGAGAGGGACCAGGGCGTCCTGGGGAGGCTGAGCGAGAGAGCCGTGCTGGGACTGAGGCCGCCGCACGCTGAGGCCGGGTCGAGCCCGGGGCGCAGCGGCCAGATCCTGCGGGGGAACCCGCTGCTCCCCGCGGGCGTGCGGGGTGGGGTGGAAGGGCGAGAGCGGCAGAGCGCGCAGCCACCCACTTCCCAAACCTTCTGCTGTTGGTTTTAATTCTCTTTTTTTCCCTCGCATGCTGTTTGCTCTCCCGGCCGTTCGCTACTCCCTAGTCCCGCAAAGGCATTTCCCCTTCCGCGGCCTCCAGATCTGGTCTTTCGTGAACAGCAGCTGGATGCGCACCGACGGCTTGGCGTGGCTGGGGGAGCTGCAGACCCACCGCTGGAGCAACGACTCGGACAACATCGGCTTCCTGAGGCCCTGGTCTCGGGGCACGTTCAGCCCAGAGCAGTGGGAGTCTCTGCAGCACGAGTTGCGGGTTTACCGAAGCAGCGTCTTCAGGGACGTACAGGAATTCGCCCAAATGATACACTTAGTCTGTGAGTGAGGCCTGGGACCCCCGGTAGGGACATGCGGGTGCACACAGAGCCTGACTGGGAGACTGTGGCCTCGTCTGAGGAAAGTCTCTGCTCTCTCCACCCTCTTCTGTCTTCCACTTCTGCCTGGAGATGTCCCAGCCCCTGACTCCTTAAAATACCCCGTGTGCCTGCCTGCTCCAGGTCATGTACCGCCATCTTCCTGAACTCCGAGTCTCTGGTATAACTAGTTCTTCCTCGTCCCTTCCAGGCTTTAACTCTTTCTGGTTCTATGTATTTATTTTTAGAGAGATTTTTGCTACAGGGCATGTGTGCTCACCAGAGAGACAGAGAGACAGAAAATGAGAAATCACTCCCACTCCCCCAGGGAGATGGCCACTCTACGGTCCCTTCTCCACTCTCCTCCCTGGACTTGAGGCACACACACAGCTGCACCCTGCCTGTTTCAAACAGCCAGTCCAGGCAGGCGACTATAAGGGACTCCAGCGATGGAACCATGATGCCATCTGCTGGTCCCCTTTCTGATTCTATCCATTCCTGCCCACAGACCCCATGGAGATACAGGTGGCTGCCGGCTGTGAGGTGCAACCTGGAAACGACCCACCGCACTTCCACGTAGCATATCAAGGAAGCCCTCTCCTGAGTTTCCAGGGAAACTCTTGGGTGCCAGCCCCAGAGGCTCCCTTTGGGATAAATGTGGTCATTCAAGTGCTCAACCAGGACCGAGGGACCAAAGAAATGCTACAGGAGCTTCTCAACAACACCTGCCCCCAGCTGGTCAGGGGCCTCCTTCAGGCAGGGAAGACAGACCTGGAGAAGCAAGGTCAGCCTGCTTTCCTCAGCCCTGCTCTCCGCTGTCTCAGGGCCTGTCCGGGTTTTTCTACCCAGGCTTCTTCTTCCTTTGAGCACCAGAGGAAGAGAGAGGCCCTGGAAGAGATAGAAAAGCCTAAGCTGTGAGGGTTCATTTCACAGGCATTAAGTGGGCACCTTTCGGTGAATTGAATTCATTTAATTAAATTTATTTAACTCTTGAATTAAATAAGCACTGGGGATCAAAATGGAGTCAGGCAGGTAGGATCCCTGCTTGAGGGGGAGGATGAGAAGGCAGATTAACAACCAAAGCAATGTTTGAGACATCGTGTTATAAGCTGTGTTGTAGCTGAATGCAGAGTGTATGGGAGTATGGGAGAGGGGCATTTCTAGGACATGGGAATAGGGAAGGGAAATCACAGAAGGCCCTCCTGGAGAAGGAGAAGGTGAACACGAGTGGGTGGAAGTCATGAGAGACTTCATCTCCAGGAATGGGTAGGTGGGAAGCCTGAGCCTGATAGGAGGCCTGGGACCTCTGTGCAGTGTCTACACTGTAACACCCCCCCCCTTCCCTTGTTGGATACAGTGAAGCCCCAGGCCTGGCTGTCCAGTGGCCCCAGTCCCGGGCCTGGCCGTCTGCTGCTGGTGTGCCATGTCTCAGGATTCTACCCCAAGCCCGTGTATGTGATGTGGATGCGGGGGGAGCAGGAGCAGCCGGGCACTCAGCAAGGTGACGTCCTGCCCAATGGTGATGGGACCTGGTATCTCCGAGTTACCCTGGATGTAGCAGCTGGGGAGGCAGCCGACCTGTCTTGTCGAGTGAAACACAGCAGCCTAGGAAGCCAGGACATCATCCTCAACTGGGGTGAGAAAGAACTGGGACCCTGGCTGCAAATGGGAGGAGGTGGTTCCCACACATAGAGACTGGGTAAGGATGGGCTTGACACACCCGAGATCGAAGAGTTTCAGAGATGAGCCCCAACCAGGAAGGATAGAAGGAGGGGATTCCAGACACTGAAATCCAATAAGGATGGAGGTAGGGTGTTCCATGTACGAGAAGAAAAGAGATTAAAAACCTCAGATCCAGACATAGGCCATAAATAGAGTCCCAGGAGGATTCATTCCCCTAAACAGAGCCCAGACTTGGGACTTTAGAAAGGCAGCTTAACAAAGATATCTGTGGTTTATTGAGTACTTCCTGTGTGGGATGACAACTCAAGAGACAATCAAACCCTCCTTTGAAACAGGCTATTCTCGTTGTATAGGTGAGGAAACTGCGTCTAAGACAGGGTACATGCCCAGAGGTACACAGGAAGCGGAAGAGCTGGATTTAGATTCAGGTCTGCCTCTCTGCAAAGCTGTTGTCCTTCTCCTGGGGCAACACCATCCTATGTTGAAGAGAACTAAATTTTAGATTCCCAGACCCTGAGAAAATGAGGAGTCTAAACTTATGAGAAATTGGAATAGGCACCTTAAAGGAAGGAGGAAACAGGAAACACCTGCTACCCTCCTATCTGCTGAGACCAGGGGACTTGACACAGGGAGGCCCTGTGCTGAGAGACATCTTGTTCCCAGTGCAGAAGGGAGCCATACCTCTTTGGGCTTGATCATCTTGCCAGTCGTGCTGTTCCTGTTTCTGCTTATTGGTGTTTTAGTCTTCCGGTTCAGGAGGCGCTGGTAAGTGTCCCCTTTTCATTTCCTTCTCCCCTCGATCTCTCTTCTGTCTGCTGCTCCCCTTGTCCTTAATGGCCTCTCCCTTCCTGTTCTCTTATAGCTTCTATCAGTACATCCGGTGAGTCCCGCACATCTGCCTCTCCAGAATTCAGGACTCAAGTGCCTCCTAGGATTTCATGCTGATTGCTCAGGAATTGGGGCCGAAAGGAGAGTTGCCTTGAACAAGTAGCGAACTCTTGTAAGGCAGCTGTCTTCATATCCTTTTCACATTTACCTAACAGAATTTCAGATCTTTGTCATTATATTGTACTACAATTTCGTAAGCCTGTCATTCTGTAAAAACGAGTGTAACCGCAAATTCCTTCTAGGGACAAGCAGATAAGGGCAGAGGTGTGAGTGTGTGCATGGTCTTTGAAAGCTGGAATCTGTGACAGACGGGACCCACATGAACTGTCTAAAGGAAGCAGTTGTGTCAGCTTGTTACCAAGTAGTCAGGCTCTGTTGTGGCTATAACCTGCATCTTTCAAGAAAACTAGATGAGATTTTTTGGGAAAAGTTTATTTATTTATTCCACAAGAGAGATACAGCATCCCTGACAGGGTCCTGACACTGGGAACCACACTCAGATTCTACCTGCCTGGATCATGGGCATATGTGTTCCCAGAATCCTCAGAGAGGTCTCCAGGCTTGAACTAACAACTTTTCCACGTGGGTCTGTGCTATAGTTTGGATGTCCCTGTAAAATACATGCTTTGAGACTTGATGGTATGGAAAAGGTGTTCAACTTGATCCAGTTAGGGTGTCAAAATAATGGGTCTTTTTGGAGGAGATTCGTGACTGGGTGGTTGGGGTAGGGCCCTCATGACTGAGACTGTTTCACCATCTGCTACCAAATGAGCACACAGCCGATGCTGGAGGTGTGCACGTGGAGCTGCAGGCGCTCAGAATTCAAGAGTGTGGAAACCTCGGAAGAGATTTCAGAGAATGCATTGAAAAGCTGGGGAGTTCAGGCAGAGACCTGCTGCAGGTGCAGAGCCACCACAGAGAGCACGCACGAGGGCAATGCCAGGCAATGCCAGCTGTGGGGTACGGGCGGAGAGGACCTACCAGGAGGGTTATGCCTAGCAGAGCTGCAGAGACGGGACTGCCCTCGAGATCCCAGGACCGTGGAGCCTGGTGTGCAGCACCAGCATGGAAGAACTGCAGAGATGAGACTCCAGTTGGAGAAAGCCGGAATGTGGACTGAGTCTAGCCAGGTGTGGGAGACAGATTGATGTTTTGGTGGCCAAACCCCTCTCCACGTGTCTAAGATGTGGCACATGGGGTTTCAGGATGAAATGCCGGCTCTTTTGGGTTTTGGACTTGCTTGAAGCCTGTTATTCCTTTCTTCTGGTAGAATGGAAATGTCTACCCCCCACCTTTGTCCCATCATTGTATTTGAGGAGCATGCAATTTGTATTGCCTTCCCTGGCTCCCAACTGGAGGGAATTTGCCTTGAGTCTCAGATGAAATTTCAAGTTGAGACTTTTGGGACCACTGGAATGGTTTTGTGTCATGACCTGTATGGTCAAACATGTTTTTTTGAGTGGGAGTGGTTGTGGATTAGAAATAAACATAGAAATAAATACACACAGACAAGTAAAGAAAAGGAGGGACTGGATGGAGGCAGCCCTGACCCCAAGCTGTTTCCAGTTTATTCTTTTATAGGGCAAAAAAGGGAGGATGGGGAAATGGAATTCAGAGCCATTTGTTTTCAGATGTTAATCAACTGAAGATATGAAACCTCTGACACCTTGCAGTCCTATATGAGATTTCGCTTACCTTCTTGGGCTTCCTCTGGCTAACACAGAGTTTCCTTTAAGTGACACTGCAAGGTGCCGCTACGGAGGCTAAAGAGTTTTCTTCATTAAAGCTTTCGCTAGCTTTGCAGCATCAGCAAAAGAATCATGTTTCTGTAAGTGTTTAAAGGTCACTATGGTGTTGCTCAAATCCGGCTACTCCCTGTAGTTTTGTATGGGAGAAGTCCATGAGTTTAGGGGGGGAGAAATGGAATGTTATAGTATGGAGGTCCCCCCACCAAAAAAATTTATGTGTTGGGACTAGATTACTTTATAAAGGTGTTAACTGAAAATTTGATCCAATTATGGTGTCCAGAGGTGGGACTTTGGGGAGATTAGTGGCTGGGCAGTGACAGCAGGGTGTCCTCATTGAGTGGTGGTAGGTTTTTAAGGAAAGAAAATGAGGCAGGTAGAGGCCATTTGCTCTGTCTGCTCAAGATTCAGTCTCTTGCCCTTTCATGATGCTTTTAGACTTTCTAGCCTCAGAATTGTGAATCAATCAATCTCTATTTTATTATAAATCTCCCAATCATAGTGATTCTGTTCACTACACAAAATGGACTTTGTCTCACAGAGCGTCATGTGTGTGGGCCACTGTGCAGCCCCTGTATCTGGATTTTTATGTGAACATGCCTTATTTTACAATGTTAACTCAGGGTATCACAAAATACTGTGTGGGACATTCCAAATACACACCTGTTGGTTGATAACATCCTAGGGGGTCATAGTTCGTACATCTTTTATAAAACATTTTGCCCCAGGGCCAGCCTGTGGCTTGGTGGTTGCATCCCACATGGCCAACTGTATATTTGAGTGTCAAACCTAGTAGCTTGAGGAACACTCAGGGTACATGTGCATGTGTGCTCCAAATCCTAAACGAAGAAATGAAGGAGCAGGGATTGCGGTGTGACCGTGCTCCATGAGGGTGCTTTCTCATGTCCCTCTCTCTCACACACTGTTTCTCTCCAGGCAGCACACATACCTTCCGGCACATTGTATCATACATCGGCAATTTCTATTGTAAATTTGGATTTATACCTGAAGGAGATTATGTTCTCTTTAAAAGAGTCTGTAAGAAACCTAGTGTCTCAAGCTTGTATTCAAGGTAACTTTATTAAAACAGTGTATTTTGTTTTGTAGTAAAACACCTGGATAGTTATATGGAGAGACCCTCAATTCAAGAATAACTAACTCAGGGCTGATAGCTGCCTGAGGTTTCTGACCTCCAGCAAACTTACTGCCCTCCCAGGAACTACAGGGTAATCTGAAACCTTGAATAGGTTAGACTTCCAGCTTCTCTGTAACTGCCATTTTAGGGCAGATTCTGAGCCCCTCCCCAATTCCTAACATCCCGGAGACCTTCCGTCCCCAATTCCCCCTTAAAAAACTGTGTCTGACTCCTAGTCGAAGCCAGAGATTCAGAGTGTTATCTCCTCCGTTCTTACTGTCAGCAGCTGTTCACAGCCCTGGTGGATGGATTCCAACAGGTAGCAAATATTATTGAGACTCTACAAGTCTAGCTAGATTCCTTGACTGATGAGGTCCTACAGAACCGGAGGAGTTAGGTCTCCTGACTATCGAAAAGGATGGACTCTGTTTATTTCTGGGAGAGGAATGTTGCTTCTATGTTAACAATCAGGTATGGTCCAAGACATGGCCAAGCAATTTAAATATTTGGTCTCCAAAGAGCAACAAGCAATAGCTGACTCCTTGGCAGGTTGGGATGGATTCTTGACATGTGCCCCATGGCTACTGCCTTTCCTGGGGCCCCTGACAGTTATTCTTTTAGCACTGGCAGTCGGACCATGTGTCCTCAATCTGATTAAGCAATTCATAACCTCCTGCTTTGAAGTCATCAAGTATCAGCTGCTTTTTGCTACCCTGGAAAGCTATGTTTACCACCCTCCTGTTAATTGACCCTCCTTGAATATAGCTGAGGAAGCTCAAGGGGGGCAGGGAATGATATGGAGAGACCCTGAATTCAATAATGACTCAGGACCAATAGCTGCCTGAGGTTTCTGCCCTTTGGGAAACTTACTGCCCCTACCCAGAGCTACAGGGTAACCTGAAACCTTGAATAGGTTAGACTTCCTACTTTTCTGCCACCTCCATTTTAGGGCAGATTCTGAGCCCCCTCACCATTCCTAACATCCTGAGACATCCCCCTCCCCAATTTCCCCATAAAAGACCTTGTCCAACCCCTGGTTGGGGCTGGAGATTCAGTGTTAACTCCTCTGTGCCTGCTGATATAATAAAGAGTTCTCCTTTCTCTCTGGAGTGCTGTTTCTGCTCCTTGGCGTCTGTTTTTTTTTTTTTTTTTTTTCAACAATAGTATTTCTCTCAGATGGTCATATTGGATGAAGACAGTCTTGAAGGTTTCTCCATCCACTCAAAAGTCATCTCTACTTATAGTTATTAAAAGAGACAGCATGCGAAAAGGGTTGAGACACTTGGGCAGGCGTGAGCTGTAGTGGTGATGGTGAAGAAAGCTTGGTAGTATGCTCTATTCTTTGCTTAGAGAGGACAGAGCAGGAAATAGGAACAGCAGAACTTCCTGATGACAAAGAAATAGGAAGGCCAAGCTAACAACCATTGTTTGCCTAACTGGGAAGAAATCTTTTGGCAGTGAAGGTCCCTGAACATCTGGAACAAATGAGACTTAACTGTTGGAGAGTCTTTGCTTGAGAAAAATGAACATTTGGCATTTTCTACTAGACTTGAAAGTCCTATCCTAGGGCATGGGTAAAGCTCTTGCTAACTTCTACATCACTAGTTCCCAAATTGCAGTTACTGAATCAGCAGCCTCAGCAACACCTGGAAACTTTTTTAAAAATGCAAAGAATTTGGGGTTGCACCTCAGACCTACTTAATCAGAAACCCTGGAAATGGGATTCTGTAATCTGGTCTGTGTTTTAACAAGCCCTCTAGTGGGTCTGAAGCTCAGCTAAAGATAAGAGAACAAACCGAATTGCTATTTTTAGGTGTTGTGTCATGCAATGCAACAAATCCCTCAAAATGCTCAGTGAAAAGTAGATGACTTGAGATTAGTCAGGGAAGGCTTCAGGGAGGGAGGGGAATTCAAAGCAGGGCTTTGAAAGAGAGGCATGAGGTGAACCAGCAACTCTGGCCAACTCCTTTGGGAGATTGGACTGCAAGCTTCTAAGTAATTTTCTTTCTGTGCCAAAGGGGCTAATAATGTCTATCTTGATTATCTCACAGTTGTGGGGATCAAGTCTAAAAAAAATTGCATGGCAATTTATGCCTTGAAAAAGTTGGGGTCTACTGTTTCTGGTGTCACAGTGCCCCCAGGTGTTGCTGTTCAGGTCAGCTCCTTCCAGCAGTGTCCCTGGCCTTCCATATTCTTCTGGCTTTTGCATTTAAATCTCTACCAAAGTCCTTTTGGAAATGCTTCAGCCTGATTTTATAGTAGCTCTGATTTATCTTTAAGCAGCTTTACTTTATTTTGGAAATAAAGGCTTATCTCTCCTGAAAATTTTGTCTTCATCCTTCAAACACCAGTTTAAAACATCTCAGAAAATCCCAAGAGCTTGTTTTAGAACTTGTTCATACTTTCTTTGTGAATATCATATTCCTTATTAAGTGCTGTCAGGTACTGCCACTATGCTTCAAATTCATCCTTCATTATAGAGTCAGTGACAACACACAGAATTTATGTAATATTTCTCCTTTAAAGTCAGTGCTATGTGAAGTTTTTTCAGGAGAGGGTCTTGGAGGACACTGGGGGAAGGGGCTTTCCAGCAGTGTGCAGCTACTGCAGGGCAGGTCAGCAGAGTGACATGAGGGCATCCTGAGTGATGTTGCCCAGTTTTGCACTCAGAGCTCGTAGACACTCTGTGGCCTTGCAGTCTAATCCTGGTAACTGGGGGAAGGGGCTTTCCAGCAGTGTGCAGCTACTGCAGGGCAGGTCAGCAGAGTGACATGAGGGCATCCTGAGTGATGTTGCCCAGTTTTGCACTCAGAGCTCGTAGACCTTTGCACTCAGAGCTCTGTGGCCTTGCAGTCTCATCCTGGTAATAACTTTCCCATGGCCCTCTCCATACAGAAACCAGCACCTCTAAAGCTTCTTGCTCCTCCCAGGACTCCATCTCCTCTGCAGATGCTTGTGCCACCTGTATTTAAACCACCTGTGGCCTGGAGGCTTCCACTGACCCATACTCCCTCTACCAGACACTGCCTGGACTGAGAAGGTTGCTTCTAGCTTGTACAGCTCTGGCCTGGACAATCCAGTGGATTTTTCTGCTATCCAAGGGACTGAACCATACTCTTTAATGAAGTCTGCACCATGGCCTTGGGGAGGAGTCAACCCTCCGTGTGGTTCTTTGTTATATGAACCTCCAAAAGGATGGCTCAAAAATATCTTTGGGTGTTCTTCAGTCCTAGGGTTCCTCATAGAATAATAATTAAAAAACTCCAAAAACCAAAACCAAACCAAACCAAACCAAATCAAAACAAAACAAAACAAAAAACTCCGTTATTTTCTTTTAAGTTTTAAAGCTTATTAAAAGCTATTAAAATTCTTTGGCTTAATTCACTGTGTGACTTGTTAGTATATATATTTTCTATCTATTTATAACCTGTAAATGTCCTTTTAAAAAAACCTTGGGAGAGAGACAGAGAGGGAGGGGAGAAAAGGAAGAGAGAGGAGAGAGAGAGGAGAGAGAGAGAGAGAGAGAGAGAGAGAGAGAGAGAGACCAAGCATGCACCTCTCAGTGGGGCAAGGTCACACTGTAATCCCTTACCTCCATTTCCCCATCCCACCAAGATTTGGGGCATGCACACACATGCATACCAGGTATGCTTTTCAAGCTGCTGGGCTGGTTCTCAAACCATGATCAACCT